>NW_028187871.1:0-357000 GCF_964204655.1 Triturus cristatus | reverse complement strand
ATAGGTTTGCTAGGTTTCCCTAGGTGCCGGCAGGGCTAGGGTTCAAAAACTACAGCTAGTCACTTTGCCAAAAAAGGGTCATTTTTCACTGCAAAATTGAGGTGTGACCATGTTGCGTTTTGTGCCGTTTCCTGTCGCGGGCACTAGGCCGACCCGCACAAGTGAGGTACCATTTTTCTCGTAGGACTTTGGGGAACGCAGGGTGGGTGGAAATCTGTGGATCCACGCAGATTCCAGAACTTTCCATCGCAGAAATGTGGGTAAAATGTGTTTTTTTTGTCGATTTTTTATGTTTGCAAGGGATTCTGGGTAACAGACCATGGTGGGAGGCAGTCAAGTCACCCCATCCTGGATTCCCCTGGGTGTGTAGTTTTCAAAAATGTATAGGATTGCTAGGTTTCCCTAGGTGCCAGCAGGGCTAGGGTTCAAAAACTACAGCTAGTCACTTTGCCAAAAAAGGGTCATTTTTCACTGCAAAATTGAGGTGTGACCACGTTGCCTTTTGTGCCGTTTCCTGTCGCGGGCACTAGGCCGACCCGCACAAGTGAGGTACCAAATTTCTCGTGGGACTTTGGGGAACGCGGGGTGGGTGGAAATTTGTGGATCCACGCAGATTCCAGAACTTTCCATCACAGAAATTTGGGGAAAATGTGTTTTTTTGTCAATTTTTTACATTTGCAAGGGAATCTGGGTAACAGACCATGGTGGGAGGCAGTCAAGTCACCCCATCCTGGATTCCCCTGGGTGTCTAGTTTTCAAAAATGTATAGGTTTGCTAGGTTTCCCTAGGTGCCGGCAGGGCTAGGGTTCAAAAACTACAGCTAGTCACTTTGCCAAAAAAGGGTTATTTTTCACTGCAAAATTGAGGTGTGACCACGTTGCGTTTTGCGCCGTTTCCTGACGCGGGCACTAGGCCGACCCGCACAAGTGAGGTACCATTTTTCTCGTAGGACTTTGTGGAATGCGGGGTGGGTGGAAATTTGTGGATCCACGCAGATTCCAGAACTTTCCATCACAGAAATGTGGGGAAAATGTGTTTTTTTTGTCAATTTTTTACATTTGCAAGGGATTCTGGGTAACAGACCATGGTGGGAGGCAGTCAAGTCACCCCATCCTGGATTCCCCTGGGTGTCTAGTTTTCAAAAATGTATAGGTTTGCTAGGTTTCCCTAGGTGCCGGCAGGGCTAGGGTTCAAAAACTACAGCTCGTCACTTTGCCAAAAAAGGGTCATTTTTCACTGCAAAATTGAGGTGTGACCACGTTGCGTTTTGCGCCATTTCCTTTCGCGGGCACTAGGCCGACCCGCACAAGTGAGGTACCATTTTTCTCGTAGGACTTTGGGGAACGCAGGGTGGGTGGAAATTTGTGGATCCACGCAGATTCCAGAACTTTCCATCACAGAAATGTGAGTAAAATGTGTTTTTTTTGTCGATTTTTTATGTTTGCAAGGGATTCTGGGTAACAGACCATGGTGGGAGGCAGTCAAGTCACCCCATCCTGGATTCCCCTGGGTGTCTAGTTTTCAAAAATGTATAGGTTTGCTAGGTTTCCCTAGGTGCCGGCAGGGCTAGGGTTAAAAAACTACAGCTAGTCACTTTGCCAAAAAAGGGTCATTTTTCACTGCAAAATTGAGGTATGACCACGTTGCAATTTGCGCCGTTTCCTGTCACGGGCACTAGGCCGACCCGCACAAGTGAGGTACCATTTTTCTCGTAGGACTTTGGGGAACGCGGGGTGGGTGTAAATTTGTGGATCCAAGCAGATTCCAGAACTTTCATCACAGAAATGTGGGGAAAATGTGTTTTGTTTGTCAATTTTTTACGTTTGCAAGGGATTCTGGGTAACAGACCATGGTGGGAGGCAGTCAAGTCACCCCTTCCTAGATTTCCCTGGGTGTCTAGTTTTCAAAAATGTATAGGTTTGCTAGGTTTCCCTAGGTGCCGGCAGTGCTAGGGTTCAAAAACTACAGCTAGTCACTTTGCCAAAAAAGGGTCATTTTTCACTGCAAAATTGAGGTGTGACCATGTTGCGTTTTGCGCCGTTTCCTGTCGTTAGCACTAGGCTGACCCGCACAAGTGAGGTACCATTTTTCTCGTTGGACTTTGGGGAACGTGGGGTGGGTGGAAATTTGTGGATCCACGCAGAATCCAGAACTTTCCATCACAGAAATGTGGGGAAAATTTGTTTTTTTTGTCAATTTTTTACGTTTGCAAGGGATTCTGGGTAACAGACCATGGTGGGAGGCAGTCAAGTCACCCCTTCCTGGATTCCCCTTGGTGTCTAGTTTTAAAAAATGTATAGGTTTGCTAGGTTTCCCTAGGTGCCGGCAGGGCTAGGGTTCAAAAACTACAGCTAGTCACTTTGCCAAAAAAGGGTCATTTTTCACTGCAAAATTGAGGTGTGACCACGTTGCGTTTTGCGCCGTTTCCTGTCGCGGGCACTAGGCCGACCCGCACAAGTGAGGTACCATTTTTCTTGTAGGACTTTGGGGAACGCGGGGTGTGTGGAAATTTGTTGATCCACGCAGATTCCAGAATTTTCCATCATAGAAATGCGGGGAAAATGTGTTTTTTTTGTCAATTTTTTACGTTTGCAAGGGATTCTGGGTAACAGACCATGGTGGGAGGCAGTCAAGTCACCCATTCCTGGATTCCCCTGGGTGTCTAGTTTTCAAAAATGTATAGGTTTGCTAGGTTTCCCTAGGTGCCGGCAGGGCTAGGGTTCAAAAACTACAGCTAGTCACTTTGCCAAAAAAGGGTCATTTTTCACTGCAAAATTGAGGTGTGACCACGTTGCGTTTTGTGCCGTTTCCTGTCGCGGGCACTAGACCGACCCGCACAAGTGAGGTACCAAATTTCTCGTAGGACTTTGGGGAACGCGGGGTGGGTGGAAATTTGTGGATCCACGCAGATTCCAGAACTTTCCATCACAGAAATATGGGGAAAATGTGTTTTTTTTGTCAATTTTTTACATTTGCAAGGGATTCTGGGTAACAGACCATGGTGGGAGGCAGTCAAGTCACCCCATCCTGGATTCCCCTGGGTGTCTAGTTTTCAGAAATGTATAGGTTTGCTAGGTTTCCCTAGGTGCCTGCAGGGCTAGGGTTCAAAAACTACAGCTCGTCACTTTGCCAAAAAAGGGTCATTTTTCACTGCAAAATTGAGGTGTGACCACGTTGCGTTTTGCGCCATTTCCTTTCGCGGGCACGAGGCCGACCCGCACAAGTGAGGTACCATTTTTCTCGTAGGACTTTGGGGAACGCAGGGTGGGTGGAAATTTGTGGATCCACGCAGATTCCAGAACTTTCCATCACAGAAATGTGGGTAAAATGTGTTTTTTTTGTCAATTTTTTATGTTTGCAAGGGATTCTGGGTAACAGACCATGGTGGGAGGCAGTCAAGTCACCCCATCCTGGATTCCCC
This sequence comes from Triturus cristatus, assembly GCF_964204655.1. Lineage (NCBI taxonomy): Eukaryota > Metazoa > Chordata > Amphibia > Caudata > Salamandridae > Triturus > Triturus cristatus. The sequence goes on along the minus strand of NW_028187871.1, from coordinate 353,579 downwards.
TGGGTGTCTAGTTTTCAAAAATGTATAGGTTTGCTAGGTTTCCCTAGGTGCCGGCAGGGCTAGGGTTCAAAAACTACAGCTAGTCACTTTGCCAAAAAAGGGTCATTTTTCACTGCAAAATTGAGGTGTGACCACGTTGCGATTTGCGCCGTTTCCTGTCACGGGCACTAGGCCGACCCGCACAAGTGAGGTCCCATTTTTCTCGTAGGACTTTGGGGAACGCGGGGTGGGTGTAAATTTGTGGATCCACGCAGATTCCAGAACTTTCCATCCCAGAAATGTGGGGAAAATGTGTTTTTTTTGTCAATTTTTTACGTTTGCAAGGGATTCTGGGTAACAGACCATGGTGGGAGGCAGTCAAGTCACCCCTTCCTGGATTCCCCTAGGTGTCTAGTTTTCAAAAATGTATAGGTTTGCTAGGTTTCCCTAGGTGCCGGCAGGGCTAGGGTTCAAAAACTACAGCTAGTCACTTTGCCAAAAAAGGGTCATTTTTCACTGCAAAATTGAGGTGTGACCACGTTGCGTTTTGCACCGTTTCCTGTCGCGGGCACTAGGCCGACCCGCACAAGTGAGGTACCATTTTTCTTGTAGGACTTTGGGGAACGCGGGGTGTGTGGAAATTTGTTGATCCACGCAGATTCCAGAATTTTCCATCATAGAAATGCGGGGAAAATGTGTTTTTTTTGTCAATTTTTTACGTTTGCAAGGGATTCTGGGTAACAGACCATGGTGGGAGGCAGTCAAGTCACCCATTCCTGGATTCCCCTGGGTGTCTAGTTTTCAAAAATGTATAGGTTTGCTAGGTTTCCCTAGGTGCCGGCAGGGCTAGGGTTCAAAAACTACAGCTAGTCACTTTGCCAAAAAAGGGTCATTTTTCACTGCAAAATTGAGGTGTGACCACGTTGCGTTTTGTGCCGTTTCCTGTCGCGGGCACTAGACCGACCCGCACAAGTGAGGTACCAAATTTCTCGTAGGACTTTGGGGAACGCGGGGTGGGTGGAAATTTGTGGATCCACGCAGATTCCAGAACTTTCCATCACAGAAATATGGGGAAAATGTGTTTTTTTTGTCAATTTTTTACATTTGCAAGGGATTCTGGGTAACAGACCATGGTGGGAGGCAGTCAAGTCACCCCATCCTGGATTCCCCTGGGTGTCTAGTTTTCAGAAATGTATAGGTTTGCTAGGTTTCCCTAGGTGCCGGCAGGGCTAGGGTTCAAAAACTACAGCTCGTCACTTTGCCAAAAAAGGGTCATTTTTCACTGCAAAATTGAGGTGTGACCACGTTGCGTTTTGCGCCATTTCCTTTCGCGGGCACGAGGCCGACCCGCACAAGTGAGGTACCATTTTTCTCGTAGGACTTTGGGGAACGCAGGGTGGGTGGAAATTTGTGGATCCACGCAGATTCCAGAACTTTCCATCACAGAAATGTGGGTAAAATGTGTTTTTTTTGTCAATTTTTTATGTTTGCAAGGGATTCTGGGTAACAGACCATGGTGGGAGGCAGTCAAGTCACCCCATCCTGGATTCCCCTGGGTGTCTAGTTTTCAAAAATGTATAGGTTTGCTAGGTTTCCCTAGGTGCCGGCAGGGCTAGGGTTCAAAAACTACAGCTAGTCACTTTGCCAAAAAAGGGTCATTTTTCACTGCAAAATTGAGGTGTGACCACGTTGCGATTTGCGCCGTTTCCTGTCACGGGCACTAGGCCGACCCGCACAAGTGAGGTCCCATTTTTCTCGTAGGACTTTGGGGAACGCGGGGTGGGTGTAAATTTGTGGATCCACGCAGATTCCAGAACTTTCCATCCCAGAAATGTGGGGAAAATGTGTTTTTTTTGTCAATTTTTTACGTTTGCAAGGGATTCTGGGTAACAGACCATGGTGGGAGGCAGTCAAGTCACCCCTTCCTGGATTCCCCTAGGTGTCTAGTTTTCAAAAATGTATAGGTTTGCTAGGTTTCCCTAGGTGCCGGCAGGGCTAGGGTTCAAAAACTACAGCTCGTCACTTTGCCAAAAAAGGGTCATTTTTCACTGCAAAATTGAGGTGTGACCACGTTGCGTTTTGCGCCATTTCCTTTCGCGGGCACTAGGCCGACCCGCACAAGTGAGGTACCATTTTTCTCGTAGGACTTTGGGGAACGCAGGGTGGGTGGAAATTTGTGGATCCACGCAGATTCCAGAACTTTCCATCACAGAAATGTGAGTAAAATGTGTTTTTTTTGTCGATTTTTTATGTTTGCAAGGGATTCTGGGTAACAGACCATGGTGGGAGGCAGTCAAGTCACCCCATCCTGGATTCCCCTGGGTGTCTAGTTTTCAAAAATGTATAGGTTTGCTAGGTTTCCCTAGGTGCCGGCAGGGCTAGGGTTAAAAAACTACAGCTAGTCACTTTGCCAAAAAAGGGTCATTTTTCACTGCAAAATTGAGGTATGACCACGTTGCAATTTGCGCCGTTTCCTGTCACGGGCACTAGGCCGACCCGCACAAGTGAGGTACCATTTTTCTCGTAGGACTTTGGGGAACGCGGGGTGGGTGTAAATTTGTGGATCCAAGCAGATTCCAGAACTTTCATCACAGAAATGTGGGGAAAATGTGTTTTGTTTGTCAATTTTTTACGTTTGCAAGGGATTCTGGGTAACAGACCATGGTGGGAGGCAGTCAAGTCACCCCTTCCTAGATTTCCCTGGGTGTCTAGTTTTCAAAAATGTATAGGTTTGCTAGGTTTCCCTAGGTGCCGGCAGTGCTAGGGTTCAAAAACTACAGCTAGTCACTTTGCCAAAAAAGGGTCATTTTTCACTGCAAAATTGAGGTGTGACCATGTTGCGTTTTGCGCCGTTTCCTGTCGTTAGCACTAGGCTGACCCGCACAAGTGAGGTACCATTTTTCTCGTTGGACTTTGGGGAACGTGGGGTGGGTGGAAATTTGTGGATCCACGCAGAATCCAGAACTTTCCATCACAGAAATGTGGGGAAAATTTGTTTTTTTTGTCAATTTTTTACGTTTGCAAGGGATTCTGGGTAACAGACCATGGTGGGAGGCAGTCAAGTCACCCCTTCCTGGATTCCCCTTGGTGTCTAGTTTTAAAAAATGTATAGGTTTGCTAGGTTTCCCTAGGTGCCGGCAGGGCTAGGGTTCAAAAACTACAGCTAGTCACTTTGCCAAAAAAGGGTCATTTTTCACTGCAAAATTGAGGTGTGACCACGTTGCGTTTTGCGCCGTTTCCTGTCGCGGGCACTAGGCCGACCCGCACAAGTGAGGTACCATTTTTCTTGTAGGACTTTGGGGAACGCGGGGTGTGTGGAAATTTGTTGATCCACGCAGATTCCAGAATTTTCCATCATAGAAATGCGGGGAAAATGTGTTTTTTTTGTCAATTTTTTACGTTTGCAAGGGATTCTGGGTAACAGACCATGGTGGGAGGCAGTCAAGTCACCCATTCCTGGATTCCCCTGGGTGTCTAGTTTTCAAAAATGTATAGGTTTGCTAGGTTTCCCTAGGTGCCGGCAGGGCTAGGGTTCAAAAACTACAGCTAGTCACTTTGCCAAAAAAGGGTCATTTTTCACTGCAAAATTGAGGTGTGACCACGTTGCGTTTTGTGCCGTTTCCTGTCGCGGGCACTAGACCGACCCGCACAAGTGAGGTACCAAATTTCTCGTAGGACTTTGGGGAACGCGGGGTGGGTGGAAATTTGTGGATCCACGCAGATTCCAGAACTTTCCATCACAGAAATATGGGGAAAATGTGTTTTTTTTGTCAATTTTTTACATTTGCAAGGGATTCTGGGTAACAGACCATGGTGGGAGGCAGTCAAGTCACCCCATCCTGGATTCCCCTGGGTGTCTAGTTTTCAGAAATGTATAGGTTTGCTAGGTTTCCCTAGGTGCCTGCAGGGCTAGGGTTCAAAAACTACAGCTCGTCACTTTGCCAAAAAAGGGTCATTTTTCACTGCAAAATTGAGGTGTGACCACGTTGCGTTTTGCGCCATTTCCTTTCGCGGGCACGAGGCCGACCCGCACAAGTGAGGTACCATTTTTCTCGTAGGACTTTGGGGAACGCAGGGTGGGTGGAAATTTGTGGATCCACGCAGATTCCAGAACTTTCCATCACAGAAATGTGGGTAAAATGTGTTTTTTTTGTCAATTTTTTATGTTTGCAAGGGATTCTGGGTAACAGACCATGGTGGGAGGCAGTCAAGTCACCCCATCCTGGATTCCCCTGGGTGTCTAGTTTTCAAAAATGTATAGGTTTGCTAGGTTTCCCTAGGTGCCGGCAGGGCTAGGGTTCAAAAACTACAGCTAGTCACTTTGCCAAAAAAGGGTCATTTTTCACTGCAAAATTGAGGTGTGACCACGTTGCGATTTGCGCCGTTTCCTGTCACGGGCACTAGGCCGACCCGCACAAGTGAGGTCCCATTTTTCTCGTAGGACTTTGGGGAACGCGGGGTGGGTGTAAATTTGTGGATCCACGCAGATTCCAGAACTTTCCATCCCAGAAATGTGGGGAAAATGTGTTTTTTTTGTCAATTTTTTACGTTTGCAAGGGATTCTGGGTAACAGACCATGGTGGGAGGCAGTCAAGTCACCCCTTCCTGGATTCCCCTAGGTGTCTAGTTTTCAAAAATGTATAGGTTTGCTAGGTTTCCCTAGGTGCCGGCAGGGCTAGGGTTCAAAAACTACAGCTAGTCACTTTGCCAAAAAAGGGTCATTTTTCACTGCAAAATTGAGGTGTGACCACGTTGCGTTTTGCACCGTTTCCTGTCGCGGGCACTAGGCCGACCCGCACAAGTGAGGTACCATTTTTCTTGTAGGACTTTGGGGAACGCGGGGTGTGTGGAAATTTGTTGATCCACGCAGATTCCAGAATTTTCCATCATAGAAATGCGGGGAAAATGTGTTTTTTTTGTCAATTTTTTACGTTTGCAAGGGATTCTGGGTAACAGACCATGGTGGGAGGCAGTCAAGTCACCCATTCCTGGATTCCCCTGGGTGTCTAGTTTTCAAAAATGTATAGGTTTGCTAGGTTTCCCTAGGTGCCGGCAGGGCTAGGGTTCAAAAACTACAGCTAGTCACTTTGCCAAAAAAGGGTCATTTTTCACTGCAAAATTGAGGTGTGACCACGTTGCGTTTTGTGCCGTTTCCTGTCGCGGGCACTAGACCGACCCGCACAAGTGAGGTACCAAATTTCTCGTAGGACTTTGGGGAACGCGGGGTGGGTGGAAATTTGTGGATCCACGCAGATTCCAGAACTTTCCATCACAGAAATATGGGGAAAATGTGTTTTTTTTGTCAATTTTTTACATTTGCAAGGGATTCTGGGTAACAGACCATGGTGGGAGGCAGTCAAGTCACCCCATCCTGGATTCCCCTGGGTGTCTAGTTTTCAGAAATGTATAGGTTTGCTAGGTTTCCCTAGGTGCCGGCAGGGCTAGGGTTCAAAAACTACAGCTCGTCACTTTGCCAAAAAAGGGTCATTTTTCACTGCAAAATTGAGGTGTGACCACGTTGCGTTTTGCGCCATTTCCTTTCGCGGGCACGAGGCCGACCCGCACAAGTGAGGTACCATTTTTCTCGTAGGACTTTGGGGAACGCAGGGTGGGTGGAAATTTGTGGATCCACGCAGATTCCAGAACTTTCCATCACAGAAATGTGGGTAAAATGTGTTTTTTTTGTCAATTTTTTATGTTTGCAAGGGATTCTGGGTAACAGACCATGGTGGGAGGCAGTCAAGTCACCCCATCCTGGATTCCCCTGGGTGTCTAGTTTTCAAAAATGTATAGGTTTGCTAGGTTTCCCTAGGTGCCGGCAGGGCTAGGGTTCAAAAACTACAGCTAGTCACTTTGCCAAAAAAGGGTCATTTTTCACTGCAAAATTGAGGTGTGACCACGTTGCGATTTGCGCCGTTTCCTGTCACGGGCACTAGGCCGACCCGCACAAGTGAGGTCCCATTTTTCTCGTAGGACTTTGGGGAACGCGGGGTGGGTGTAAATTTGTGGATCCACGCAGATTCCAGAACTTTCCATCCCAGAAATGTGGGGAAAATGTGTTTTTTTTGTCAATTTTTTACGTTTGCAAGGGATTCTGGGTAACAGACCATGGTGGGAGGCAGTCAAGTCACCCCTTCCTGGATTCCCCTAGGTGTCTAGTTTTCAAAAATGTATAGGTTTGCTAGGTTTCCCTAGGTGCCGGCAGGGCTAGGGTTCAAAAACTACAGCTAGTCACTTTGCCAAAAAAGGGTCATTTTTCACTGCAAAATTGAGGTGTGACCACGTTGCGTTTTGCGCCGTTTCCTGTCGCGGGCACTAGGCTGACCCGCACAAGTGAGGTACCATTTTTCTCGTTGGACTTTGGGGAACGTGGGGTGGGTGGAAATTTGTGGATCCACGCAGAATCCAGAACTTTCCATCACAGAAATGTGGGGAAAATGTGTTTTTTTTGTCAATTTTTTACGTTTGCAAGGGATTCTGGGTAACAGACCATGGTGGGAGGCAGTCAAGTCACCCCTTCCTGGATTCCCCTAGGTGTCTAGTTTTCAAAAATGTATAGGTTTGCTAGGTTTCCCTAGGTGCCGGCAGGGCTAGGGTTCAAAAACTACAGCTAGTCACTTTGCCAAAAAAGGGTCATTTTTCACTGCAAAATTGAGGTGTGACCACGTTGCGTTTTGCGCCGTTTCCTGTCGCGGGCACTAGGCTGACCCGCACAAGTGAGGTACCATTTTTCTCGTTGGACTTTGGGGAACGTGGGGTGGGTGGAAATTTGTGGATCCACGCAGAATCCAGAACTTTCCATCACAGAAATGTGGGGAAAATGTGTTTTTTTTGTCAATATTTTACGTTTGCAAGGGATTCTGGGTAACAGACCATGGTGGGAGGCAGTCAAGTCACCCCTTCCTAGATTCCCCTGGGTGTCTAGTTTTCAAAAATGTATAGGTTTGCTAGGTTTCCCTAGGTGCCGGCAGGGCTAGGGTTCAAAAACTACAGCTATTCACTTTGCCAAAAAAGGGTCATTTTAAACTGCAAAATTGAGGTGTGACCACGTTGTGTTTTGCGCCGTTTCCTGTCGCGGGCACTAGGCCGACCCGCACAAGTGAGGTACCATTTTTCTCGTAGGACTTTGGGGAACGCGGGGTGGGTGGAAATTTGTAGATCCACGCAGATTCCAGAACTTTCCATCACAGAAATGTGGGGAAAATGTGTTTTTTTTGTCAATTTTTTATGTTTGCAAGGGATTCTGGGTAACAGACCATGGTGGGAGGCAGTCAAGTCACCCCTTCCTGGATTCCCCTGGGTGTCTAGTTTTCAAAAATGTATAGGTTTGCTAGGTTTCCCTAGGTGCCGGCAGGGCTAGGGTTCAAAAACTACAGCTAGTCACTTTGCCAAAAAAGGGTCATTTTTCACTGCAAAATTGAGGTGTGACCACGTTGCATTTTGCGCCGTTTCCTGTCGCGGGCACTAGGCCGACCCGCACAAGTGAGGTACCATTTTTCTCGTAGGACTTTGGGGAACGTGGGGTGGGTGGAAATTTGTGGATCCACGCTGAATCCAGAACTTTCCATCACAGAAATGTGGGGAAAATTTGTTTTTTTTGTAAATTTTTTACGTTTGCAAGGGATTCTGGGTAACAGACCATGGTGGGAGGCAGTCAAGCCAACCCTTCCTGGATTCCCCTTGGTGTCTAGTTTTAAAAAATGTATAGGTTTGCTAGATTTCCCTAGGTGCCGGCAGGGCTAGGGTTAAAAAACTACAGCTATTCAATTTGCCAAAAAAGGGTCATTTTAAACTGCAAAATTGAGGTGTGACCACGTTGTGTTTTGCGCCGTTTCCTGTCGCGGGCACTAGGCCGACCCGCACAAGTGAGGTACCATTTTTCTCGTAGGACTTTGGGGAACGCGGGGTGGGTGGAAATTTGTAGATCCACACAGATTCCAGAACTTTCCATCACAGAAATGTGGGGAAAATGTGTTTTTTTTGTCAATTTTTTATGTTTGCAAGGGATTCTGGGTAACAGACCATGGTGGGAGGCAGTCAAGTCACCCCTTCCTGGATTCTCCTGGGTGTCTAGTTTTCAAAAATGTATAGGTTTGCTAGGTTTACCTAGGTGCCGGCAGGGCTAGGGTTCAAAAACTACAGCTAGTCACTTTGCCAAAAAAGGGTCATTTTTCACTGCAAAATTGAGGTGTGACCACGTTGCGTTTTGTGCCGTTTCCTGTCGCGGGCACTAGGCCGACCCACACAAGTGAGGTACCATTTTTCTCGTAGGACTTTGGGGAACGCAGGGTGGGTGGAAATTTGTGGATCCACGCAGATTCCAGAACTTTCCATCACAGAAATGTGGGTAAAATGTGTTTTTTTTGTCAATTTTTTATGTTTGCAAGGGATTCTGGGTAACAGACCATGGTGGGAGGCAGTCAAGTCACCCCATCCTGGATTCCCCTGGGTGTCTAGTTTTCAAAAATGTATAGGTTTGCTAGGTTTCCCTAGGTGCCGGCAGGGCTAGGGTTCAAAAACTACAGCTAGTCACTTTGCCAAAAAAGGGTCATTTTTCACTGCAAAATTGAGGTGTGACCCCGTTGCGATTTGCGCCGTTTCCTGTCACGGGCACTAGGCCGACCCGCACAAGTGAGGTACCATTTTTCTCGTAGGACTTTGGGGAACGCGGGGTGGGTGTAAATTTGTGGATCCACGCAGATTCCAGAACTTTCCATCCCAGAAATGTGGGGAAAATGTGTTTTTTTTGTCAATTTTTTACGTTTGCAAGGGATTCTGGGTAACAGACCATGGTGGGAGGCAGTCAAGTCACCCCTTCCTGGATTCCCCTAGGTGTCTAGTTTTCAAAAATGTATAGGTTTGCTAGGTTTCCCTAGGTGCCGGCAGGGCTAGGGTTAAAAAACTACAGCTAGTCACTTTGCCAAAAAAGGGTCATTTTTCACTGCAAAATTGAGGTGTGACCACGTTGCGTTTTGCGCCGTTTCCTGTCGCGGGCACTAGGCCGACCCGCACAAGTGAGGTATCATTTTTCTCGTAGGACTTTGGGGAACGCGGGGTGGGTGGAAATTTGTAGATCCACGCAGATTCCAGAACTTTCCATCACAGAAATGTGGGGACAATGTGTTTTTTTTGTCAATTTTTTATGTTTGCAAGAGATTCTGGGTAACAGACCATGGTGGGAGGCAGTCAAGTCACCCCTTCCTGGATTCCCCTGGGTGTCTAGTTTTCAAAAATGTATAGGTTTGCTAGGTTTCCCTAGGTGCCGGCAGGGCTAGGGTTCAAAAACTACAGCTAGTCACTTTGCCAAAAAAGGGTCATTTTTCACTGCAAAATTGAGGTGTGACCACGTTGCATTTTGCGCCGTTTCCTGTCGCGGGCACTAGGCCGACCCGCACAAGTGAGGTACCATTTTTCTCGTAGGACTTTGGGGAACGTGGGGTGGGTGGAAATTTGTGGATCCACGCTGAATCCAGAACTTTCCATCACAGAAATGTGGGGAAAATTTGTTTTTTTTGTAAATTGTTTACGTTTGCAAGGGATTCTGGGTAACAGACCATGGTGGGAGGCAGTCAAGCCACCCCTTCCTGGATTCCCCTTGGTGTCTAGTTTTAAAAAATGTATAGGTTTGCTAGATTTCCCTAGGTGCCGGCAGGGCTAGGGTTAAAAAACTACAGCTATTCAATTTGCCAAAAAAGGGTCATTTTAAACTGCAAAATTGAGGTGTGACCACGTTGTGTTTTGCGCCGTTTCCTGTCGCGGGCACTAGGCCGACCCGCACAAGTGAGGTACCATTTTTCTCGTAGGACTTTGGGGAACGCGGGGTGGGTGGAAATTTGTAGATCCACACAGATTCCAGAACTTTCCATCACAGAAATGTGGGGAAAATGTGTTTTTTTTGTCAATTTTTTATGTTTGCAAGGGATTCTGGGTAACAGACCATGGTGGGAGGCAGTCAAGTCACCCCTTCCTGGATTCTCCTGGGTGTCTAGTTTTCAAAAATGTATAGGTTTGCTAGGTTTCCCTAGGTGCCGGCAGGGCTAGGGTTCAAAAACTACAGCTAGTCACTTTGCCAAAAAAGGGTCATTTTTCACTGCAAAATTGAGGTGTGACCACGTTGCGTTTTGTGCCGTTTCCTGTCGCGGGCACTAGGCCGACCCACACAAGTGAGGTACCATTTTTCTCGTAGGACTTTGGGGAACGCAGGGTGGGTGGAAATTCGTGGATCCACGCAGATTCCAGAACTTTCCATCACAGAAATGTGGGTAAAATGTGTTTTTTTTGTCGATTTTTTATGTTTGCAAGGGATTCTGGGTAACAGACCATGGTGGGAGGCAGTCAAGTCACCCCATCCTGGATTCCCCTGGGTGTCTAGTTTTCAAAAATGTATAGGTTTGCTAGGTTTCCCTAGGTGCCGGCAGGGCTAGGGTTCAAAAACTACAGCTAGTCACTTTGCCAAAAAAGGGTCATTTTTCACTGCAAAATTGAGGTGTGACCACGTTGCGTTTTGTGCCGTTTCCTGTCGCGGGCATTAGGCCGACCCGCACAAGTGAGGTACCAAATTTCTCGTAGGACTTTGGGGAACGCGGGGTGGGTGGAAATTTGTGGATCCACGCAGATTCCAAAACTTTCCATCACAGAAATGTGGGGAAAAGGTGTTTTTTTGTCAATTTTTTACATTTGCAAGGGATTCTGGGTAACAGACCATGGTGTGAGGCAGTCAAGTCACCACATCCTGGATTCCCCTGGGTGTCTAGTTTTGAAAAATGTATAGGTTTGCTAGGTTTCCCTAGGTGCCGGCAGGGCTAGGGTTAAAAAACTACAGCTTGTCACTTTGCCAAAAAAGGGTCATTTTTCACTGCAAAATTGAGGTGTGACCACGTTGCGTTTTGCGCCATTTCCTGTCGCGGGCACTAGGCCGACCCGCACAAGTGAGGTACCATTTTTCTCGTAGGACTTTGGGGAACGCAGGGTGGGAGGAAATTTGTGGATCCACGCAGATTCCAGAACTTTCCATCACAGAAATGTGGGTAAAATGTGTTTTGTTTGTCGATTTTTTATGTTTGCAAGGGATTCTGGGTAACAGACCATGGTGGGAGGCAGTCAAGTCACCCCATCCTGGATTCCCCTGGGTGTCTAGTTTTAAAAAATGTATAGGTTTGCTAGGTTTCCCTAGGTGCCGGCAGGGCTAGGGTTCAAAAACTACAGCTAGTCACTTTGCCAAAAAAGGGTCATTTTTCACTGCAAAATTGAGGTGTGACCACGTTGCGTTTTGTGCCGTTTCCTGTCGCGGGCATTAGGCCGACCCGCACAAGTGAGGTACCAAATTTCTCGTAGGACTTTGGGGAACGTGGGGTGGGTGGAAATTTGTGGATCCACGCAGATTCCAGAACTTTCCATCACAGAAATGTGGGGAAAATGTGTTTTTTTGTCAATTTTGTACATTTGCAAGGGATTCTGGGTAACAGACCATGGTGGGAGGCAGTCAAGTCACCCCATCCTGGATTCCCCTGGGTGTCTAGTTTTCAAAAATGTATAGGTTTGCTAGGTTTCCCTAGGTGCCGGCAGGGCTAGGGTTCAAAAACTACAGCTTGTCACTTTGCCAAAAAAGGGTCATTTTTCACTGCAAAATTGAGGTGTGACCACGTTGCGTTTTGCGCCATTTCCTGTCGCGGGCACTAGGCCGACCCGCACAAGTGAGGTACCATTTTTCTCGTAGGACTTTGGGGAACGCAGGGTGGGTGGAAATTTGTGGATCCACGCAGATTCCAGAACTTTCCATCACAGAAATGTGGGTAAAATGTGGTTTTTTTGTCGATTTTTTATGTTTGCAAGGGATTCTGGGTAACAGACCATGGTGGGAGGCAGTCAAGTCACCCCATCCTGGATTCCCCTGGGTGTCTAGTTTTCAAAAATGTATAGGTTTGCTAGGTTTCCCTAGGTGCCGGCAGGGCTAGGGTTCAAAAACTACAGCTAGTCACTTTGCCAAAAAAGGGTAATTTTTCACTGCAAAATTGAGGTGTGACCACGTTGCGTTTTGCGCCGTTTCCTGTTGCGGGCACTAGGCCGACCCGCACAAGTGAGGTACCATTTTTCTCGTTGGACTTTGGGGAACGTGGGGTGGGTGGAAATTTGTGGATCCACGCAGAATCCAGAACTTTCCATCACAGAAATGTGGGGAAAATTTGTTTTTTTTGTCAATTTTTTACGTTTGCAAGGGATTCTGGGTAACAGACCATGGTGGGAGGCAGTCAAGTCACCCCTTCCTGGATTCCCCTTGGTGTCTAGTTTTAAAAAATGTATAGTTTTGCTAGGTTTCCCTAGGTGCCGGCAGGGCTAGGGTTCAAAAACTACAGCTAGTCACTTTGCCAAAAAAGGGTCATTTTGTACTGCAAAATTGAGGTGTGACCACGTTGCGTTTTGCGCCGTTTCCTGTCGCGGGCACTAGGCCGACCCGCACAAGTGAGGTACCATTTTTCTTATAGGACTTTGGGGAACGCGGGGTGTTTGGAAATTTGTGGATCCACGCAGATTCCAGAATTTTCCATCATAGAAATGCGGGGAAAATGTGTTTTTTTTGTCAATTTTTTACGTTTGCAAGGGATTCTGGGTAACAGACCATGGTGGGAGGCAGTCAAGTCACCCATTCCTGGATTCCCCTGTGTGTCTAGTTTCAAAAATGTATAGGTTTGCTAGGTTTCCCTAGGTGCCGGCAGGGCTAGGGTTAAAAAACTACAGCTATTCACTTTGCCAAAAAAGGGTCATTTTAAACTGCAAAATTGAGGTGTGACCACGTTGTGTTTTGCGCCGTTTCCTGTCGCGGGCACTAGGCCGACCCACACAAGTGAGGTACCATTTTTCTCGTAGGACTTTGGGGAACGCAGGGTGGGTGGAAATTTGTGGATCCACGCAGATTCCAGAACTTTCCATCACAAAAATGTGGGTAAAATGTGTTTTTTTTGTCGATTTTTTATGTTTGCAAGGGATTCTGGGTAACAGACCATGGTGGGAGGCAGTCAAGTCACCCCATCCTGGATTCCCCTGGGTGTCTAGTTTTCAAAAATGTATAGGTTTGCTAGGTTTCCCTAGGTGCCGGCAGGGCTAGGGTTCAAAAACTACAGCTAGTCACTTTGCCAAAAAAGGGTCATTTTTCACTGCAAAATTGAGGTGTGACCACGTTGCGATTTGCGCCGTTTCCTGTCACGGGCACTAGGCCGACCCGCACAAGTGAGGTACCATTTTTCTCGTAGGACTTTGGGAAACGCGGGGTGGGTGTAAATTTGTGGATCCAAGCAGATTCCAGAACTTTCCATCACAGAAATGTGGGGAAAATGTGTTTTTTTTGTCAATTTTTTACGTTTGCAAGGGATTCTGGGTAACAGACCATGGTGGGAGGCAGTCAAGTCACCCCTTCCTGGATTCCCCTGGGTGTCTAGTTTTCAAAAATGTATAGGTTTGCTAGGTTTCCCTAGGTGCCGGCAGGGCTAGGGTTCAAAAACTACAGCTATTCACTTTGCCAAAAAAGGGTCATTTTAAACTGCAAAATTGAGGTGTGACCACGTTGTGTTTTGCGCCGTTTCCTGTCGCGGGCACTAGGCCGACCCGCACAAGTGAGGTACCATTTTTCTCGTAGGACTTTGGGGAACGCGGGGTGGGTGGAAATTTGTAGATCCACGCAGATTCCAGAACTTTCCATCACAGAAATGTGGGGAAAATGTGTTTTTTTTGTCAATTTTTTATGTTGCAAGGGATTCTGGGTAACAGACCATGGTGGGAGGCAGTCAAGTCACCCCTTCCTGGATTCCCCTGGGTGTCTAGTTTTCAAAAATGTATAGGTTTGCTAGGTTTCCCTAGGTGCCGGCAGGGCTAGGGTTCAAAAACTACAGCTAGTCACTTTGCCAAAAAAGGGTCATTTTTCACTGCAAAATTGAGGTGTGACCACGTTGCGTTTTGCGCCGTTTCCTGTCGCGGGCACTAGGCCGACCCGCACAAGTGAGGTACCATTTTTCTCGTAGGACTTTGGGGAACGTGGGGTGGGTGGAAATTTGTAGATCCACGCTGAATCCAGAACTTTCCATCACAGAAATGTGGGGAAAATTTGTTTTTTTTGTCAAATTTTTTTGTTCACAAGGGATTCTGGGTAACAGACCATGGTGGGAGGCAGTCAAGTCACCCCTTCCTGGATTCCCCTGTGTGTCTAGTTTCAAAAATGTATAGGTTTGCTAGGTTTCCCTAGGTGCCGGCAGGGCTAGGGTTCAAAAACTACAGCTATTCACTTTGCCAAAAAAGGGTCATTTTAAACTGCAAAATTGAGGTGTGACCACGTTGTGTTTTGCGCCGTTTCCTGTCGCGGGCACTAGGCCGACCCACACAAGTGAGGTACCATTTTTCTCGTAGGACTTTGGGGAACGCAGGGTGGGTGGAAATTTGTGGATCCACGCAGATTCCAGAACTTTCCATCACAAAAATGTGGGTAAAATGTGTTTTTTTTGTCGATTTTTTATGTTTGCAAGGGATTCTGGGTAACAGACCATGGTGGGAGGCAGTCAAGTCACCCCATCCTGGATTCCCCTGGGTGTCTAGTTTTCAAAAATGTATAGGTTTGCTAGGTTTCCCTAGGTGCCGGCAGGGCTAGGGTTCAAAAACTACAGCTAGTCACTTTGCCAAAAAAGGGTCATTTTTCACTGCAAAATTGAGGTGTGACCACGTTGCGATTTGCGCCGTTTCCTGTCACGGGCACTAGGCCGACCCGCACAAGTGAGGTACCATTTTTCTCGTAGGACTTTGGGAAACGCGGGGTGGGTGTAAATTTGTGGATCCAAGCAGATTCCAGAACTTTCCATCACAGAAATGTGGGGAAAATGTGTTTTTTTTGTCAATTTTTTATGTTTGCAAGGGATTCTGGGTAACAGACCATGGTGGGAGGCAGTCAAGTCACCCCTTCCTGGATTCCCCTGGGTGTCTAGTTTTCAAAAATGTATAGGTTTGCTAGGTTTCCCTAGGTGCCGGCAGGGCTAGGGTTCAAAAACTACAGCTATTCACTTTGCCAAAAAAGGGTCATTTTAAACTGCAAAATTGAGGTGTGACCACGTTGTGTTTTGCGCCGTTTCCTGTCGCGGGCACTAGGCCGACCCGCACAAGTGAGGTACCATTTTTCTCGTAGGACTTTGGGGAACGCGGGGTGGGTGGAAATTTGTAGATCCACGCAGATTCCAGAACTTTCCATCACAGAAATGTGGGGAAAATGTGTTTTTTTTGTCAATTTTTTATGTTGCAAGGGATTCTGGGTAACAGACCATGGTGGGAGGCAGTCAAGTCACCCCTTCCTGGATTCCCCTGGGTGTCTAGTTTTCAAAAATGTATAGGTTTGCTAGGTTTCCCTAGGTGCCGGCAGGGCTAGGGTTCAAAAACTACAGCTAGTCACTTTGCCAAAAAAGGGTCATTTTTCACTGCAAAATTGAGGTGTGACCACGTTGCGTTTTGCGCCGTTTCCTGTCGCGGGCACTAGGCCGACCCGCACAAGTGAGGTACCATTTTTCTCGTAGGACTTTGGGGAACGTGGGGTGGGTGGAAATTTGTAGATCCACGCTGAATCCAGAACTTTCCATCACAGAAATGTGGGGAAAATTTGTTTTTTTTGTCAATTTTTTACGTTTGCAAGGGATTCTGGGTAACAGACCATGGTGGGAGGCAGTCAAGTCACCCCTTCCTGGATTCCCCTGTGTGTCTAGTTTCAAAAATGTATAGGTTTGCTAGGTTTCCCTAGGTGCCGGCAGGGCTAGGGTTCAAAAACTACAGCTATTCACTTTGCCAAAAAAGGGTCATTTTAAACTGCAAAATTGAGGTGTGACCACGTTGTGTTTTGCGCCGTTTCCTGTCGCGGGCACTAGGCCGACCCACACAAGTGAGGTACCATTTTTCTCGTAGGACTTTGGGGAACGCAGGGTGGGTGGAAATTTGTGGATCCACGCAGATTCCAGAACTTTCCATCACAAAAATGTGGGTAAAATGTGTTTTTTTTGTCGATTTTTTATGTTTGCAAGGGATTCTGGGTAACAGACCATGGTGGGAGGCAGTCAAGTCACCCCATCCTGGATTCCCCTGAGTGTCTAGTTTTCAAAAATGTATAGGTTTGCTAGGTTTCCCTAGGTGCCGGCAGGGCTAGGGTTCAAAAACTACAGCTAGTCACTTTGCCAAAAAAGGGTAATTTTTCACTGCAAAATTGAGGTGTGACCACGTTGCGTTTTGCGCCGTTTCCTGTTGCGGGCACTAGGCCGACCCGCACAAGTGAGGTACCATTTTTCTCGTTGGACTTTGGGGAACGTGGGGTGGGTGGAAATTTGTGGATCCACGCAGAATCCAGAACTTTCCATCACAGAAATGTGGGGAAAATTTGTTTTTTTTGTCAATTTTTTACGTTTGCAAGGGATTCTGGGTAACAGACCATGGTGGGAGGCAGTCAAGTCACCCCTTCCTGGATTCCCCTTGGTGTCTAGTTTTAAAAAATGTATAGTTTTGCTAGGTTTCCCTAGGTGCCGGCAGGGCTAGGGTTCAAAAACTACAGCTAGTCACTTTGCCAAAAAAGGGTCATTTTTCACTGCAAAATTGAGGTGTGACCACGTTGCGTTTTGCGCCGTTTCCTGTCGCGGGCACTAGGCCGACCCGCACAAGTGAGGTACCATTTTTCCTATAGGACTTTGGGGAACGCGGGGTGTTTGGAAATTTGTGGATCCACGCAGATTCCAGAATTTTCCATCATAGAAATGCGGGGAAAATGTGTTTTTTTTGTCAATTTTTTACGTTTGCAAGGGATTCTGGGTAACAGACCATGGTGGGAGGCAGTCAAGTCACCCATTCCTGGATTCCCCTGTGTGTCTAGTTTCAAAAATGTATAGGTTTGCTAGGTTTCCCTAGGTGCCGGCAGGGCTAGGGTTAAAAAACTACAGCTATTCACTTTGCCAAAAAAGGGTCATTTTAAACTGCAAAATTGAGGTGTGACCACGTTGTGTTTTGCGCCGTTTCCTGTCGCGGGCACTAGGCCGACCCACACAAGTGAGGTACCATTTTTCTCGTAGGACTTTGGGGAACGCAGGGTGGGTGGAAATTTGTGGATCCACGCAGATTCCAGAACTTTCCATCACAAAAATGTGGGTAAAATGTGTTTTTTTTGTCGATTTTTTATGTTTGCAAGGGATTCTGGGTAACAGACCATGGTGGGAGGCAGTCAAGTCACCCCATCCTGGATTCCCCTGGGTGTCTAGTTTTCAAAAATGTATAGGTTTGCTAGGTTTCCCTAGGTGCCGGCAGGGCTAGGGTTCAAAAACTACAGCTAGTCACTTTGCCAAAAAAGGGTCATTTTTCACTGCAAAATTGAGGTGTGACCACGTTGCGATTTGCGCCGTTTCCTGTCACGGGCACTAGGCCGACCCGCACAAGTGAGGTACCATTTTTCTCGTAGGACTTTGGGAAACGCGGGGTGGGTGTAAATTTGTGGATCCAAGCAGATTCCAGAACTTTCCATCACAGAAATGTGGGGAAAATGTGTTTTTTTTGTCAATTTTTTACGTTTGCAAGGGATTCTGGGTAACAGACCATGGTGGGAGGCAGTCAAGTCACCCCTTCCTGGATTCCCCTGGGTGTCTAGTTTTCAAAAATGTATAGGTTTGCTAGGTTTCCCTAGGTGCCGGCAGGGCTAGGGTTCAAAAACTACAGCTATTCACTTTGCCAAAAAAGGGTCATTTTAAACTGCAAAATTGAGGTGTGACCACGTTGTGTTTTGCGCCGTTTCCTGTCGCGGGCACTAGGCCGACCCGCACAAGTGAGGTACCATTTTTCTCGTAGGACTTTGGGGAACGCGGGGTGGGTGGAAATTTGTAGATCCACGCAGATTCCAGAACTTTCCATCACAGAAATGTGGGGAAAATGTGTTTTTTTTGTCAATTTTTTATGTTGCAAGGGATTCTGGGTAACAGACCATGGTGGGAGGCAGTCAAGTCACCCCTTCCTGGATTCCCCTGGGTGTCTAGTTTTCAAAAATGTATAGGTTTGCTAGGTTTCCCTAGGTGCCGGCAGGGCTAGGGTTCAAAAACTACAGCTAGTCACTTTGCCAAAAAAGGGTCATTTTTCACTGCAAAATTGAGGTGTGACCACGTTGCGTTTTGCGCCGTTTCCTGTCGCGGGCACTAGGCCGACCCGCACAAGTGAGGTACCATTTTTCTCGTAGGACTTTGGGGAACGTGGGGTGGGTGGAAATTTGTAGATCCACGCTGAATCCAGAACTTTCCATCACAGAAATGTGGGGAAAATTTGTTTTTTTTGTCAATTTTTTACGTTTGCAAGGGATTCTGGGTAACAGACCATGGTGGGAGGCAGTCAAGTCACCCCTTCCTGGATTCCCCTGTGTGTCTAGTTTCAAAAATGTATAGGTTTGCTAGGTTTCCCTAGGTGCCGGCAGGGCTAGGGTTCAAAAACTACAGCTATTCACTTTGCCAAAAAAGGGTCATTTTAAACTGCAAAATTGAGGTGTGACCACGTTGTGTTTTGCGCCGTTTCCTGTCGCGGGCACTAGGCCGACCCACACAAGTGAGGTACCATTTTTCTCGTAGGACTTTGGGGAACGCAGGGTGGGTGGAAATTTGTGGATCCACGCAGATTCCAGAACTTTCCATCACAAAAATGTGGGTAAAATGTGTTTTTTTTGTCGATTTTTTATGTTTGCAAGGGATTCTGGGTAACAGACCATGGTGGGAGGCAGTCAAGTCACCCCATCCTGGATTCCCCTGAGTGTCTAGTTTTCAAAAATGTATAGGTTTGCTAGGTTTCCCTAGGTGCCGGCAGGGCTAGGGTTCAAAAACTACAGCTAGTCACTTTGCCAAAAAAGGGTCATTTTTCACTGCAAAATTGAGGTGTGACCACGTTGCGATTTGCGCCGTTTCCTGTCACGGGCACTAGGCCGACCCGCACAAGTGAGGTACCATTTTTCTCGAAGGACTTTGGGAAACGCGGGGTGGGTGTAAATTTGTGGATCCAAGCAGATTCCAGAACTTTCCATCACAGAAATGTGGGGAAAATGTGTTTTTTTTGTCAATTTTTTACGTTTGCAAGGGATTCTCGGTAACAGACCATGGTGGGAGGCAGTCAAGTCACCCCTTCCTGGATTCCCCTGGGTGTCTAGTTTTCAAAAATGTATAGGTTTGCTAGGTTTCCCTAGGTGCCGGCAGGGCTAGGGTTCAAAAACTACAGCTATTCACTTTGCCAAAAAAGGGTCATTTTAAACTGCAAAATTGAGGTGTGACCACGTTGTGTTTTGCGCCGTTTCCTGTCGCGGGCACTAGGCCGACCCGCACAAGTGAGGTACCATTTTTCTCGTAGGACTTTGGGGAACGCGGGGTGGGTGGAAATTTGTAGATCCACGCAGATTCCAGAACTTTCCATCACAGAAATGTGGGGAAAATGTGTTTTTTTTGTCAATTTTTTATGTTGCAAGGGATTCTGGGTAACAGACCATGGTGGGAGGCAGTCAAGTCACCCCTTCCTGGATTCCCCTGGGTGTCTAGTTTTCAAAAATGTATAGGTTTGCTAGGTTTCCCTAGGTGCCGGCAGGGCTAGGGTTCAAAAACTACAGCTAGTCACTTTGCCAAAAAAGGGTCATTTTTCACTGCAAAATTGAGGTGTGACCACGTTGCGTTTTGCGCCGTTTCCTGTCGCGGGCACTAGGCCGACCCGCACAAGTGAGGTACCATTTTTCTCGTAGGACTTTGGGGAACGTGGGGTGGGTGGAAATTTGTGGATCCACGCTGAATCCAGAACTTTCCATCACAGAAATGTGGGGAAAATTTGTTTTTTTTGTCCATTTTTTATATTTGCAAGGGATTCTGGCTAACAGACCATGGTGGGAGGCAGTCAAGTCACCCCTTCCTGGATTCCCCTTGGTGTCTAGTTTTAAAAAATGTATAGGTTTGCTAGGTTTCCCTAGGTGCCGGCAGGGCTAGGGTTCAAAAACTACAGCTAGTCACTTTGCCAAAAAAGGGTCATTTTTCACTGCAAAATTGAGGTGTGACCACGTTGCGTTTTGCGCCGTTTCCTGTCGTGGGCACTAGGCCGACCCGCACAAGTGAGGTACCATTTTTCTTGTAGCACTTTGGGGAACGCGAGGTGTGTGGAAATTTGTGGATCCACGCAGATTCCAGAATTTTCCATCATAGAAATGTGGGGAAAATGTGTTTTTTTGTCAATTTTTTACATTTGCAAGGGATTCTGGGTAACAGACCATGGTGGGAGGCAGTCAAGTCACCCATTCCTGGATTCCCCTGGGTGTCTAGTTTTCAAAAATGTATAGGTTTGCTAGGTTTCCCTAGGTGCCGGCAGGGCTAGGGTTCAAAAACTACAGCTATTCACTTTGCCAAAAAAGGGTAATTTTAAACTGCAAAATTGAGGTGTGACCACGTTGTGTTTTGCGCCGTTTCCTGTCGCGGGCACTAGGCCGACCCGCACAAGTGAGGTACCATTTTTCTCGTAGGACTTTGGGGAACGCGGGGTGGGTGGAAATTTGTAGATCCACACAGATTCCAGAACTTTCCATCACAGAAATGTGGGGAAAATGTGTATTTTTTGTCAATTTTTTATGTTTGCAAGGGATTCTGGGTAACAGACCATGGTGGGAGGCAGTCAAGTCACCCCTTCCTGGATTCTCCTGGGTGTCTAGTTTTCAAAAATGTATAGGTTTGCTAGGTTTCCCTAGGTGCCGGCAGGGCTAGGGTTCAAAAACTACAGCTAGTCACTTTGCCAAAAAAGGGTCATTTTTCACTGCAAAATTGAGGTGTGACCACGTTGCGTTTTGCGCCGTTTCCTGTCGCGGGCACTAGGCCGACCCGCACAAGTGAGGTACCATTTTTCTTGTAGGACTTTGGGGAACGCGGGGTGTGTGGAAATTTGTGGATCCACGCAGATTCCAGAACTTTCCATCACAGAAATGTGGGTAAAATGTGTTTTTTTGTTGATTTTTTATGTTTGCAAGGGATTCTGGGTAACAGACCATGGTGGGAGGCAGTCAAGTCACCCCATCCTGGATTCCCCTGGGTGTCTAGTTTTCAAAAATGTATAGGTTTGCTAGGTTTCCCTAGGTGCCGGCAGGGCTAGGGTTCAAAAACTACAGCTCGTCACTTTGCCAAAAAAGGGTCATTTTTCACTGCAAAATTGAGGTGTGACCACGTTGCGTTTTGCGCCGTTTCCTGTCGCGGGCACTAGGCCGACCCGCACAAGTGAGGTACCATTTTTCTCGTAGGACTTTGGGGAACGTGGGGTGGGTGGAAATTTGTGGATCCACGCTGAATCCAGAACTTTCCATCACAGAAATGTGGGGAAAATTTGTTTTTTTTGTCCATTTTTTATATTTGCAAGGGATTCTGGCTAACAGACCATGGTGGGAGGCAGTCAAGTCACCCCTTCCTGGATTCCCCTTGGTGTCTAGTTTTAAAAAATGTATAGGTTTGCTAGGTTTCCCTAGGTGCCGGCAGGGCTAGGGTTCAAAAACTACAGCTAGTCACTTTGCCAAAAAAGGGTCATTTTTCACTGCAAAATTGAGGTGTGACCACGTTGCGTTTTGCGCCGTTTCCTGTCGTGGGCACTAGGCCGACCCGCACAAGTGAGGTACCATTTTTCTTGTAGCACTTTGGGGAACGCGAGGTGTGTGGAAATTTGTGGATCCACGCAGATTCCAGAATTTTCCATCATAGAAATGTGGGGAAAATGTGTTTTTTTGTCAATTTTTTACATTTGCAAGGGATTCTGGGTAACAGACCATGGTGGGAGGCAGTCAAGTCACCCATTCCTGGATTCCCCTGGGTGTCTAGTTTTCAAAAATGTATAGGTTTGCTAGGTTTCCCTAGGTGCCGGCAGGGCTAGGGTTCAAAAACTACAGCTATTCACTTTGCCAAAAAAGGGTAATTTTAAACTGCAAAATTGAGGTGTGACCACGTTGTGTTTTGCGCCGTTTCCTGTCGCGGGCACTAGGCCGACCCGCACAAGTGAGGTACCATTTTTCTCGTAGGACTTTGGGGAACGCGGGGTGGGTGGAAATTTGTAGATCCACACAGATTCCAGAACTTTCCATCACAGAAATGTGGGGAAAATGTGTATTTTTTGTCAATTTTTTATGTTTGCAAGGGATTCTGGGTAACAGACCATGGTGGGAGGCAGTCAAGTCACCCCTTCCTGGATTCTCCTGGGTGTCTAGTTTTCAAAAATGTATAGGTTTGCTAGGTTTCCCTAGGTGCCGGCAGGGCTAGGGTTCAAAAACTACAGCTAGTCACTTTGCCAAAAAAGGGTCATTTTTCACTGCAAAATTGAGGTGTGACCACGTTGCGTTTTGCGCCGTTTCCTGTCGCGGGCACTAGGCCGACCCGCACAAGTGAGGTACCATTTTTCTTGTAGGACTTTGGGGAACGCGGGGTGTGTGGAAATTTGTGGATCCACGCAGATTCCAGAACTTTCCATCACAGAAATGTGGGTAAAATGTGTTTTTTTGTTGATTTTTTATGTTTGCAAGGGATTCTGGGTAACAGACCATGGTGGGAGGCAGTCAAGTCACCCCATCCTGGATTCCCCTGGGTGTCTAGTTTTCAAAAATGTATAGGTTTGCTAGGTTTCCCTAGGTGCCGGCAGGGCTAGGGTTCAAAAACTACAGCTAGTCACTTTGCCAAAAAAGGGTCATTTTTCACTGCAAAATTGAGGTGTGACCACGTTGCGATTTGTGCCATTTCCTGTCACGGGCACTAGGCCGACCCGCACAAGTGAGGTACCATTTTTCTCGTAGGACTTTGGGGAACGCGGGGTGGGTGTAAATTTGTGGATCCAAGCAGATTCCAGAACTTTCCATCACAGAAATGTGGGGAAAATGTGTTTTTTTTGTCAATTTTTTACGTTTGCAAGGGATTCTGGGTAACAGACCATGGTGGGAGGCAGTCAAGTCACCCCTTCCTGGATTCCCCTGGGTGTCTAGTTTTCAAAAATGTATAGGTTTGCTAGGTTTCCCTAGGTGCCGGCAGGGCTAGGGTTCAAAAACTACAGCTAGTCACTTTGCCAAAAAAGGGTCATTTTTCACTGCAAAATTGAGGTGTGACCACGTTGCGTTTTGTGCCGTTTCCTGTCGCGGGCACTAGGCCGACCCGCACAAGTGAGGTACCATTTTTCTCGTAGGACTTTGGGGAACGCAGGGTGGGTGGAAATTTGTGGATCCACGCAGATTCCAGAACTTTCCATCACAGAAATTTGGGGAAAATGTGTTTTTTTGTCAATTTTTTACATTTGCAAGGGATTCTGGGTAACAGACCATGGTGGGAGGCAGTCAAGTCACCCCTTCCTGGATTCCCCTGGGTGTCTAGTTTTCAAAAATGTATAGGTTTGCTAGGTTTCCCTAGGTGCCGGCAGGGCTAGGGTTCAAAAACTACAGCTGTTCACTTTGCCAAAAAAGGGTCATTTTAAACTGCAAAATTGAGGTGTGACCACGTTGTGTTTTGCGCCGTTTCCTGTCGCGGACACTAGGCAGACCCGCACAAGTGAGGTACCATTTTTCTCGTAGGACTTTGGGGAACGCGGGGTGGGTGGAAATTTGTAGATCCACGCAGATTCCAGAACTTTCCATCACAGAAATGTGGGGAAAATGTGTTTTTTTTGTCAATTTTTTATGTTGCAAGGGATTCTGGGTAACAGACCATAGTGGAAGGCAGTCAAGTCACCCCTTCCTGGATTCCCCTGGGTGTCTAGTTTTCAAAAATGTATAGGTTTGCTAGGTTTCCCTAGGTGCCGGCAGGGCTAGGGTTCAAAAACTACAGCTAGTCACTTTGCCAAAAAAGGGTCATTTTTCACTGCAAAATTGAGGTGTGACCACGTTGCGTTTTGCGCCGTTTCCTGTCGCGGGCACTAGGCCGACCCGCACAAGTGAGGTACCATTTTTCTCGTAGGACTTTGGGGAACGTGGGGTGGGTGGAAATTTGTGGATCAACGCTGAATCCAGAACTTTCCATCACAGAAATGTGGGGAAAATTTGTTTTTTTTGTCAATTTTTTACGTTTGCAAGGGATTCTGGGTAACAGACCATGGTGGGAGGCAGTCAAGTCACCCCTTCCTGGATTCCCCTTGGTGTCTAGTTTTAAAAAATGTATAGGTTTGCTAGGTTTCCCTAGGTGCCGGCAGGGCTAGGGTTCAAAAACTACAGCTAGTCACTTTGCCAAAAAAGGGTCATTTTTCACTGCAAAATTGAGGTGTGACCACGTTGCGTTTTGCGCCGTTTCCTGTCGCAGGCACTAGGCCGACCCGCACAAGTGAGGTACCATTTTTCTTGTAGGACTTTGGGGAACGCGAGGTGTGTGGAAATTTGTGGATCCACGCAGATTCCAGAAATTTCCATCATAGAAATGTGGGGAAAATGTGTTTTTTTGTCAATTTTTTACGTTTGCAAGGGATTCTGGGTAACAGACCATGGTGGGAGGCAGTCAAGTCACCCATTCCTGGATTCCCCTGGGTGTCTAGTTTTCAAAAATGTATAGGTTTGCTAGGTTTCCCTAGGTGCCGGCAGGGCTAGGGTTCAAAAACTACAGCTATTCACTTTGCCAAAAAAGGGTCATTTTAAACTGCAAAATTAAGGTGTGACCACGTTGTGTTTTGCGCCGTTTCCTGTCGCGGGCACTAGGCCGACCCGCACAAGTGAGGTACCATTTTTCTCGTAGGACTTTGGGGAACGCGGGGTGGGTGGAAATTTGTAGATCCACACAGATTCCAGAACTTTCCATCACAGAAATGTGGGGAAAATGTGTTTTTTTTGTCAATTTTTTATGTTTGCAAGGGATTCTGGGTAACAGACCATGGTGGGAGGCAGTCAAGTCACCCCTTCCTGGATTCTCCTGGGTGTCTAGTTTTCAAAAATGTATAGGTTTGCTAGGTTTCCCTAGGTGCCGGCAGGGCTAGGGTTCAAAAACTACAGCTAGTCACTTTGCCAAAAAAGGGTCATTTTTACCTGCAAAATTGAGGTGTGACCACGTTGTGTTTTGCGCCGTTTCCTGTCGCGGGCACTAGGCCGACCCACACAAGTGAGGTACCATTTTTCTCGTAGGACTTTGGGGAACGCAGGGTGGGTGGAAATTTGTGGATCCACGCAGATTCCAGAACTTTCCATCACAAAAATGTGGGTAAAATGTGTTTTTTTTGTCGATTTTTTATGTTTGCAAGGGATTCTGGGTAACAGACCATGGTGGGAGGCAGTCAAGTCACCCCATCCTGGATTCCCCTGGGTGTCTAGTTTTCAAAAATGTATAGGTTTGCTAGGTTTCCCTAGGTGCCGGCAGGGCTAGGGTTAAAAAACTACAGCTAGTCACTTTGCCAAAAAAGGGTCATTTTTCACTGCAAAATTGAGGTATGACCACGTTGCAATTTGCGCCGTTTCCTGTCACGGGCACTAGGCCGACCCGCACAAGTGAGGTACCATTTTTCTCGTAGGACTTTGGGGAACGCGGGGTGGGTGTAAATTTGTGGATCCAAGCAGATTCCAGAACTTTCATCACAGAAATGTGGGGAAAATGTGTTTTGTTTGTCAATTTTTTACGTTTGCAAGGGATTCTGGGTAACAGACCATGGTGGGAGGCAGTCAAGTCACCCCTTCCTAGATTTCCCTGGGTGTCTAGTTTTCAAAAATGTATAGGTTTGCTAGGTTTCCCTAGGTGCCGGCAGTGCTAGGGTTCAAAAACTACAGCTAGTCACTTTGCCAAAAAAGGGTCATTTTTCACTGCAAAATTGAGGTGTGACCATGTTGCGTTTTGCGCCGTTTCCTGTCGTTAGCACTAGGCTGACCCGCACAAGTGAGGTACCATTTTTCTCGTTGGACTTTGGGGAACGTGGGGTGGGTGGAAATTTGTGGATCCACGCAGAATCCAGAACTTTCCATCACAGAAATGTGGGGAAAATTTGTTTTTTTTGTCAATTTTTTACGTTTGCAAGGGATTCTGGGTAACAGACCATGGTGGGAGGCAGTCAAGTCACCCCTTCCTGGATTCCCCTTGGTGTCTAGTTTTAAAAAATGTATAGGTTTGCTAGGTTTCCCTAGGTGCCGGCAGGGCTAGGGTTCAAAAACTACAGCTAGTCACTTTGCCAAAAAAGGGTCATTTTTCACTGCAAAATTGAGGTGTGACCACGTTGCGTTTTGCGCCGTTTCCTGTCGCGGGCACTAGGCCGACCCGCACAAGTGAGGTACCATTTTTCTTGTAGGACTTTGGGGAACGCGGGGTGTGTGGAAATTTGTTGATCCACGCAGATTCCAGAATTTTCCATCATAGAAATGCGGGGAAAATGTGTTTTTTTTGTCAATTTTTTACGTTTGCAAGGGATTCTGGGTAACAGACCATGGTGGGAGGCAGTCAAGTCACCCATTCCTGGATTCCCCTGGGTGTCTAGTTTTCAAAAATGTATAGGTTTGCTAGGTTTCCCTAGGTGCCGGCAGGGCTAGGGTTCAAAAACTACAGCTAGTCACTTTGCCAAAAAAGGGTCATTTTTCACTGCAAAATTGAGGTGTGACCACGTTGCGTTTTGTGCCGTTTCCTGTCGCGGGCACTAGACCGACCCGCACAAGTGAGGTACCAAATTTCTCGTAGGACTTTGGGGAACGCGGGGTGGGTGGAAATTTGTGGATCCACGCAGATTCCAGAACTTTCCATCACAGAAATATGGGGAAAATGTGTTTTTTTTGTCAATTTTTTACATTTGCAAGGGATTCTGGGTAACAGACCATGGTGGGAGGCAGTCAAGTCACCCCATCCTGGATTCCCCTGGGTGTCTAGTTTTCAGAAATGTATAGGTTTGCTAGGTTTCCCTAGGTGCCGGCAGGGCTAGGGTTCAAAAACTACAGCTCGTCACTTTGCCAAAAAAGGGTCATTTTTCACTGCAAAATTGAGGTGTGACCACGTTGCGTTTTGCGCCATTTCCTTTCGCGGGCACGAGGCCGACCCGCACAAGTGAGGTACCATTTTTCTCGTAGGACTTTGGGGAACGCAGGGTGGGTGGAAATTTGTGGATCCACGCAGATTCCAGAACTTTCCATCACAGAAATGTGGGTAAAATGTGTTTTTTTTGTCAATTTTTTATGTTTGCAAGGGATTCTGGGTAACAGACCATGGTGGGAGGCAGTCAAGTCACCCCATCCTGGATTCCCCTGGGTGTCTAGTTTTCAAAAATGTATAGGTTTGCTAGGTTTCCCTAGGTGCCGGCAGGGCTAGGGTTCAAAAACTACAGCTAGTCACTTTGCCAAAAAAGGGTCATTTTTCACTGCAAAATTGAGGTGTGACCACGTTGCGATTTGCGCCGTTTCCTGTCACGGGCACTAGGCCGACCCGCACAAGTGAGGTCCCATTTTTCTCGTAGGACTTTGGGGAACGCGGGGTGGGTGTAAATTTGTGGATCCACGCAGATTCCAGAACTTTCCATCCCAGAAATGTGGGGAAAATGTGTTTTTTTTGTCAATTTTTTACGTTTGCAAGGGATTCTGGGTAACAGACCATGGTGGGAGGCAGTCAAGTCACCCCTTCCTGGATTCCCCTAGGTGTCTAGTTTTCAAAAATGTATAGGTTTGCTAGGTTTCCCTAGGTGCCGGCAGGGCTAGGGTTCAAAAACTACAGCTAGTCACTTTGCCAAAAAAGGGTCATTTTTCACTGCAAAATTGAGGTGTGACCACGTTGCGTTTTGCGCCGTTTCCTGTCGCGGGCACTAGGCTGACCCGCACAAGTGAGGTACCATTTTTCTCGTTGGACTTTGGGGAACGTGGGGTGGGTGGAAATTTGTGGATCCACGCAGAATCCAGAACTTTCCATCACAGAAATGTGGGGAAAATGTGTTTTTTTTGTCAATTTTTTACGTTTGCAAGGGATTCTGGGTAACAGACCATGGTGGGAGGCAGTCAAGTCACCCCTTCCTGGATTCCCCTAGGTGTCTAGTTTTCAAAAATGTATAGGTTTGCTAGGTTTCCCTAGGTGCCGGCAGGGCTAGGGTTCAAAAACTACAGCTAGTCACTTTGCCAAAAAAGGGTCATTTTTCACTGCAAAATTGAGGTGTGACCACGTTGCGTTTTGCGCCGTTTCCTGTCGCGGGCACTAGGCTGACCCGCACAAGTGAGGTACCATTTTTCTCGTAGGACTTTGGGGAACGTGGGGTGGGTGGAAATTTGTGGATCCACGCAGAATCCAGAACTTTCCATCACAGAAATGTGGGGAAAATGTGTTTTTTTTGTCAATATTTTACGTTTGCAAGGGATTCTGGGTAACAGACCATGGTGGGAGGCAGTCAAGTCACCCCTTCCTAGATTCCCCTGGGTGTCTAGTTTTCAAAAATGTATAGGTTTGCTAGGTTTCCCTAGGTGCCGGCAGGGCTAGGGTTCAAAAACTACAGCTAGTCACTTTGCCAAAAAAGGGTCATTTTTCACTGCAAAATTGAGGTGTGACCACGTTGCATTTTGCGCCGTTTCCTGTCGCGGGCACTAGGCCGACCCGCACAAGTGAGGTACCATTTTTCTCGTAGGACTTTGGGGAACGTGGGGTGGGTGGAAATTTGTGGATCCACGCTGAATCCAGAACTTTCCATCACAGAAATGTGGGGAAAATTTGTTTTTTTTGTAAATTTTTTACGTTTGCAAGGGATTCTGGGTAACAGACCATGGTGGGAGGCAGTCAAGCCAACCCTTCCTGGATTCCCCTTGGTGTCTAGTTTTAAAAAATGTATAGGTTTGCTAGATTTCCCTAGGTGCCGGCAGGGCTAGGGTTAAAAAACTACAGCTATTCAATTTGCCAAAAAAGGGTCATTTTAAACTGCAAAATTGAGGTGTGACCACGTTGTGTTTTGCGCCGTTTCCTGTCGCGGGCACTAGGCCGACCCGCACAAGTGAGGTACCATTTTTCTCGTAGGACTTTGGGGAACGCGGGGTGGGTGGAAATTTGTAGATCCACACAGATTCCAGAACTTTCCATCACAGAAATGTGGGGAAAATGTGTTTTTTTTGTCAATTTTTTATGTTTGCAAGGGATTCTGGGTAACAGACCATGGTGGGAGGCAGTCAAGTCACCCCTTCCTGGATTCTCCTGGGTGTCTAGTTTTCAAAAATGTATAGGTTTGCTAGGTTTCCCTAGGTGCCGGCAGGGCTAGGGTTCAAAAACTACAGCTAGTCACTTTTCCAAAAAAGGGTCATTTTTCACTGCAAAATTGAGGTGTGACCACGTTGCGTTTTGTGCCGTTTCCTGTCGCGGGCACTAGGCCGACCCACACAAGTGAGGTACCATTTTTCTCGTAGGACTTTGGGGAACGCAGGGTGGGTGGAAATTTGTGGATCCACGCAGATTCCAGAACTTTCCATCACAGAAATGTGGGTAAAATGTGTTTTTTTTGTCAATTTTTTATGTTTGCAAGGGATTCTGGGTAACAGACCATGGTGGGAGGCAGTCAAGTCACCCCATCCTGGATTCCCCTGGGTGTCTAGTTTTCAAAAATGTATAGGTTTGCTAGGTTTCCCTAGGTGCCGGCAGGGCTAGGGTTCAAAAACTACAGCTAGTCACTTTGCCAAAAAAGGGTCATTTTTCACTGCAAAATTGAGGTGTGACCCCGTTGCGATTTGCGCCGTTTCCTGTCACGGGCACTAGGCCGACCCGCACAAGTGAGGTACCATTTTTCTCGTAGGACTTTGGGGAACGCGGGGTGGGTGTAAATTTGTGGATCCACGCAGATTCCAGAACTTTCCATCCCAGAAATGTGGGGAAAATGTGGTTTTTTTGTCAATTTTTTACGTTTGCAAGGGATTCTGGGTAACAGACCATGGTGGGAGGCAGTCAAGTCACCCCTTCCTGGATTCCCCTAGGTGTCTAGTTTTCAAAAATGTATAGGTTTGCTAGGTTTCCCTAGGTGCCGGCAGGGCTAGGGTTCAAAAACTACAGCTAGTCACTTTGCCAAAAAAGGGTCATTTTTCACTGCAAAATTGAGGTGTGACCACGTTGCGTTTTGCGCCGTTTCCTGTCGCGGGCACTAGGCCGACCCGCACAAGTGAGGTATCATTTTTCTCGTAGGACTTTGGGGAACGCGGGGTGGGTGGAAATTTGTAGATCCACGCAGATTCCAGAACTTTCCATCACAGAAATGTGGGGACAATGTGTTTTTTTTGTCAATTTTTTATGTTTGCAAGAGATTCTGGGTAACAGACCATGGTGGGAGGCAGTCAAGTCACCCCTTCCTGGATTCCCCTGGGTGTCTAGTTTTCAAAAATGTATAGGTTTGCTAGGTTTCCCTAGGTGCCGGCAGGGCTAGGGTTCAAAAACTACAGCTAGTCACTTTGCCAAAAAAGGGTCATTTTTCACTGCAAAATTGAGGTGTGACCACGTTGCATTTTGCGCCGTTTCCTGTCGCGGGCACTAGGCCGACCCGCACAAGTGAGGTACCATTTTTCTCGTAGGACTTTGGGGAACGTGGGGTGGGTGGAAATTTGTGGATCCACGCTGAATCCAGAACTTTCCATCACAGAAATGTGGGGAAAATTTGTTTTTTTTGTAAATTGTTTACGTTTGCAAGGGATTCTGGGTAACAGACCATGGTGGGAGGCAGTCAAGCCACCCCTTCCTGGATTCCCCTTGGTGTCTAGTTTTAAAAAATGTATAGGTTTGCTAGATTTCCCTAGGTGCCGGCAGGGCTAGGGTTAAAAAACTACAGCTATTCAATTTGCCAAAAAAGGGTCATTTTAAACTGCAAAATTGAGGTGTGACCACGTTGTGTTTTGCGCCGTTTCCTGTCGCGGGCACTAGGCCGACCCGCACAAGTGAGGTACCATTTTTCTCGTAGGACTTTGGGGAACGCGGGGTGGGTGGAAATTTGTAGATCCACACAGATTCCAGAACTTTCCATCACAGAAATGTGGGGAAAATGTGTTTTTTTTGTCAATTTTTTATGTTTGCAAGGGATTCTGGGTAACAGACCATGGTGGGAGGCAGTCAAGTCACCCCTTCCTGGATTCTCCTGGGTGTCTAGTTTTCAAAAATGTATAGGTTTGCTAGGTTTCCTTAGGTGCCGGCAGGGCTAGGGTTCAAAAACTACAGCTAGTCACTTTGCCAAAAAAGGGTCATTTTTCACTGCAAAATTGAGGTGTGACCACGTTGCGTTTTGCGCCGTTTCCTGTCGCGGGCACTAGGCTGACCCGCACAAGTGAGGTACCATTTTTCTCGTTGGACTTTGGGGAACGTGGGGTGGGTGGAAATTTGTGGATCCACGCAGAATCCAGAACTTTCCATCACAGAAATGTGGGGAAAATGTGTTTTTTTTGTCAATTTTTTACGTTTGCAAGGGATTCTGGGTAACAGACCATGGTGGGAGGCAGTCAAGTCACCCCTTCCTGGATTCCCCTAGGTGTCTAGTTTTCAAAAATGTATAGGTTTGCTAGGTTTCCCTAGGTGCCGGCAGGGCTAGGGTTCAAAAACTACAGCTAGTCACTTTGCCAAAAAAGGGTCATTTTTCACTGCAAAATTGAGGTGTGACCACGTTGCGTTTTGCGCCGTTTCCTGTCGCGGGCACTAGGCTGACCCGCACAAGTGAGGTACCATTTTTCTCGTTGGACTTTGGGGAACGTGGGGTGGGTGGAAATTTGTGGATCCACGCAGAATCCAGAACTTTCCATCACAGAAATGTGGGGAAAATGTGTTTTTTTTGTCAATATTTTACGTTTGCAAGGGATTCTGGGTAACAGACCATGGTGGGAGGCAGTCAAGTCACCCCTTCCTAGATTCCCCTGGGTGTCTAGTTTTCAAAAATGTATAGGTTTGCTAGGTTTCCCTAGGTGCCGGCAGGGCTAGGGTTCAAAAACTACAGCTAGTCACTTTGCCAAAAAAGGGTCATTTTTCACTGCAAAATTGAGGTGTGACCACGTTGCATTTTGCGCCGTTTCCTGTCGCGGGCACTAGGCCGACCCGCACAAGTGAGGTACCATTTTTCTCGTAGGACTTTGGGGAACGTGGGGTGGGTGGAAATTTGTGGATCCACGCTGAATCCAGAACTTTCCATCACAGAAATGTGGGGAAAATTTGTTTTTTTTGTAAATTTTTTACGTTTGCAAGGGATTCTGGGTAACAGACCATGGTGGGAGGCAGTCAAGCCAACCCTTCCTGGATTCCCCTTGGTGTCTAGTTTTAAAAAATGTATAGGTTTGCTAGATTTCCCTAGGTGCCGGCAGGGCTAGGGTTAAAAAACTACAGCTATTCAATTTGCCAAAAAAGGGTCATTTTAAACTGCAAAATTGAGGTG
Organism: Triturus cristatus; assembly: GCF_964204655.1. NCBI lineage: Eukaryota > Metazoa > Chordata > Amphibia > Caudata > Salamandridae > Triturus > Triturus cristatus. The sequence continues at coordinate 321,299 of NW_028187871.1, read as the reverse complement.
TGACCACGTTGTGTTTTGCGCCGTTTCCTGTCGCGGGCACTAGGCCGACCCGCACAAGTGAGGTACCATTTTTCTCGTAGGACTTTGGGGAACGCGGGGTGGGTGGAAATTTGTAGATCCACACAGATTCCAGAACTTTCCATCACAGAAATGTGGGGAAAATGTGTTTTTTTTGTCAATTTTTTATGTTTGCAAGGGATTCTGGGTAACAGACCATGGTGGGAGGCAGTCAAGTCACCCCTTCCTGGATTCTCCTGGGTGTCTAGTTTTCAAAAATGTATAGGTTTGCTAGGTTTCCCTAGGTGCCGGCAGGGCTAGGGTTCAAAAACTACAGCTAGTCACTTTTCCAAAAAAGGGTCATTTTTCACTGCAAAATTGAGGTGTGACCACGTTGCGTTTTGTGCCGTTTCCTGTCGCGGGCACTAGGCCGACCCACACAAGTGAGGTACCATTTCTCTCGTAGGACTTTGGGGAACGCAGGGTGGGTGGAAATTTGTGGATCCACGCAGATTCCAGAACTTTCCATCACAGAAATGTGGGTAAAATGTGTTTTTTTTGTCAATTTTTTATGTTTGCAAGGGATTCTGGGTAACAGACCATGGTGGGAGGCAGTCAAGTCACCCCATCCTGGATTCCCCTGGGTGTCTAGTTTTCAAAAATGTATAGGTTTGCTAGGTTTCCCTAGGTGCAGGCAGGGCTAGGGTTCAAAAACTACAGCTAGTCACTTTGCCAAAAAAGGGTCATTTTTCACTGCAAAATTGAGGTGTGACCCCGTTGCGATTTGCGCCGTTTCCTGTCACGGGCACTAGGCCGACCCGCACAAGTGAGGTACCATTTTTCTCGTAGGACTTTGGGGAACGCGGGGTGGGTGTAAATTTGTGGATCCACGCAGATTCCAGAACTTTCCATCCCAGAAATGTGGGGAAAATGTGTTTTTTTTGTCAATTTTTTACGTTTGCAAGGGATTCTGGGTAACAGACCATGGTGGGAGGCAGTCAAGTCACCCCTTCCTGGATTCCCCTAGGTGTCTAGTTTTCAAAAATGTATAGGTTTGCTAGGTTTCCCTAGGTGCCGGCAGGGCTAGGGTTCAAAAACTACAGCTAGTCACTTTGCCAAAAAAGGGTCATTTTTCACTGCAAAATTGAGGTGTGACCACGTTGCGTTTTGCGCCGTTTCCTGTCGCGGGCACTAGGCCGACCCGCACAAGTGAGGTATCATTTTTCTCGTAGGACTTTGGGGAACGCGGGGTGGGTGGAAATTTGTAGATCCACGCAGATTCCAGAACTTTCCATCACAGAAATGTGGGGACAATGTGTTTTTTTTGTCAATTTTTTATGTTTGCAAGAGATTCTGGGTAACAGACCATGGTGGGAGGCAGTCAAGTCACCCCTTCCTGGATTCCCCTGGGTGTCTAGTTTTCAAAAATGTATAGGTTTGCTAGGTTTCCCTAGGTGCCGGCAGGGCTAGGGTTCAAAAACTACAGCTAGTCACTTTGCCAAAAAAGGGTCATTTTTCACTGCAAAATTGAGGTGTGACCACGTTGCATTTTGCGCCGTTTCCTGTCGCGGGCACTAGGCCGACCCGCACAAGTGAGGTACCATTTTTCTCGTAGGACTTTGGGGAACGTGGGGTGGGTGGAAATTTGTGGATCCACGCTGAATCCAGAACTTTCCATCACAGAAATGTGGGGAAAATTTGTTTTTTTTGTAAATTGTTTACGTTTGCAAGGGATTCTGGGTAACAGACCATGGTGGGAGGCAGTCAAGCCACCCCTTCCTGGATTCCCCTTGGTGTCTAGTTTTAAAAAATGTATAGGTTTGCTAGATTTCCCTAGGTGCCGGCAGGGCTAGGGTTAAAAAACTACAGCTATTCAATTTGCCAAAAAAGGGTCATTTTAAACTGCAAAATTGAGGTGTGACCACGTTGTGTTTTGCGCCGTTTCCTGTCGCGGGCACTAGGCCGACCCGCACAAGTGAGGTACCATTTTTCTCGTAGGACTTTGGGGAACGCGGGGTGGGTGGAAATTTGTAGATCCACACAGATTCCAGAACTTTCCATCACAGAAATGTGGGGAAAATGTGTTTTTTTTGTCAATTTTTTATGTTTGCAAGGGATTCTGGGTAACAGACCATGGTGGGAGGCAGTCAAGTCACCCCTTCCTGGATTCTCCTGGGTGTCTAGTTTTCAAAAATGTATAGGTTTGCTAGGTTTCCCTAGGTGCCGGCAGGGCTAGGGTTCAAAAACTACAGCTAGTCACTTTGCCAAAAAAGGGTCATTTTTCACTGCAAAATTGAGGTGTGACCACGTTGCGTTTTGTGCCGTTTCCTGTCGCGGGCACTAGGCCGACCCACACAAGTGAGGTACCATTTTTCTCGTAGGACTTTGGGGAACGCAGGGTGGGTGGAAATTCGTGGATCCACGCAGATTCCAGAACTTTCCATCACAGAAATGTGGGTAAAATGTGTTTTTTTTGTCGATTATTTTATGTTTGCAAGGGATTCTGGGTAACAGACCATGGTGGGAGGCAGTCAAGTCACCCCATCCTGGATTCCCCTGGGTGTCTAGTTTTCAAAAATGTATAGGTTTGCTAGGTTTCCCTAGGTGCCGGCAGGGCTAGGGTTCAAAAACTACAGCTAGTCACTTTGCCAAAAAAGGGTCATTTTTCACTGCAAAATTGAGGTGTGACCACGTTGCGTTTTGTGCCGTTTCCTGTCGCGGGCATTAGGCCGACCCGCACAAGTGAGGTACCAAATTTCTCGTAGGACTTTGGGGAACGCGGGGTGGGTGGAAATTTGTGGATCCACGCAGATTCCAAAACTTTCCATCACAGAAATGTGGGGAAAAGGTGTTTTTTTGTCAATTTTTTACATTTGCAAGGGATTCTGGGTAACAGACCATGGTGTGAGGCAGTCAAGTCACCACATCCTGGATTCCCCTGGGTGTCTAGTTTTGAAAAATGTATAGGTTTGCTAGGTTTCCCTAGGTGCCGGCAGGGCTAGGGTTAAAAAACTACAGCTTGTCACTTTGCCAAAAAAGGGTCATTTTTCACTGCAAAATTGAGGTGTGACCACGTTGCGTTTTGCGCCATTTCCTGTCGCGGGCACTAGGCCGACCCGCACAAGTGAGGTACCATTTTTCTCGTAGGACTTTGGGGAACGCAGGGTGGGAGGAAATTTGTGGATCCACGCAGATTCCAGAACTTTCCATCACAGAAATGTGGGTAAAATGTGTTTTTTTTGTCGATTTTTTATGTTTGCAAGGGATTCTGGGTAACAGACCATGGTGGGAGGCAGTCAAGTCACCCCATCCTGGATTCCCCTGGGTGTCTAGTTTTAAAAAATGTATAGGTTTGCTAGGTTTCCCTAGGTGCCGGCAGGGCTAGGGTTCAAAAACTACAGCTAGTCACTTTGCCAAAAAAGGGTCATTTTTCACTGCAAAATTGAGGTGTGACCACGTTGCGTTTTGTGCCGTTTCCTGTCGCGGGCATTAGGCCGACCCGCACAAGTGAGGTACCAAATTTCTCGTAGGACTTTGGGGAACGTGGGGTGGGTGGAAATTTGTGGATCCACGCAGATTCCAGAACTTTCCATCACAGAAATGTGGGGAAAATGTGTTTTTTTGTCAATTTTGTACATTTGCAAGGGATTCTGGGTAACAGACCATGGTGGGAGGCAGTCAAGTCACCCCATCCTGGATTCCCCTGGGTGTCTAGTTTTCAAAAATGTATAGGTTTGCTAGGTTTCCCTAGGTGCCGGCAGGGCTAGGGTTCAAAAACTACAGCTTGTCACTTTGCCAAAAAAGGGTCATTTTTCACTGCAAAATTGAGGTGTGACCACGTTGCGTTTTGCGCCATTTCCTGTCGCGGGCACTAGGCCGACCCGCACAAGTGAGGTACCATTTTTCTCGTAGGACTTTGGGGAACGCAGGGTGGGTGGAAATTTGTGGATCCACGCAGATTCCAGAACTTTCCATCACAGAAATGTGAGTAAAATGTGGTTTTTTTGTCGATTTTTTATGTTTGCAAGGGATTCTGGGTAACAGACCATGGTGGGAGGCAGTCAAGTCACCCCATCCTGGATTCCCCTGGGTGTCTAGTTTTCAAAAATGTATAGGTTTGCTAGGTTTCCCTAGGTGCCGGCAGGGCTAGGGTTCAAAAACTACAGCTAGTCATTTTGCCAAAAAAGGGTCATTTTTCACTGCAAAATTGAGGTGTGACCACGTTGCGATTTGCGCCGTTTCCTGTCACAGCCACTAGGCCGACCCGCACAAGTGAGGTACCATTTTTCTCGTAGGACTTTGGGAAACGCGGGGTGGGTGTAAATTTGTGGATCCAAGCAGATTCCAGAACTTTCCATCACAGAAATGTGGGGAAAATGTGTTTTTTTTGTCCATTTTTTATATTTGCAAGGGATTCTGGGTAACAGACCATGGTGGGAGGCAGTCAAGTCACCCCTTCCTGGATTCCCCTGGGTGTCTAGTTTTCAAAAATGTATAGGTTTGCTAGGTTTCCCTAGGTGCCGGCAGGGCTAGGGTTCAAAAACTACAGCTAGTCACTTTGCCAAAAAAGGGTAATTTTTCACTGCAAAATTGAGGTGTGACCACGTTGCGTTTTGCGCCGTTTCCTGTTGCGGGCACTAGGCCGACCCGCACAAGTGAGGTACCATTTTTCTCGTTGGACTTTGGGGAACGTGGGGTGGGTGGAAATTTGTGGATCCACGCAGAATCCAGAACTTTCCATCACAGAAATGTGGGGAAAATTTGTTTTTTTTGTCAATTTTTTACGTTTGCAAGGGATTCTGGGTAACAGACCATGGTGGGAGGCAGTCAAGTCACCCCTTCCTGGATTCCCCTTGGTGTCTAGTTTTAAAAAATGTATAGTTTTGCTAGGTTTCCCTAGGTGCCGGCAGGGCTAGGGTTCAAAAACTACAGCTAGTCACTTTGCCAAAAAAGGGTCATTTTTCACTGCAAAATTGAGGTGTGACCACGTTGCGTTTTGCGCCGTTTCCTGTCGCGGGCACTAGGCCGACCCGCACAAGTGAGGTACCATTTTTCTTATAGGACTTTGGGGAACGCGGGGTGTTTGGAAATTTGTGGATCCACGCAGATTCCAGAATTTTCCATCATAGAAATGCGGGGAAAATGTGTTTTTTTTGTCAATTTTTTACGTTTGCAAGGGATTCTGGGTAACAGACCATGGTGGGAGGCAGTCAAGTCACCCATTCCTGGATTCCCCTGTGTGTCTAGTTTCAAAAATGTATAGGTTTGCTAGGTTTCCCTAGGTGCCGGCAGGGCTAGGGTTAAAAAACTACAGCTATTCACTTTGCCAAAAAAGGGTCATTTTAAACTGCAAAATTGAGGTGTGACCACGTTGTGTTTTGCGCCGTTTCCTGTCGCGGGCACTAGGCCGACCCACACAAGTGAGGTACCATTTTTCTCGTAGGACTTTGGGGAACGCAGGGTGGGTGGAAATTTGTGGATCCACGCAGATTCCAGAACTTTCCATCACAAAAATGTGGGTAAAATGTGTTTTTTTTGTCGATTTTTTATGTTTGCAAGGGATTCTGGGTAACAGACCATGGTGGGAGGCAGTCAAGTCACCCCATCCTGGATTCCCCTGGGTGTCTAGTTTTCAAAAATGTATAGGTTTGCTAGGTTTCCCTAGGTGCCGGCAGGGCTAGGGTTCAAAAACTACAGCTAGTCACTTTGCCAAAAAAGGGTCATTTTTCACTGCAAAATTGAGGTGTGACCACGTTGCGATTTGCGCCGTTTCCTGTCACGGGCACTAGGCCGACCCGCACAAGTGAGGTACCATTTTTCTCGTAGGACTTTGGGAAACGCGGGGTGGGTGTAAATTTGTGGATCCAAGCAGATTCCAGAACTTTCCATCACAGAAATGTGGGGAAAATGTGTTTTTTTTGTCAATTTTTTACGTTTGCAAGGGATTCTGGGTAACAGACCATGGTGGGAGGCAGTCAAGTCACCCCTTCCTGGATTCCCCTGGGTGTATAGTTTTCAAAAATGTATAGGTTTGCTAGGTTTCCCTAGGTGCCGGCAGGGCTAGGGTTCAAAAACTACAGCTATTCACTTTGCCAAAAAAGGGTCATTTTAAACTGCAAAATTGAGGTGTGACCACGTTGTGTTTTGCGCCGTTTCCTGTCGCGGGCACTAGGCCGACCCGCACAAGTGAGGTACCATTTTTCTCGTAGGACTTTGGGGAACGCGGGGTGGGTGGAAATTTGTAGATCCACGCAGATTCCAGAACTTTCCATCACAGAAATGTGGGGAAAATGTGTTTTTTTTGTCAATTTTTTATGTTGCAAGGGATTCTGGGTAACAGACCATGGTGGGAGGCAGTCAAGTCACCCCTTCCTGGATTCCCCTGGGTGTCTAGTTTTCAAAAATGTATAGGTTTGCTAGGTTTCCCTAGGTGCCGGCAGGGCTAGGGTTCAAAAACTACAGCTAGTCACTTTGCCAAAAAAGGGTCATTTTTCACTGCAAAATTGAGGTGTGACCACGTTGCGTTTTGCGCCGTTTCCTGTCGCGGGCACTAGGCCGACCCGCACAAGTGAGGTACCATTTTTCTCGTAGGACTTTGGGGAACGTGGGGTGGGTGGAAATTTGTAGATCCACGCTGAATCCAGAACTTTCCATCACAGAAATGTGGGGAAAATTTGTTTTTTTTGTCAATTTTTTACGTTTGCAAGGGATTCTGGGTAACAGACCATGGTGGGAGGCAGTCAAGTCACCCCTTCCTGGATTCCCCTGTGTGTCTAGTTTCAAAAATGTATAGGTTTGCTAGGTTTCCCTAGGTGCCGGCAGGGCTAGGGTTCAAAAACTACAGCTATTCACTTTGCCAAAAAAGGGTCATTTTAAACTGCAAAATTGAGGTGTGACCACGTTGTGTTTTGCACCGTTTCCTGTCGCGGGCACTAGGCCGACCCACACAAGTGAGGTACCATTTTTCTCGTAGGACTTTGGGGAACGCAGGGTGGGTGGAAATTTGTGGATCCACGCAGATTCCAGAACTTTCCATCACAAAAATGTGGGTAAAATGTGTTTTTTTTGTCGATTTTTTATGTTTGCAAGGGATTCTGGGTAACAGACCATGGTGGGAGGCAGTCAAGTCACCCCATCCTGGATTCCCCTGAGTGTCTAGTTTTCAAAAATGTATAGGTTTGCTAGGTTTCCCTAGGTGCCGGCAGGGCTAGGGTTCAAAAACTACAGCTAGTCACTTTGCCAAAAAAGGGTCATTTTTCACTGCAAAATTGAGGTGTGACCACGTTGCGATTTGCGCCGTTTCCTGTCACGGGCACTAGGCCGACCCGCACAAGTGAGGTACCATTTTTCTCGAAGGACTTTGGGAAACGCGGGGTGGGTGTAAATTTGTGGATCCAAGCAGATTCCAGAACTTTCCATCACAGAAATGTGGGGAAAATGTGTTTTTTTTGTCAATTTTTTACGTTTGCAAGGGATTCTGGGTAACAGACCATGGTGGGAGGCAGTCAAGTCACCCCTTCCTGGATTCCCCTGGGTGTCTAGTTTTCAAAAATGTATAGGTTTGCTAGGTTTCCCTAGGTGCCGGCAGGGCTAGGGTTCAAAAACTACAGCTATTCACTTTGCCAAAAAAGGGTCATTTTAAACTGCAAAATTGAGGTGTGACCACGTTGTGTTTTGCGCCGTTTCCTGTCGCGGGCACTAGGCCGACCCGCACAAGTGAGGTACCATTTTTCTCGTAGGACTTTGGGGAACGCGGGGTGGGTGGAAATTTGTAGATCCACGCAGATTCCAGAACTTTCCATCACAGAAATGTGGGGAAAATGTGTTTTTTTTGTCAATTTTTTATGTTGCAAGGGATTCTGGGTAACAGACCATGGTGGGAGGCAGTCAAGTCACCCCTTCCTGGATTCCCCTGGGTGTCTAGTTTTCAAAAATGTATAGGTTTGCTAGGTTTCCCTAGGTGCCGGCAGGGCTAGGGTTCAAAAACTACAGCTAGTCACTTTGCCAAAAAAGGGTCATTTTTCACTGCAAAATTGAGGTGTGACCACGTTGCGTTTTGTGCCGTTTCCTGTCGCGGGCACTAGGCCGACCCGCACAAGTGAGGTACCATTTTTCTCGTAGGACTTTGGGGAACGTGGGGTGGGTGGAAATTTGTGGATCCACGCTGAATCCAGAACTTTCCATCACAGAAATGTGGGGAAAATTTGTTTTTTTTGTCCATTTTTTATATTTGCAAGGGATTCTGGCTAACAGACCATGGTGGGAGGCAGTCAAGTCACCCCTTCCTGGATTCCCCTTGGTGTCTAGTTTTAAAAAATGTATAGGTTTGCTAGGTTTCCCTAGGTGCCGGCAGGGCTAGGGTTCAAAAACTACAGCTAGTCACTTTGCCAAAAAAGGGTCATTTTTCACTGCAAAATTGAGGTGTGACCACGTTGCGTTTTGCGCCGTTTCCTGTCGTGGGCACTAGGCCGACCCGCACAAGTGAGGTACCATTTTTCTTGTAGGACTTTGGGGAACGCGAGGTGTGTGGAAATTTGTGGATCCACGCAGATTCCAGAATTTTCCATCATAGAAATGTGGGGAAAATGTGTTTTTTTGTCAATTTTTTACATTTGCAAGGGATTCTGGGTAACAGACCATGGTGGGAGGCAGTCAAGTCACCCATTCCTGGATTCCCCTGGGTGTCTAGTTTTCAAAAATGTATAGGTTTGCTAGGTTTCCCTAGGTGCCGGCAGGGCTAGGGTTCAAAAACTACAGCTATTCACTTTGCCAAAAAAGGGTAATTTTAAACTGCAAAATTGAGGTGTGACCACGTTGTGTTTTGCGCCGTTTCCTGTCGCGGGCACTAGGCCGACCCGCACAAGTGAGGTACCATTTTTCTCGTAGGACTTTGGGGAACGCGGGGTGGGTGGAAATTTGTAGATCCACACAGATTCCAGAACTTTCCATCACAGAAATGTGGGGAAAATGTGTATTTTTTGTCAATTTTTTATGTTTGCAAGGGATTCTGGGTAACAGACCATGGTGGGAGGCAGTCAAGTCACCCCTTCCTGGATTCTCCTGGGTGTCTAGTTTTCAAAAATGTATAGGTTTGCTAGGTTTCCCTAGGTGCCGGCAGGGCTAGGGTTCAAAAACTACAGCTAGTCACTTTGCCAAAAAAGGGTCATTTTTCACTGCAAAATTGAGGTGTGACCACGTTGCGTTTTGCGCCGTTTCCTGTCGCGGGCACTAGGCCGACCCGCACAAGTGAGGTACCATTTTTCTTGTAGGACTTTGGGGAACGCGGGGTGTGTGGAAATTTGTGGATCCACGCAGATTCCAGAACTTTCCATCACAGAAATGTGGGTAAAATGTGTTTTTTTGTTGATTTTTTATGTTTGCAAGGGATTCTGGGTAACAGACCATGGTGGGAGGCAGTCAAGTCACCCCATCCTGGATTCCCCTGGGTGTCTAGTTTTCAAAAATGTATAGGTTTGCTAGGTTTCCCTAGGTGCCGGCAGGGCTAGGGTTCAAAAACTACAGCTAGTCACTTTGCCAAAAAAGGGTCATTTTTCACTGCAAAATTGAGGTGTGACCACGTTGCGATTTGTGCCATTTCCTGTCACGGGCACTAGGCCGACCCGCACAAGTGAGGTACCATTTTTCTCGTAGGACTTTGGGGAACGCGGGGTGGGTGTAAATTTGTGGATCCAAGCAGATTCCAGAACTTTCCATCACAGAAATGTGGGGAAAATGTGTTTTTTTTGTCAATTTTTTACGTTTGCAAGGGATTCTGGGTAACAGACCATGGTGGGAGGCAGTCAAGTCACCCCTTCCTGGATTCCCCTGGGTGTCTAGTTTTCAAAAATGTATAGGTTTGCTAGGTTTCCCTAGGTGCCGGCAGGGCTAGGGTTCAAAAACTACAGCTAGTCACTTTGCCAAAAAAGGGTCATTTTTCACTGCAAAATTGAGGTGTGACCACGTTGCGTTTTGTGCCGTTTCCTGTCGCGGGCACTAGGCCGACCCGCACAAGTGAGGTACCATTTTTCTCGTAGGACTTTGGGGAACGCAGGGTGGGTGGAAATTTGTGGATCCACGCAGATTCCAGAACTTTCCATCACAGAAATTTGGGGAAAATGTGTTTTTTTGTCAATTTTTTACATTTGCAAGGGATTCTGGGTAACAGACCATGGTGGGAGGCAGTCAAGTCACCCCTTCCTGGATTCCCCTGGGTGTCTAGTTTTCAAAAATGTATAGGTTTGCTAGGTTTCCCTAGGTGCCGGCAGGGCTAGGGTTCAAAAACTACAGCTGTTCACTTTGCCAAAAAAGGGTCATTTTAAACTGCAAAATTGAGGTGTGACCACGTTGTGTTTTGCGCCGTTTCCTGTCGCGGACACTAGGCAGACCCGCACAAGTGAGGTACCATTTTTCTCGTAGGACTTTGGGGAACGCGGGGTGGGTGGAAATTTGTAGATCCACGCAGATTCCAGAACTTTCCATCACAGAAATGTGGGGAAAATGTGTTTTTTTTGTCAATTTTTTATGTTGCAAGGGATTCTGGGTAACAGACCATAGTGGAAGGCAGTCAAGTCACCCCTTCCTGGATTCCCCTGGGTGTCTAGTTTTCAAAAATGTATAGGTTTGCTAGGTTTCCCTAGGTGCCGGCAGGGCTAGGGTTCAAAAACTACAGCTAGTCACTTTGCCAAAAAAGGGTCATTTTTCACTGCAAAATTGAGGTGTGACCACGTTGCGTTTTGCGCCGTTTCCTGTCGCGGGCACTAGGCCGACCCGCACAAGTGAGGTACCATTTTTCTCGTAGGACTTTGGGGAACGTGGGGTGGGTGGAAATTTGTGGATCAACGCTGAATCCAGAACTTTCCATCACAGAAATGTGGGGAAAATTTGTTTTTTTTGTCAATTTTTTACGTTTGCAAGGGATTCTGGGTAACAGACCATGGTGGGAGGCAGTCAAGTCACCCCTTCCTGGATTCCCCTTGGTGTCTAGTTTTAAAAAATGTATAGGTTTGCTAGGTTTCCCTAGGTGCCGGCAGGGCTAGGGTTCAAAAACTACAGCTAGTCACTTTGCCAAAAAAGGGTCATTTTTCACTGCAAAATTGAGGTGTGACCACGTTGCGTTTTGCGCCGTTTCCTGTCGCGGGCACTAGGCCGACCCGCACAAGTGAGGTACCATTTTTCTTGTAGGACTTTGGGGAACGCGAGGTGTGTGGAAATTTGTGGATCCACGCAGATTCCAGAAATTTCCATCATAGAAATGTGGGGAAAATGTGTTTTTTTGTCAATTTTTTACGTTTGCAAGGGATTCTGGGTAACAGACCATGGTGGGAGGCAGTCAAGTCACCCATTCCTGGATTCCCCTGGGTGTCTAGTTTTCAAAAATGTATAGGTTTGCTAGGTTTCCCTAGGTGCCGGCAGGGCTAGGGTTCAAAAACTACAGCTATTCACTTTGCCAAAAAAGGGTCATTTTAAACTGCAAAATTAAGGTGTGACCACGTTGTGTTTTGCGCCGTTTCCTGTCGCGGGCACTAGGCCGACCCGCACAAGTGAGGTACCATTTTTCTCGTAGGACTTTGGGGAACGCGGGGTGGGTGGAAATTTGTAGATCCACACAGATTCCAGAACTTTCCATCACAGAAATGTGGGGAAAATGTGTTTTTTTTGTCAATTTTTTATGTTTGCAAGGGATTCTGGGTAACAGACCATGGTGGGAGGCAGTCAAGTCACCCCTTCCTGGATTCTCCTGGGTGTCTAGTTTTCAAAAATGTATAGGTTTGCTAGGTTTCCCTAGGTGCCGGCAGGGCTAGGGTTCAAAAACTACAGCTAGTCACTTTGCCAAAAAAGGGTCATTTTTCACTGCAAAATTGAGTTGTGACCACGTTGCGTTTTGCGCTGTTTCCTGTCGCGGGCACTAGGCCGACCCGCACAAGTGAGGTACCATTTTTCTTGTAGGACTTTGGGGAACGCGGGGTGTGTGGAAATTTGTGGATCCACGCAGATTCCAGAACTTTCCATCACAGAAATGTGGGTAAAATGTGTTTTTTTTGTCGATTTTTTATGTTTGCAAGGGATTCTGGGTAACAGACCATGGTGGGAGGCAGTCAAGTCACCCCATCCTGGATTCCCCTGGGTGTCTAGTTTTCAAAAATGTATAGGTTTGCTAGGTTTCCCTAGGTGCCGGCAGGGCTAGGGTTCAAAAACTACAGCTAGTCACTTTGCCAAAAAAGGGTCATTTTTACCTGCAAAATTGAGGTGTGACCACGTTGTGTTTTGCGCCGTTTCCTGTCGCGGGCACTAGGCCGACCCACACAAGTGAGGTACCATTTTTCTCGTAGGACTTTGGGGAACGCAGGGTGGGTGGAAATTTGTGGATCCACGCAGATTCCAGAACTTTCCATCACAAAAATGTGGGTAAAATGTGTTTTTTTTGTCGATTTTTTATGTTTGCAAGGGATTCTGGGTAACAGACCATGGTGGGAGGCTGTCAAGTCACCCCATCCTGGATTCCCCTGGGTGTCTAGTTTTCAAAAATGTATAGGTTTGCTAGGTTTCCCTAGGTGCCGGCAGGGCTAGGGTTCAAAAACTACAGCTAGTCACTTTGCCAAAAAAGGGTCATTTTTCACTGCAAAATTGAGGTGTGACCACGTTGCGATTTGCGCCGTTTCCTGTCACGGGCACTAGGCCGACCCGCACAAGTGAGGTACCATTTTTCTCGTAGGACTTAGGGGAACGCGGGGTGGGTGTAAATTTGTGGATCCAAGCAGATTCCAGAACTTTCCATCACAGAAATGTGGGAAAAATGTGTTTTTTTTGTCAATTTTTTACGTTTGCAAGGGATTCTGGGTAACAGACCATGGTGGGAGGCAGTCAAGTCACCCCTTCCTGGATTCCCCTGGGTGTCTAGTTTTCAAAAATGTATAGGTTTGCTAGGTTTCCCTAGGTGCCGGCAGGGCTAGGGTTCAAAAACTACAGCTAGTCACTTTGCCAAAAAAGGGTCATTTTTCACTGCAAAATTGAGGTGTGACCACGTTGCGTTTTGTGCCGTTTCCTGTCGCGGGCACTAGGCCGACCCGCACAAGTGAGGTACCATTTTTCTCGTAGGACTTTGGGGAACGCAGGGTGGGTAGAAATTTGTGGATCCACGCAGATTCCAGAACTTTCCATCACAGAAATGTGGGTAAAACGTGTTTTCTTTGTCGATTTTTTATGTTTGCAAGGGATTCTGGGTAACAGACCATGGTGGGAGGCAGTCAAGTCACCCTATCCTGGATTCCCCTGGGTGTCTAGTTTTCAAAAATGTATAGGATTGCTAGGTTTCCCTAGGTGCCAGCAGGGCTAGGGTTCAAAAACTACAGCTAGTCACTTTGCCAAAAAAGGGTCATTTTTCACTGCAAAATTGAGGTGTGACCACGTTGCGTTTTGTGCCGTTTCCTGTCGCGGGCACTAGGCCGACCCGCACAAGTGAGGTACCAAATTTCTCGTAGGACTTTGGGGAACGCGGGGTGGGTGGAAATTTGTGGATCCGAGCAGATTCCAGAACTTTCCATCACAGAAATTTGGGGAAAATGTGTTTTTTTGTCAATTTTTTACATTTGCAAGGGATTCTGGGTAACAGACCATGGTGGGAGGCAGTCAAGTCACCCCATCCTGGATTCCCCTGGGTGTCTAGTTTTCAAAAATGTATAGGTTTGCTAGGTTTCCCTAGGTGCCGGCAGGGCTAGGGTTCAAAAACTACAGCTCGTCACTTTGCCAAAAAAGGGTCATTTTTCACTGCAAAATTGAGGTGTGACCACGTTGCGTTTTGCGCTGTTTCCTGTCGCGGGCACTAGGCCGACCCGCACAAGTAAGGTACCATTTTTCTTGTAGGACTTTGGGGAACGCGGGGTGTGTGGAAATTTGTGGATCCACGCAGATTCCAGAACTTTCCATCACAGAAATGTGGGTAAAATGTGTTTTTTTTGTCGATTTTTTATGTTTGCAAGGGATTCTGGGTAACAGACCATGGTCGGAGGCAGTCAAATCACCCCATCCTGGATTCCCCTGGGTGTCTAGTTTTCAAAAATGTATAGGTTTGCTAGGTTTCCCTAGGTGCCGGCAGGGCTAGGGTTCAAAAACTACAGCTAGTCACTTTGCCAAAAAAGGGTCATTTTTCACTGCAAAATTGAGGTGTGACCACGTTGCGATTTGCGCCGTTTCCTGTCACGGGCACTAGGCCGACCCGCACAAGTGAGGTACCATTTTTCTCGTAGGACTTTGGGGAACGCGGGGTGTGTGTAAATTTGTGGATCCAAGCAGATTCCAGAACTTTCCATCACAGAAATGTGGGGAAAATGTGTTTTTTTTGTCAATTTTTTACGTTTGCAAGGGATTCTGGGTAACAGACCATGGTGGGAGGCAGTCAAGTCACCCCTTCCTGGATTCCCCTGGGTGTCTAGTTTTCAAAAATGTATAGGTTTGCTAGGTTTCCCTAGGTGCCGGCAGGGCTAGGGTTCAAAAACTACAGCTAGTCACTTTGCCAAAAAAGGGTCATTTTTCACTGCAAAATTGAGGTGTGACCACGTTGCGTTTTGTGCCGTTTCCTGTCGCGGGCACTAGGCCGACCCGCACAAGTGAGGTACCATTTTTCTCGTAGGACTTTGGGGAACGCAGGGTGGGTGGAAATTTGTGGATCCACGCAGATTCCAGAACTTTCCATCACAGAAATGTGGGTAAAATGTGTTTTTTTTGTCGATTTTTTATGTTTGCAAGGGACTCTGGGTAACAGACCATGGTGGGAGGCAGTCAAGTCACCCCATCCTGGATTCCCCTGGGTGTCTAGTTTTCAAAAATGTATAGGATTGCTAGGTTTCCCTAGGTGCCAGCAGGGCTAGGGTTCAAAAACTACAGCTAGTCACTTTGCCAAAAAAGGGTCATTTTTCACTGCAAAATTGAGGTGTGACCACGTTGCGTTTTGCGCCGTTTCCTGTCGCGGGCACTAGGCCGACCCGCACAAGTGAGGTACCATTTTTCTTGTAGGACTTTGGGGAACGCGGGGTGTGTGGAAATTTGTGGATCCACGCAGATTCCAGAACTTTCCATCACAGAAATGTGGGTAAAATGTGTTTTTTTGTTGATTTTTTATGTTTGCAAGGGATTCTGGGTAACAGACCATGGTGGGAGGCAGTCAAGTCACCCCATCCTGGATTCCCCTGGGTGTCTAGTTTTCAAAAATGTATAGGTTTGCTAGGTCTCCCTAGGTGCCGGCAGGGCTAGGGTTCAAAAACTACAGCTAGTCACTTTGCCAAAAAAGGGTCATTTTTTACTGCAAAATTGAGGTGTGACCACGTTGCGATTTGTGCCATTTCCTGTCACGGGCACTAGGCCGACCCGCACAAGTGAGGTACCATTTTTCTCGTAGGACTTTGGGGAACGCGGGGTGGGTGTAAATTTGTGGATCCAAGCAGATTCCAGAACTTTCCATCACAGAAATGTGGGGAAAATGTGTTTTTTTTGTCAATTTTTTACGTTTGCAAGGGATTCTGGGTAACAGACCATGGTGGGAGGCAGTCAAGTCACCCCTTCCTGGATTCCCCTGGGTGTCTAGTTTTCAAAAATGTATAGGTTTGCTAGGTTTCCCTAGGTGCCGGCAGGGCTAGGGTTCAAAAACTACAGCTAGTCACTTTGCCAAAAAAGGGTCATTTTTCACTGCAAAATTGAGGTGTGACCACGTTGCGTTTTGTGCCGTTTCCTGTCGCGGGCACTAGGCCGACCCGCACAAGTGAGGTACCATTTTTCTCGTAGGACTTTGGGGAACGCAGGGTGGGTGGAAATTTGTGGATCCACGCAGATTCCAGAACTTTCCATCACAGAAATGTGGGTAAAATGTGTTTTTTTTGTCGATTTTTTATGTTTGCAAGGGATTCTGGGTAACAGACCATGGTGGGAGGCAGTCAAGTCACCCCATCCTGGATTCCCCTGGGTGTCTAGTTTTCAAAAATGTATAGGATTGCTAGGTTTCCCTAGGTGCCAGCAGGGCTAGGGTTCAAAAACTACAGCTAGTCACTTTGCCAAAAAAGGGTCATTTTTCACTGCAAAATTGAGGTGTGACCACGTTGCGTTTTGTGCCGTTTCCTGTCGCGGGCACTAGGCCGAACCGCACAAGTGAGGTACCAAATTTCTCGTAGGACTTTGGGGAACGCGGGGTGGGTGGAAATTTGTGGATCCACGCAGATTCCAGAACTTTCCATCACAGAAATTTGGGGAAAATGTGTTTTTTTGTCAATTTTTTACATTTGCAAGGGATTCTGGGTAACAGACCATGGTGGGAGGCAGTCAAGTCACCCCTTCCTGGATTCCCCTGGGTGTCTAGTTTTCAAAAATGTATAGGTTTGCTAGGTTTCCCTAGGTGCCGGCAGGGCTAGGGTTCAAAAACTACAGCTGTTCACTTTGCCAAAAAAGGGTCATTTTAAACTGCAAAATTGAGGTGTGACCACGTTGTGTTTTGCGCCGTTTCCTGTCGCGGACACTAGGCAGACCCGCACAAGTGAGGTACCATTTTTCTCGTAGGACTTTGGGGAACGCGGGGTGGGTGGAAATTTGTAGATCCACGCAGATTCCAGAACTTTCCATCACAGAAATGTGGGGAAAATGTGTTTTTTTTGTCAATTTTTTATGTTGCAAGGGATTCTGGGTAACAGACCATGGTGGAAGGCAGTCAAGTCACCCCTTCCTGGATTCCCCTGGGTGTCTAGTTTTCAAAAATGTATAGGTTTGCTAGGTTTCCCTAGGTGCCGGCAGGGCTAGGGTTCAAAAACTACAGCTAGTCACTTTGCCAAAAAAGGGTCATTTTTCACTGTAAAATTGAGGTGTGACCACGTTGCGTTTTGCGCCGTTTCCTGTCGCGGGCACTAGGCCGACCCGCACAAGTGAGGTACCATTTTTCTCGTAGGACTTTGGGGAACGTGGGGTGGGTGGAAATTTGTGGATCAACGCTGAATCCAGAACTTTCCATCACAGAAATGTGGGGAAAATTTGTTTTTTTTGTCAATTTTTTACGTTTGCAAGGGATTCTGGGTAACAGACCATGGTGGGAGGCAGTCAAGTCACCCCTTCCTGGATTCCCCTTGGTGTCTAGTTTTAAAAAATGTATAGGTTTGCTAGGTTTCCCTAGGTGCCGGCAGGGCTAGGGTTCAAAAACTACAGCTAGTCACTTTGCCAAAAAAGGGTCATTTTTCACTGCAAAATTGAGGTGTGACCACGTTGCGTTTTGCGCCGTTTCCTGTCGCGGGCACTAGGCCGACCCGCACAAGTGAGGTACCATTTTTCTTGTAGGACTTTGGGGAACGCGAGGTGTGTGGAAATTTGTGGATCCACGCAGATTCCAGAAATTTCCATCATAGAAATGTGGGGAAAATGTGTTTTTTTGTCAATTTTTTACGTTTGCAAGGGATTCTGGGTAACAGACCATGGTGGGAGGCAGTCAAGTCACCCATTCCTGGATTCCCCTGGGTGTCTAGTTTTCAAAAATGTATAGGTTTGCTAGGTTTCCCTAGGTGCCGGCAGGGCTAGGGTTCAAAAACTACAGCTATTCACTTTGCCAAAAAAGGGTCATTTTAAACTGCAAAATTAAGGTGTGACCACGTTGTGTTTTGCGCCGTTTCCTGTCGCGGGCACTAGGCCGACCCGCACAAGTGAGGTACCATTTTTCTCGTAGGACTTTGGGGAACGCGGGGTGGGTGGAAATTTGTAGATCCACACAGATTCCAGAACTTTCCATCACAGAAATGTGGGGAAAATGTGTTTTTTTTGTCAATTTTTTATGTTTGCAAGGGATTCTGGGTAACAGACCATGGTGGGAGGCAGTCAAGTCACCCCTTCCTGGATTCTCCTGGGTGTCTAGTTTTCAAAAATGTATAGGTTTGCTAGGTTTCCCTAGGTGCCGGCAGGGCTAGGGTTCAAAAACTACAGCTAGTCACTTTGCCAAAAAAGGGTCATTTTTCACTGCAAAATTGAGTTGTGACCACGTTGCGTTTTGCGCTGTTTCCTGTCGCGGGCACTAGGCCGACCCGCACAAGTGAGGTACCATTATTCTTGTAGGACTTTGGGGAACGCGGGGTGTGTGGAAATTTGTGGATCCACGCAGATTCCAGAACTTTCCATCACAGAAATGTGGGTAAAATGTGTTTTTTTTGTCGATTTTTTATGTTTGCAAGGGATTCTGGGTAACAGACCATGGTGGGAGGCAGTCAAGTCACCCCATCCTGGATTCCCCTGGGTGTCTAGTTTTCAAAAATGTATAGGTTTGCTAGGTTTCCCTAGGTGCCGGCAGGGCTAGGGTTCAAAAACTACAGCTAGTCACTTTGCCAAAAAAGGGTCATTTTTCACTGCAAAATTGAGGTGTGACCACGTTGCGATTTGCGCCGTTTCCTGTCACGGGCACTAGGCCGACCCGCACAAGTGAGGTACCATTTTTCTCGTAGGACTTTGGGGAACGCGGGGTGGGTGTAAATTTGTGGATCCAAGCAGATTCCAGAACTTTCCATCACAGAAATGTGGGAAAAATGTGTTTTTTTTGTCAATTTTTTACGTTTGCAAGGGATTCTGGGTAACAGACCATGGTGGGAGGCAGTCAAGTCACCCCTTCCTGGATTCCCCTGGGTGTCTAGTTTTCAAAAATGTATAGGTTTGCTAGGTTTCCCTAGGTGCCGGCAGGGCTAGGGTTCAAAAACTACAGCTAGTCACTTTGCCAAAAAAGGGTCATTTTTCACTGCAAAATTGAGGTGTGACCACGTTGCGTTTTGTGCCGTTTCCTGTCGCGGGCACTAGGCCGACCCGCACAAGTGAGGTACCATTTTTCTCGTAGGACTTTGGGGAACGCAGGGTGGGAAGAAATTTGTGGATCCACGCAGATTCCAGAACTTTCCATCACAGAAATGTGGGTAAAACGTGTTTTCTTTGTCGATTTTTTATGTTTGCAAGGGATTCTGGGTAACAGACCATGGTGGGAGGCAGTCAAGTCACCCTATCCTGGATTCCCCTGGGTGTCTAGTTTTCAAAAATGTATAGGATTGCTAGGTTTCCCTAGGTGCCAGCAGGGCTAGGGTTCAAAAACTACAGCTAGTCACTTTGCCAAAAAAGGGTCATTTTTCACTGCAAAATTGAGGTGTGACCACGTTGCGTTTTGTGCCGTTTCCTGTCGCGGGCACTAGGCCGACCCGCACAAGTGAGGTACCAAATTTCTCGTAGGACTTTGGGGAACGCGGGGTGGGTGGAAATTTGTGGATCCGAGCAGATTCCAGAACTTTCCATCACAGAAATTTGGGGAAAATGTGTTTTTTTGTCAATTTTTTACATTTGCAAGGGATTCTGGGTAACAGACCATGGTGGGAGGCAGTCAAGTCACCCCATCCTGGATTCCCCTGGGTGTCTAGTTTTCAAAAATGTATAGGTTTGCTAGGTTTCCCTAGGTGCCGGCAGGGCTAGGGTTCAAAAACTACAGCTCGTCACTTTGCCAAAAAAGGGTCATTTTTCACTGCAAAATTGAGGTGTGACCACGTTGCGTTTTGCGCTGTTTCCTGTCGCGGGCACTAGGCCGACCCGCACAAGTAAGGTACCATTTTTCTTGTAGGACTTTGGGGAACGCGGGGTGTGTGGAAATTTGTGGATCCACGCAGATTCCAGAACTTTCCATCACAGAAATGTGGGTAAAATGTGTTTTTTTTGTCGATTTTTTATGTTTGCAAGGGATTCTGGGTAACAGACCATGGTCGGAGGCAGTCAAGTCACCCCATCCTGGATTCCCCTGGGTGTCTAGTTTTCAAAAATGTATAGGTTTGCTAGGTTTCCCTAGGTGCCGGCAGGGCTAGGGTTCAAAAACTACAGCTAGTCACTTTGCCAAAAAAGGGTCATTTTTCACTGCAAAATTGAGGTGTGACCACGTTGCGATTTGCGCCGTTTCCTGTCACGGGCACTAGGCCGACCCGCACAAGTGAGGTACCATTTTTCTCGTAGGACTTTGGGGAACGCGGGGTGGGTGTAAATTTGTGGATCCAAGCAGATTCCAGAACTTTCCATCACAGAAATGTGGGGAAAATGTGTTTTTTTTGTCAATTTTTTACGTTTGCAAGGGATTCTGGGTAACAGACCATGGTGGGAGGCAGTCAAGTCACCCCTTCCTGGATTCCCCTGGGTGTCTAGTTTTCAAAAATGTATAGGTTTGCTAGGATTCCCTAGGTGCCGGCAGGGCTAGGGTTCAAAAACTACAGCTAGTCACTTTGCCAAAAAAGGGTCATTTTTCACTGCAAAATTGAGGTGTGACCACGTTGCGTTTTGTGCCGTTTCCTGTCGCGGGCACTAGGCCGACCCGCACAAGTGAGGTACCATTTTTCTCGTAGGACTTTGGGGAACGCAGGGTGGGTGGAAATTTGTGGATCCACGCAGATTCCAGAACTTTCCATCACAGAAATGTGGGTAAAATGTGTTTTTTTTGTCGATTTTTTATGTTTGCAAGGGATTCTGGGTAACAGACCATGGTGGGAGGCAGTCAAGTCACCCCATCCTGGATTCCCCTGGGTGTCTAGTTTTCAAAAATGTATAGGATTGCTAGGTTTCCCTAGGTGCCAGCAGGGCTAGGGTTCAAAAACTACAGCTAGTCACTTTGCCAAAAAAGGGTCATTTTTCACTGCAAAATTGAGGTGTGACCACGTTGCGTTTTGTGCCGTTTCCTGTCGCGGGCACTAGGCCGACCCGCACAAGTGAGGTACCAAATTTCTCGTAGGACTTTGGGGAACGCGGGGTGGGTGGAAATTTGTGGATCCACGCAGATTCCAGAACTTTCCATCACAGAAATTTGGGGAAAATGTGTTTTTTTGTCAATTTTTTACATTTGCAAGGGATTCTGGGTAACAGACCATGGTGGGAGGCAGTCAAGTCACCCCATCCTGGATTCCCCTGGGTGTCTAGTTTTCAAAAATGTATAGGTTTGCTAGGTTTCCCTAGGTGCCGGCAGGGCTAGGGTTCAAAAACTACAGCTCGTCACTTTGCCAAAAAAGGGTCATTTTTCACTGCAAAATTGAGGTGTGACCACGTTGCGTTTTGCGCCATTTCCTGTCGCGGGCACTAGGCCGTCCCGCACAAGTGAGGTACCATTTTTCTTGTAGGACTTTGGGGAATGCGGGGTGTGTGGAAATTTGTGGATCCACGCAGATTCCAGAATTTTCCATCATAGAAATGTGGGGAAAATGTGTTTTTTTTGTCAATTTTTTACGTTTGCAAGGGATTCTGGGTAACAGACCATGGTGGGAGGCAGTCAAGTCACCCATTCCTGGATTCCCCTGGGTGTCTAGTTTTCAAAAATGTATAGGTTTGCTAGGTTTCCCTAGGTGCCGGCAGGGCTAGGGTTCAAAAACTACAGCTATTCACTTTGCCAAAAAAGGGTCATTTTAAACTGCAAAATTGAGGTGTGACCACGTTGTGTTTTGCGCCGTTTCCTGTCGCGGGCACTAGGCCGACCCGCACAAGTGAGGTACCATTTTTCTCGTAGGACTTTGGGGAACGCAGGGTGGGTGGAAATTTGTGGATCCACGCAGATTCCAGAACTTTCCATCACAGAAATGTGGGTAAAATGTGTTTTTTTTGTTGATTTTTTATGTTTGCAAGGGATTCTGGGTAACAGACCATGGTGGGAGGCAGTCAAGTCACCCCATCCTGGATTCCCCTGGGTGTCTAGTTTTCAAAAATGTATAGGTTTGCTAGGTTTCCCTAGGTGCCGGCAGGGCTAGGGTTCAAAAACTACAGCTAGTCACTTTGCCAAAAAAGGGTCATTTTTCACTGCAAAATTGAGGTGTGACCACGTTGCGATTTGCGCCGTTTCCTGTCACGGGCACTAGGCCGACCCGCACAAGTGAGGTACCATTTTTCTCGTAGGACTTTGGGAAACGCGGGGTGGGTGTAAATTTGTGGATCCAAGCAGATTCCAGAACTTTCCATCACAGAAATATGGGGAAAATGTGTTTTTTTTGTCAATTTTTTACGTTTGCAAGGGATTCTGGGTAACAGACCATGGTGGGAGGCAGTCAAGTCACCCCTTCCTGGATTCCCCTGGGTGTCTAGTTTTCAAAAATGTATAGGTTTGCTAGGTTTCCCTAGGTGCCGGCAGGGCTAGGGTTCAAAAACTACAGCTAGTCACTTTGCCAAAAAAGGGTAATTTTTCACTGCAAAATTGAGGTGTGACCACGTTGCGTTTTGCGCCGTTTCCTGTTGCGGGCACTAGGCCGACCCGCACAAGTGAGGTACCATTTTTCTCGTTGGACTTTGGGGAACGTGGGGTGGGTGGAAATTTGTGGATCCACGCAGAATCCAGAACTTTCCATCACAGAAATGTGGGGAAAATTTGTTTTTTTTGTCAATTTTTTACGTTTGCAAGGGATTCTGGGTAACAGACCATGGTGGGAGGCAGTCAAGTCACCCCTTCCTGGATTCCCCTTGGTGTCTAGTTTTAAAAAATGTATAGGTTTGCTAGGTTTCCCTAGGTGCCGGCAGGGCTAGGGTTCAAAAACTACAGCTAGTCACTTTGCCAAAAAAGGGTCATTTTTCACTGCAAAATTGAGGTGTGACCACGTTGCGTTTTGCGCCGTTTCCTGTCGCGGGCACTAGGCCGACCCGCACAAGTGAGGTACCATTTTTCTTGTAGGACTTTGGGGAACGCGGGGTGTGTGGAAATTTGTGGATCCACGCAGATTCCAGAATTTTCCATCATAGAAATGCAGGGAAAATGTGTTTTTTTTGTCAATTTTTTACGTTTGCAAGGGATTCTGGGTAACAGACCATGGTGGGAGGCAGTCAAGTCACCCATTCCTGGATTCCCCTGGGTGTCTAGTTTTCAAAAATGTATAGGTTTGCTAGGTTTCCCTAGGTGCCGGCAGGGCTAGGGTTCAAAAACTACAGCTATTCACTTTGCCAAAAAAGGGTCATTTTAAACTGCAAAATTGAGGTGTGACCACGTTGTGTTTTGCGCCGTTTCCTGTCGCGGGCACTAGGCCGGCCCGCACAAGTGAGGTACCATTTTTCTCGTAGGACTTTGGGGAACGCAGGGTGGGTGGAAATTTGTGGATCCACGCAGATTCCAGAACTTTCCATCACAGAAATGTGGGTAAAATGTGTTTTTTTTGTCGATTTTTTATGTTTGCAAGGGATTCTGTGTAACAGACCATGGTGGGAGGCAGTCAAGTCACCCCATCCTGGATTCCCCTGGGTGTCTAGTTTTCAAAAATGTATAGGTTTGCTAAGTTTCCCTAGGTGCCGGCAGGGCTAGGGTTCAAAAACTACAGCTAGTCACTTTGCCAAAAAAGGGTAATTTTTCACTGCAAAATTGAGGTGTGACCACGTTGCGTTTTGCACCGTTTCCTGTTGCGGGCATTAGGCCGACCCGCACAAGTGAGGTACCATTTTTCTCGTTGGACTTTGGGGAACGTGGGGTGGGTGGAAATTTGTGGATCCATGCAGAATCCAGAACTTTCCATCACAGAAATGTGGGGAAAATTTGTTTTTTTTGTCAATTTTTTACGTTTGCAAGGGATTCTGGGTAACAGACCATGGTGGGAGGCAGTCAAGTCACCCCTTCCTGGATTCCCCTTGGTGTCTAGTTTTAAAAAATGTATAGGTTTGCTAGGTTTCCCTAGGTGCCGGCAGGGCTAGGGTTCAAAAACTACAGCTAGTCACTTTGCCAAAAAAGGGTCATTTTTCACTGCAAAATTGAGGTGTGACCACGTTGCGTTTTGCGCCGTTTCCTGTCGCGGGCACTAGGCCGACCCGCACAAGTGAGGTACCATTTTTCTTGTAAGACTTTGGGGAACGCGGGGTGTGTGGAAATTTGTGGATCCACGCAGATTCCAGAATTTTCCATCATAGAAATTCAGGGAAAATGTGTTTTTTTTGTCAATTTTTTACGTTTGCAAGGGATTCTGGGTAACAGACCATGGTGGGAGGCAGTCAAGTCACCCATTCCTGGATTCCCCTGGGTGTCTAGTTTTCAAAAATGTATAGGTTTGCTAGGTTTCCCTAGGTGCCGGCAGGGCTAGGGTTCAAAAACTACAGCTATTCACTTTGCCAAAAAAGGGTCATTTTAAACTGCAAAATTGAGGTGTGACCACGTTGTGTTTTGCGCCGTTTCCTGTCGCGGGCACTAGGCTGACCCGCACAAGTGAGGTACCATTTTTCTCGTAGGACTTTGGGGAACGCAGGGTGGGTGGAAATTTGTGGATCCACGCAGATTCCAGAACTTTCCATCACAGAAATGTGGGTAAAATGTGGTTTTTTTGTCGATTTTTTATGTTTGCAAGGGATTCTGTGTAACAGACCATGGTGGGAGGCAGTCAAGTCACCCCATCCTGGATTCCCCTGGGTGTCTAGTTTTCAAAAATGTATAGGTTTGCTAGGTTTCCCTAGGTGCCGGCAGGGCTAGGGTTCAAAAACTACAGCTAGTCACTTTGCCAAAAAAGGGTCATTTTTCACTGCAAAATTGAGGTGTGACCACGTTGCGTTTTGCGCCGTTTCCTGTCGCGGGCACTAGGCCGACCCGCACAAGTGAGGCACCATTTTTCTCGTTGGACTTTGGGGAACGTGGGGTGGGTGGAAATTTGTGGATCCACGCAGAATCCAGAACTTTCCATCACAGAAATGTGGGGAAAATTTGTTTTTTTTGTCAATTTTTTACGTTTGCAAGGGATTCTGGGTAACAGACCATGGTGGGAGGCAGTCAAGTCACCCCTTCCTGGATTCCCCTGGGTGTCTAGTTTTCAAAAATGTATAGGTTTGCTAGGTTTCCCTAGGTGCTGGCAGGGCTAGGGTTCAAAAACTACAGCTAGTCACTTTGCCAAAAAAGGGTCATTTTTCACTGCAAAATTGAGGTGTGACCACGTTGCGTTTTGCACCGTTTCCTGTTGCGGGCACTAGGCCGACCCGCACAAGTGAGGTACCATTTTTCTCGTAGGACTTTGGGGAACATGGGGTGGGTGGAAATTTGTGGATCCACGCTGAATCCAGAACTTTCCATCACAGAAATGTGGGGAAAAATTTTTTTTTGTCAATTTTTTACATTTGCAAGGGATTCTGGGTAACAGACCATGGTGGGAGGCAGTCAAGTCACCCCTTCCTGGATTCCCCTTGGTGTCTAGTTTTAAAAAATGTATAGGTTTGCTAGGTTTCCTTAGGTGCCGGCAGGGCTAGGGTTCAAAAACTACAGCTAGTCACTTTGCCAAAAAAGGGTCATTTTTCACTGCAAAATTGAGGTGTGACCACGTTGCGTTTTGTGCCGTTTCCTGTCGCGGGCACTAGGCCGACCCGCACAAGTGAGGTACCATTTTTCTTGTAGGACTTTGGGGAACGCGAGGTGTGTGGAAATTTGTGGATCCACGCAGATTCCAGAATTTTCCATCATAGAAATGTGGGGAAAATGTGTTTTTTTGTCAATTTTTTACGTTTGCAAGGGATTCTGGGTAACAGACCATGGTGGGAGGCAGTCAAGTCACCCATTCCTGGATTCCCCTGGGTGTCTAGTTTTCAAAAATGTATAGGTTTGCTAGGTTTCCCTAGGTGCCGGCAGGGCTAGGGTTCAAAAACTACAGCTATTCACTTTGCCAAAAAAGGGTCATTTTTCACTGCAAAATTGAGGTGTGACCACGTTGCGTTTTGTGCCGTTTCCTGTCGCGGGCACTAGACCGACCCGCACAAGTGAGGTACCAAATTTCTCGTAGGACTTTGGGGAACGCGGGGTGGGTGGAAATTTGTGGATCTACACAGATTCCAGAACTTTCCATCACAGAAATGTGGGGAAAATGTGTTTTTTTTGTAAATTTTTTACATTTGCAAGGGATTCTGGGTAACAGACCATGGTGGGAGGCAGTCAAGTCACCCCATCCTGGATTCCCCTGGGTGTCTAGTTTTCAGAAATGTATAGGTTTGCTAGGTTTCCCTAGGTGCCGGCAGGGCTAGGGTTCAAAAACTACAGCTCGTCACTTTGCCAAAAAAGGGTCATTTTTCACTGCAAAATTGAGGTGTGACCACGTTGCGTTTTGCGCCATTTCCTTTCGCGGGCACGAGGCCGACCCGCACAAGTGAGGTACCATTTTTCTCGTAGGACTTTGGGGAACGCAGGGTGGGTGGAAATTTGTGGATCCACGCAGATTCCAGAACTTTCCATCACAGAAATGTGGGTAAAATGTGTTTTTTTTGTCAATTTTTTACGTTTGCAAGGGATTCTGGGTAACAGACCATGGTGGGAGGCAGTCAAGTCACCCCTTCCTGGATTCCCCTAGGTGTCTAGTTTTCAAAAATGTATAGGTTTGCTAGGTTTCCCTAGGTGCCGGCAGGGCTAGGGTTCAAAAACTACAGCTAGTCACTTTGCCAAAAAAGGGTCATTTTTCACTGCAAAATTGAGGTGTGACCACGTTGCGTTTTGCGCCGTTTCCTGTCACGGGCACTAGGCTGACCCGCACAAGTGAGGTACCATTTTTCTCGTTGGACTTTGGGGAACGTGGGGTGGGTGGAAATTTGTGGATCCACGCAGAATCCAGAACTTTCCATCACAGAAATGTGGGGAAAATGTGTTTTTTTTGTCAATTTTTTACGTTTGCAAGGGATTCTGGGTAACAGACCATGGTGGGAGGCAGTCAAGTCACCCCTTCCTGGATTCCCCTGGGTGTCTAGTTTTCAAAAATGTATAGGTTTGCTAGGTTTCCCTAGGTGCCGGCAGGGCTAGGGTTCAAAAACTACAGCTATTCACTTTGCCAAAAGAGGGTCATTTTAAACTGCAAAATTGAGGTGTGACCACGTTGTGTTTTGCGCCGTTTCCTGTCGCGGGCACTAGGCCGACCCGCACAAGTGAGGTACCATTTTTCTCGTAGGACTTTGGGGAACGCGGGGTGGGTGGAAATTTGTAGATCCACGCAGATTCCAGAACTTTCCATCACAGAAATGTGGGGAAAATGTGTTTTTTTTGTCAATTTTTTATGTTTGCAAGGGATTCTGGGTAACAGACCATGGTGGGAGGCAGTCAAGTCACCCCTTCCTGGATTCCCCTGGGTGTCTAGTTTTCAAAAATGTATAGGTTTGCTAGGTTTCCCTAGGTGCCGGCAGGGCTAGGGTTCAAAAACTACAGCTAGTCACTTTGCCAAAAAAGGGTCATTTTTCACTGCAAAATTGAGGTGTGACCACGTTGCATTTTGCGCCGTTTCCTGTCGCGGGCACTAGGCCGACCCGCACAAGTGCGGTACCATTTTTCTCGTAGGACTTTGGGGAACGTGGGGTGGGTGGAAATTTGTGGATCCACGCTGAATCCAGAACTTTCCATCACAGAAATGTGGGGAAAATTTGTTTTTTTTGTCAATTTTTTACGTTTGCAAGGGATTCTGGGTAACAGACCATGGTGGGAGGCAGTCAAGCCACCCCTTCCTGGATTCCCCTTGGTGTCTAGTTTTAAAAAATGTATAGGTTTGCTAGATTTCCCTAGGTGCCGGCAGGGCTAGGGTTAAAAAACTACAGCTATTCAATTTGCCAAAAAAGGGTCATTTTAAACTGCAAAATTGAGGTGTGACCACGTTGTGTTTTGCGCCGTTTCCTGTCGCGGGCACTAGGCCGACCCGCACAAGTGAGGTACCATTTTTCTCGTAGGACTTTGGGGAACGCGGGGTGGGTAGAAATTTGTAGATCCACACAGATTCCAGAACTTTCCATCACAGAAATGTGGGGAAAATGTGTTTTTTTTGTCAATTTTTTATGTTTGCAAGGGATTCTGGGTAACAGACCATGGTGGGAGGCAGTCAAGTCACCCCTTCCTGGATTCTCCTGGGTGTCTAGTTTTCAAAAATGTATAGGTTTGCTAGGTTTCCCTAGGTGCCGGCAGGGCTAGGGTTCAAAAACTACAGCTAGTCACTTTGCCAAAAAAGGGTCATTTTTCACTGCAAAATTGAGGTGTGACCACGTTGCGTTTTGTGCCGTTTCCTGTCGCGGGCACTAGGCCGACCCACACAAGTGAGGTACCATTTTTCTCGTAGGACTTTGGGGAACGCAGGGTGGGTGGAAATTTGTGGATCCACGCAGATTCCAGAACTTTCCATCACAGAAATGTGGGTAAAATGTGTTTTTTTTGTCGATTTTTTATGTTTGCAAGGGATTCTGGGTAACAGACCATGGTGGGAGGCAGTCAAGTCACCCCATCCTGGATTCCCCTGGGTGTCTAGTTTTCAAAAATGTATAGGTTTGCTAGGTTTCCCTAGGTGCCGGCAGGGCTAGGGTTCAAAAACTACAGCTAGTCACTTTGCCAAAAAAGGGTCATTTTTCACTGCAAAATTGAGGTGTGACCACGTTGCGTTTTGTGCCGTTTCCTGTCGCGGGCATTAGGCCGACCCGCACAAGTGAGGTACCAAATTTCTCGTAGGACTTTGGGGAACGTGGGGTGGGTGGAAATTTGTGGATCCACGCAGATTCCAGAACTTTCCATCACAGAAATGTGGGGAAAATGTGTTTTTTTGTCAATTTTTTACATTTGCAAGGGATTCTGGGTAACAGACCATGGTGGGAGGCAGTCAAGTCACCCCATCCTGGATTCCCCTCGGTGTCTAGTTTTCAAAAATGTATAGGTTTGCTAGGTTTCCCTAGGTGCCGGCAGGGCTAGGGTTCAAAAACTACAGCTTGTCACTTTGCCAAAAAAGGGTCATTTTTCACTGCAAAATTGAGGTGTGACCACGTTGCGTTTTGCGCCATTTCCTGTCGCGGGCACTAGGCCGACCCGCACAAGTGAGGTACCATTTTTCTCGTAGGACTTTGGGGAACGCAGGGTGGGTGGAAATTTGTGGATCCACACAGATTCCAGAACTTTCCATCACAGAAATGTGGGTAAAATGTGGTTTTTTTGTCGATTTTTTATGTTTGCAAGGGATTCTGGGTAACAGACCATGGTGGGAGGCAGTCAAGTCACCCCATCCTGGATTCCCCTGGGTGTCTAGTTTTCAAAAATGTATAGGTTTGCTAGGTTTCCCTAGGTGCCGGCAGGGCTAGGGTTCAAAAACTACAGCTAGTCACTTTGCCAAAAAAGGGTCATTTTTCACTGCAAAATTGAGGTGTGACCACGTTGCGTTTTGTGCCGTTTCCTGTCGCGGGCATTAGGCCGACCCGCACAAGTGAGGTACCAAATTTCTCGTAGGACTTTGGGGAACGCGGGGTGGGTGGAAATTTGTGGATCCACGCAGATTCCAGAACTTTCCATCACAGAAATGTGGGGAAAATGTGTTTTTTTGTCAATTTTTTACATTTGCAAGGGATTCTGGGTAACAGACCATGGTGTGAGGCAGTCAAGTCACCACATCCTGGATTCCCCTGGGTGTCTAGTTTTGAAAAATGTATAGGTTTGCTAGGTTTCCCTAGGTGCCGGCAGGGCTAGGGTTAAAAAACTACAGCTTGTCACTTTGCCAAAAAAGGGTCATTTTTCACTGCAAAATTGAGGTGTGACCACGTTGCGTTTTGCGCCATTTCCTGTCGCGGGCACTAGGCCGACCCGCACAAGTGAGGTACCATTTTTCTCGTAGGACTTTGAGGAACGCAGGGTGGGAGGAAATTTGTGGATCCACGCAGATTCCAGAACTTTCCATCACAGAAATGTGGGTAAAATGTGTTTTTTTTGTCGATTTTTTATGTTTGCAAGGGATTCTGGGTAACAGACCATGGTGGGAGGCAGTCAAGTCACCCCATCCTGGATTCCCCTGGGTGTCTAGTTTTCAAAAATGTATAGGTTTGCTAGGTTTCCCTAGGTGCCGGCAGGGCTAGGGTTCAAAAACTACAGCTAGTCACTTTGCCAAAAAAGGGTCATTTTTCACTGCAAAATTGAGGTGTGACCACGTTGTGTTTTGTGCCGTTTCCTGTCGCGGGCATTAGGCCGACCCGCACAAGTGAGGTACCAAATTTCTCGTAGGACTTTGGGGAACGTGGGGTGGGTGGAAATTTGTGGATCCACGCAGATTCCAGAACTTTCCATCACAGAAATGTGGGGAAAATGTGTTTTTTTGTCAATTTTTTACATTTGCAAGGGATTCTGGGTAACAGACCATGGTGGGAGGCAGTCAAGTCACCCCATCCTGGATTCCCCTGGGTGTCTAGTTTTCAAAAATATATAGGTTTGCTAGGTTTCCCTAGGTGCCGGCAGGGCTAGGGTTCAAAAACTACAGCTTGTCACTTTGCCAAAAAAGGGTCATTTTTCACTGCAAAATTGAGGTGTGACCACGTTGCGTTTTGCGCCATTTCCTGTCGCGGGCACTAGGCTGACCCGCACAAGTGAGGTACCATTTTTCTCGTAGGACTTTGGGGAACGCAGGGTGTGTGGAAATTTGTGGATCCACGCAGATTCCAGAACTTTCCATCACAGAAATGTGGGTAAAATGTGGTTTTTGTGTCGATTTTTTATGTTTGCAAGGGATTCTGGGTAACAGACCATGGTGTGAGGCAGTCAAGTCACCACATCCTGGATTCCCCTGGGTGTCTAGTTTTGAAAAATGTATAGGTTTGCTAGGTTTCCCTAGGTGCCGGCAGGGCTAGGGTTAAAAAACTACAGCTTGTCACTTTGCCAAAAAAGGGTCATTTTTCACTGCAAAATTGAGGTGTGACCACGTTGCGTTTTGCGCCATTTCCTGTCGCGGGCACTAGGCCGACCCGCACAAGTGAGGTACCATTTTTCTCGTAGGACTTTGAGGAACGCAGGGTGGGAGGAAATTTGTGGATCCACGCAGATTCCAGAACTTTCCATCACAGAAATGTGGGTAAAATGTGTTTTTTTTGTCGATTTTTTATGTTTGCAAGGGATTCTGGGTAACAGACCATGGTGGGAGGCAGTCAAGTCACCCCATCCTGGATTCCCCTGGGTGTCTAGTTTTCAAAAATGTATAGGTTTGCTAGGTTTCCTGTTAGAAATGGGATTTCTGGTTGGCTAGGGCTTGCGCCAAAGCCAGGCAGAAACCACCACTTTAGTCAGGGCAAGGAAGTTACACGCCAAAGATAACCCCTGCTCACCCCCTTTGGTAGCTTGGCATGAGCAGTCAGGCTTATCTCTGAGGCGATGTGTAAAGCGTTTGCGCGCGCACCCAGCAACAACACCCAAGGCCCACCACAAAGGAAACTCCACACAAGGTATTCTATAAAAATAACCTTTGTATTATACACAACACATTAGATAAAAACACACACTCTACAATGTGCCAACAGGCACGGGCAGAATTTACAAGGGATTATATATACAGGGGACAGGGCCACCTGGACCGCTGCCCGGAATTAGCACTCTTAGAACATAGGAATAATACTGTAGTATAAAATAACATATGTAGCACACAACCAGTAACTACTGGTAACCAGAAAGTACCACCTACGCAACCCTAACCACCTTAGGACAGTATTGCGCAGGGAATCAGGACCTCACTGGCACTACCTGTACTAGGGAGAAAACAACCACCTAAGTATCACAATACCTGTAGGGGTCTAAGCACATAAACACATGATGCATAACATTCAGAGGTGTAAAGCAAAGCACATGACGCATAAACATACATTCAGAGGTGCAGAAAAGGTACAATGGCGCCAAAACTCACATTAGCCACTACTGTGGCAGTCCCTAGGCCAACTGGCCTTGAAGGGGCAAGGACGCCCTGCGTCCAGAAAAGTCAGGGGCAAGACTGCGCACGCAGTCAGGGCGAAGCACCAAGCGTACCACCTGAACGTTGCAGCTGCCCACTAAGTGCTGGGCAGCTGGGGAAAGGCTTGGGCACCACTCTGCCCTTGGGAGCCCTCTCTGGGCTCTGAAATGGTGTACACCACGCGTTGGAGCCTCTGTGGCTCTGTAAACTAATGTGCCCCGTTAGAGCCTCGTGGCTCAACAAACAAATGTGCCCCTAAAACGTTGGAGCGGCCCGCTGCCTTCCGGGGCCGCTCTGATCGTACAGAAAAGTGCCCCCAGACGTTGGAGCGCTCTGAGCGCTCAAGGAATAAGGCCCCACCTCGTTGGAGTCCCACTCGGGGGACTCAGCAGTAATAATGCCCCTTTTGTCAGGGGGAGGCGGGCCTCGTAGGAGCGGCCCGCTGCCAAGTGGGGCCGCTCCGGAAGGAATGTGGCCGGGACCACGAGGAGAAAAGTTGGGCCTTGGTTTGGGGGCGACCCGCACCAGCGGGGTTGCTCCGGTGCGTCGCGGGCGTTGGAGCAGGCCCTGTCAGGCGGGGCTGCTCGGGAGGGAGGCCCCGGAGTGGTGCTTCGATTTGGTTGTCCCCCCAGCCGGCTTCACTTACCGCGAACTGGCGAGGCCCCAGGCCGTGTCGCGGGGAGGGCTCTGCCACGCTTTTCAGCCTCTTCCCGGATCGCGCTGAGGCGGCCGCTGCTGGACTTCCCCTTCCGCAGTGGCCTCGGGGAAGAGCACGAGGGGGTGTGAGCTCCCTCCAATCACCTTGCAGCTTCCTCGGTCGAGCCTCCCGATACGGGGAAGCGCTCTCTCCCGCTGGGCAAATCCCAGCGCGGCAGGGAGATGACGCCGAGGGGACTCCGGGCCTGCGGCGGTGATTTTTCTTCGTCTCCAAAGCGGCGATGAGGGGTGGGCTCCCTCGACTGATCAATCTGCCAACCAAAACGGCACAGATGCAGGGTGGGCACCTGCTAACGAGTGGCAATGTCCCTGGCAGGGTGGGCACCTGCCAGGAGGCTTTAAGATCCACGAAGCTGGGGCAAATGCCGGGTGGGCACCGGCTTTCCAGAATAAAGCGCTCCTAGCGCTATGAAGCCAGTGAAAGCGCTCCCAGGCGCTTAGGGACCCACATAGAGCGCCCCCAGCGCTATGAGGGAATGAAAAGCACTTCCTGGTGCTCTAGGGAGCAGGAGAGTACAAAAGTCCAGCAAAGTCCTTCCCTGCATGCAGCAGGGCAGGGGTGGGGGGCAAGGCTGGACCCAGAGCCAGCTCACTGGGCCTCCAGGCAGGGAGGTAGTCCAGGTGGCGGTCCTCTGGTCCAGCAGCAGCAGCAGCCCCCCCTCAGGTAAGATCCTGGCAGAGAACAGTTTCTGTGGGGACACAGCCCCATTTTTATACAGGCAAACCCTTTGTTCTGGGTTCAGGGTGAGGGGGAAAACCAGTCGCAGCTGGTTGGGGAGCACCCTTGATGTGCTCAGCCCCTCACTCTATTCACTGGCAGGGCTAGGGTCGTCAGTCGCACCACAGGGGGCGGGGCCAGCATTGTGTGTGGAAAACCCTGTCCTATTCAGGACCCAGGTGTACTCCTCCCACCCATCAAGCTGCTGATCTCCCCATTCACCACTGGGTGACTCATCCTGACTCTGGGGAATCCCTAGCCCGTCACATGACACGACCAGCCAATCACGCGACAGACACACTGCACACAGAAGTGCCCACTTCTAGAAGTGGCACTTCCACACTAGGTACATGCACGCCGCACACATCATCGCGCAGCATTCACTCCCACGAGTCCGCACATACCAAACTTGGGCCTGCACACCCCACGCATCAGGAACTACTAGGGACACATACACTCCCCATGCATTCCTATGGGAGGGCAGGCCTATCTCACCACATGCACTCAGAGCACGCACGCACTTTACCCTGGGACACAGGGAAAGTGCGCAGAAACCAAAAAAATCACCACACCAAGTCACCAATAAAAAGCCAAAAAGTCCAGGGGTGAACCTGCCAGAAGGGCCAAGTCCAACACAACCCCCTTCCAGCCAAAACGCAGGGCAGACCAATCACCACCGTGATGGACTTCCCTGCTTTGGGCGATAGAACACGGACGCGGGCCCGCAACTGCATGGACACCCTCCGGTTCTACGCCACGGTGAACCCATGGAATTCTTTTTAACACCACTGTCCGGACCAACTGGGCTACCCCACTGGTACTCCCAAGCTGTCCGCGGCCAAGACCAGGCCCTAGGCCACCCAGGTGCCACTGGTCTTTGCCTAACCACAGAGTGGGGGGTAGTAACCCCTGGCACATAGCGGCCATTCTCCACTCTTCCTCTCTGAAAGACAGGACTAGACTGCCACTGGTTCTCCAGCCTAGGGTCTACACCCTCAGGCGGACCAGGAGTCTCAGGGAAGGCTCTCCTCCCCCTACCTCTTCTCCTAGGGTTCCTCCTCCTCTGGCGAGGGGTACACCTAGAACGCCATTCCAACCCAGGGTTTAACCCCTCAGGTTGTACCGGGGGCAGAGGTGGGCTCTCCCACCCTCTGCACCCCCTTCCAGAACCCTGCTCCCTACCAACTGGGGCGGTACCTCTGGAAGAAGAACTGGTCGGGACGCTGATTACAGACGTCCCACCCTTCAGGTCAGGCTGATCCTGAACCTGGCCTCCCAACCTCCGGCCTAGAACCTTTGGTGGAATAATTGCCTGGCACTCCAGGACTTCTGGGGATTTCCACTCCATCCCCCTGAGGCTATCAAAGGACACATACGTCAAGCGACTGTCTGTCTGGCGCTGATCTCCCGTCCCCTGTCCACCTGACAGTGCGCGGAGATCCCCCAGAACAGAAGTGGTGCCACCCTGGTCACTACACGGGATCCTAGCCCAACTGGGTAGTCCCTGACCCACAGGCTCTTCCACTGGGAAACTCATCCCCCAATCACTCCTCACACTGGACTCCTGTACCCTCCCTACCGGAGCGGTACTGCCAGACTCTAGAACCACAGGAGCCCTGGTTACAGGTGCTCCAGGTCTTCTACTCACCAGGAGATCTCCCTCAAATGGGCTAACAGGACAGCCTAGGTCCCCAACTTGGTGTTCCCTCATGGAACCATCCAAGTCCTGAGGCAGGGTTTCGTACGTCAGGGGACCCTCGGTCACCCTCTCACTCCTGCTCCACTGAGCCAGGCAGTGAGCCCCTACACCCTCCTCGCTATCCTGGGACCTAGCTGGGCTACACTGAGCCTCTTCCACCACGCTGGGCTGGAAGATACCTGACCCACTACTTTTGGAGTCACTCCCTAATGACCCTAGAGAACCTCTAGCCCTTTCCCAGCGCTCGGCTTCCTCCGCCAGGTCAAATGGCTCAGACAATCCACACCCCAACAGGTGTTGGCGCAGCCCCGGCACACAACAACTGAGCAGGTGTTCTTTGAGAACCAGATTACACAGTATGTCAAAATCACTTGCTGTGGAAATCCAATCAAACATTGCATCCTCACATCCATCCACAAACTCCTCCCAAGTCTGGTGAGACAGTTTCCTACTGCCCCTGAATTTCAACCTTAACTCCTCCTCCTGGGGAACAGGTACCAGACTGGGGGAACTGGGACTGGGATTTCCTACACTGGAATCTACATCGCTACTACCACTGGACTCAACCCTCCCTGGGGAGCCCAGAAAAGTAAAACTGCGCGCAGGGGATAGTCTACCCTCCAGAGCTACTTTGCCTCTGGTGGAGGCCCTCTCAGCCTCCTCTACCCTCTCCCGCGCCAAGACCCACTCAGTCTCTCGCTGTTGCTTCCTGGCCTCCAGCTGCGCCATAGCCTGAGCATGCTCTAACCTGAGCTTCTCTAACGCCAGCTGGTGCTCCCTTTCTTTCCTCCTATCTTCCCACTCCTCTGGGGACAGGGAAAGGGATGAGGCGCTGCCTCCTACGCTGGACCCAGCAAGGGACGCCCTACCTATGGGGTCCTCACTCTCTACTGGCGTCCAGGTATTGTCATCCTCTACCTCCTCTTCTGACTCTTCCTCTGTACAGTACCTTTCTAACTCCTGCCTCTGGCGCCAAGCTAGCTCATAGGGATCACAAGCAGGCTCCATTCTGGCGGACGTTATGGTAACAATTATACAGGGAACCTAGGGGTCTGAATTTCACACAGGAGCACACAATTCACAAAAAGATTCAGCAAGCTCTCTAACCCAGAGAACTCACACTCACTTGCCTAGTGCCACACACCATTCATCCACACACACAACCCTCCCCTCGGACTGGTAAGGCAGTTTCTACCACCCCTGATTCCTCAACCTGACCACCACGTGACACAGGTACCAACTCTGGGCGCAGGGCGGGGGACAAATGTACAGGACACTATTACGCTGCCACCACTGGATCCCACCCTCTGGTGAATCCAGAAACACAATGCACTAAGGGGGATGATCTACCCTCCCGAGCTAGGGACACCTAACTCACAGTGCACAAAAACACATTTCCAAAGAAATGACGAGTAAAAACAATTTTAAAACAATAATCCCTATACCATGTGATTTATCTAAATGCAGAGTTTTGTAGTGCGGCCAGTTGCTGCTGCGGTACAGCGCAAACGCAAGTCCAAATCCCACCGCTGATCACCAATGTTAGAAATGGGATTTCTGGTTGGCTAGGGCTTGCGCCAAAGCCAGGCAGAAACCACCACTCTAGTCAGGGCAAGGAAGTTACACGCCAAAGATAACCCCTGCTCACCCCCTTTGGTAGCTTGGCACGAGCAGTCAGGCTTATCTCTGAGGCGATGTGTAAAGCGTTTGCGCGCGCACCCAGCAACAACACCCAAGGCCCACCACATAGGAAACTCCACACAAGGTATTCTATAAAAATAACCTTTGTATTATACACAACACATTAGATAAAAACACACACTCTACAATGTGCCAACAGGCACGGGCAGAATTTACAAGGGATTATATATACAGGGGACAGGGCCACCTGGACCGCTGTCCGGAATTAGCACTCTTAGAACATAGGAATAATACTGTAGTATAAAATAACATATGTAGCACACAACCAGTAACTACTGGTAACCAGAAAGTACCACCTACGCAACCCTAACCACCTTAGGACAGTATTGCGCAGGGAATCAGGACCTCACTGGCACTACCTGTACTAGGGAGAAAACAACCACCTAAGTATCACAATACCTGTAGGGGTCTAAGCACATAAACACATGATGCATAACATTCAGAGGTGTAAAGCAAAGCACATGACGCATAAACATACATTCAGAGGTGCAGAAAAGGTACAATGGCGCCAAAACTCACATTAGCCACTACTGTGGCAGTCCCTAGGCCAACTGGCCTTGAAGGGGCAAGGACGCCCTGCGTCCAGAAAAGTCAGGGGCAAGACTGCGCACGCAGTCAGGGCGAAGCACCAAGCGTACCACCTGAACGTTGCAGCTGCCCACTAAGTGCTGGGCAGCTGGGGAAAGGCTTGGGCACCACTCTGCCCTTGGGAGCCCTCTCTGGGCTCTGAAATGGTGTACACCACGCGTTGGAGCCTCTGTGGCTCTGTAAACTAATGTGCCCCGTTAGAGCCTCGTGGCTCAACAAACAAATGTGCCCCTAAAACGTTGGAGCGGCCCGCTGCCTTCCGGGGCCGCTCTGATCGCACAGAAAAGTGCCCCCAGACGTTGGAGCGCTCTGAGCGCTCAAGGAATAAGGCCCCACCTCGTTGGAGTCCCACTCGGGGGACTCAGCAGTAATAATGCCCCTTTTGTCAGGGGGAGGCGGGCCTCGTAGGAGCGGCCCGCTGCCAAGTGGGGCCGCTCCGGAAGGAATGTGGCCGGGACCACGAGGAGAAAAGTTGGGCCTTGGTTTGGGGGCGACCCGCACCAGCGGGGTTGCTCCGGTGCGTCGCGGGCGTTGGAGCAGGCCCTGTCAGGCGGGGCTGCTCGGGAGGGAGGCCCCGGAGTGGTGCTTCGATTTGGTTGTCCCCCCCAGCCGGCTTCACTTACCGCGAACTGGCGAGGCCCCAGGCCGGGTCGCGGGGAGGGCTCTGCCACGCTTTTCAGCCTCTTCCCGGATCGCGCTGAGGCGGCCGCTGCTGGACTTCCCCTTCCGCAGTGGCCTCGGGGAAGAGCACGAGGGGGCGTGAGCTCCCTCCAATCACCTTGCAGCTTCCTCGGTCGAGCCTCCCGATACGGGGAAGCGCTCTCTCCCGCTGGGCAAATCCCAGCGCGGCAGGGAGATGACGCCGAGGGGACTCCGGGCCTGCGGCGGTGATTTTTCTTCGTCTCCAAAGCGGCGATGAGGGGTGGGCTCCCTCGACTGATCAATCTGCCAACCTAAAACGGCACAGATGCAGGGTGGGCACCTGCTAACGAGTGGCAATGTCCCTGGCAGGGTGGGCACCTGCCAGGAGGCTTTAAGATCCACGAAGCTGGGGCAAATGCCGGGTGGGCACCGGCTTTCCAGAATAAAGCGCTCCTAGCGCTATGAAGCCAGTGAAAGCGCTCCCAGGCGCTTAGGGACCCACATAGAGCGCCCCCAGCGCTATGAGGGAATGAAAAGCACTTCCTGGTGCTCTAGGGAGCAGGAGAGTACAAAAGTCCAGCAAAGTCCTTCCCTGCATGCAGCAGGGCAGGGGTGGGGGGCAAGGCTGGACCCAGAGCCAGCTCACTGGGCCTCCAGGCAGGGAGGTAGTCCAGGTGGCGGTCCTCTGGTCCAGCAGCAGCAGCAGCCCCCCCTCAGGTAAGATCCTGGCAGAGAACAGTTTCTGTGGGGACACAGCCCCATTTTTATACAGGCAAACCCTTTGTTCTGGGTTCAGGGTGAGGGGGAAAACCAGTCGCAGCTGGTTGGGGAGCACCCTTGATGTGCTCAGCCCCTCACTCTATTCACTGGCAGGGCTAGGGTCGTCAGTCGCACCACAGGGGGCGGGGCCAGCATTGTGTGTGGAAAACCCTGTCCTATTCAGGACCCAGGTGTACTCCTCCCACCCATCTAGCTGCTGATCTCCCCATTCACCACTGGGTGACTCATCCTGACTCTGGGGAATCCCTAGCCCGTCACATGACACGACCAGCCAATCACGCGACAGACACACTGCACACAGAAGTGCCCACTTCTAGAAGTGGCACTTCCACACTAGGTACATGCACGCCGCACACATCATCGCGCAGCATTCACTCCCACGAGTCCGCACATACCAAACTTGGGCCTGCACACCCCACGCATCAGGAACTACTAGGGACACATACACTCCCCATGCATTCCTATGGGAGGGCAGGCCTATCTCACCACATGCACTCAGAGCACGCACGCACTTTACCCTGGGACACAGGGAAAGTGCGCAGAAACCAAAAAAATCACCACACCAAGTCACCAATAAAAAGCCAAAAAGTCCAGGGGTGAACCTGCCAGAAGGGCCAAGTCCAACATTTCCCTAGGTGACCACGTTGCGTTTTGTGCCGTTTCCTGTCGCGGGCATTAGGCCGACCCGCACAAGTGAGGTACCAAATTTCTCGTAGGACTTTGGGGAACGTGGGGTGGGTGGAAATTTGTGGATCCACGCAGATTCCAGAACTTTCCATCACAGAAATGTGGGTAAAATGTGTTTTTTTTGTCGATTTTTTATGTTTGCAAGGGATTCTGGGTAACAGACCATGGTGGGAGGCAGTCAAGTCACCCCTTCCTTTCTGGACCGTTGGGGCGCGAAACATGTCGACCGCTTGACCACACATAAGTTACCCATCGATACATTATTTTCGATAAGGTAACACCCGACCTACGGGTCTTTTATTATGTCAAGGGTGCTATTCACATTAAAATTTATCTCAGTAACCCTTAGACATTTTTAGGATATCACTTCACAAACACACTTCACCACCACGCAGCTCTTTTTTATTAGGACCCAAACCACACACCCGCATGCACCAAACGGCGTTTTTTCAAAAAGATCTCCGCTAAAGTGACCCTTCGGGGGACCCGTAGGGCATTGCAGCGCCGGCCCGACGAGGAGCAAACGCCCAATGATGAAGCATGACATCCTTCGGGGTGTGTGAGGGCAACATGAGAAACTAAGGAGTGCCCCCCTATCCTTAGATAGTTGGGCCTAATATTAGCCTAGACCTTTTCGTTTCTTTCCTCCCTTTGTCTCTTCAGGAACAGTGTCTCCATTTGAATACCATGGTGGGAGGCAGTCAAGTCACCCCATCCTGGATTCCCCTGGGTGTCTAGTTTTCAAAAATGTATAGGTTTGCTAGGTTTCCCTAGGTGCCGGCAGGGCTAGGGTTCAAAAACTACAGCTAGTCACTTTGCCAAAAAAGGGTCATTTTTCACTGCAAAATTGAGGTGTGACCACGTTGCGTTTTGTGCCGTTTCCTGTCGCGGGCATTAGGCCGACCCGCACAAGTGAGGTACCAAATTTCTCGTAGGACTTTGGGGAACGCGGGGTGGGTGGAAATTTGTGGATCCACGCAGATTCCAGAACTTTCCATCACAGAAATGTGGGGAAAATGTGTTTTTTTGTCAATTTTTTACATTTGCAAGGGATTCTGGGTAACAGACCATGGTGTGAGGCAGTCAAGTCACCACATCCTGGATTCCCCTGGGTGTCTAGTTTTGAAAAATGTATAGGTTTGCTAGGTTTCCCTAGGTGCCGGCAGGGCTAGGGTTAAAAAACTACAGCTTGTCACTTTGCCAAAAAAGGGTCATTTTTCACTGCAAAATTGAGGTGTGACCACGTTGCGTTTTGCGCCATTTCCTGTCGCGGGCACTAGGCCGACCCGCACAAGTGAGGTACCATTTTTCTCGTAGGACTTTGGGGAACGCAGGGAGGGAGGAAATTTGTGGATCCACGCAGATTCTAGAACTTTCCATCACAGAAATATGGGTAAAATGTGTTTTTTTTGTCGATTTTTTATGTTTGCAAGGGATTCTGGGTAACAGACCATGGTGGGAGGCAGTCAAGTCACCCCATCCTGGATTCCCCTGGGTGTCTAGTTTTCAAAAATGTATAGGTTTGCTAGGTTTCCCTAGGTGCCGGCAGGGCTAGGGTTCAAAAACTACAGCTAGTCACTTTGCCAAAAAAGGGTCATTTTTCACTGCAAAATTGAGGTGTGACCACGTTGCGTTTTGTGCCGTTTCCTGTCGCGGGCACTAGGCCGACCCGCACAAGTGAGGTACCAAATTTCTCGTAGGACTTTGGGGAACGTGGGGTGGGTGGAAATTTGTGGATCCACGCAGATTCCAGAACTTTCCATCACAGAAATGTGGGGAAAATGTGTTTTTTTGTCAATTTTTTACATTTGCAAGGGATTCTGGGTAACAGACCATGGTGGGAGGCAGTCAAGTCACCCCATCCTGAATTCCCCTGGGTGTCTAGTTTTCAAAAATGTATAGGTTTGCTAGGTTTCCCTAGGTGCCGGCAGGGCTAGGGTTCAAAAACTACAGCTTGTCACTTTGCCAAAAAAGGGTCATTTTTCACTGCAAAATTGAGGTGTGACCACGTTGCGTTTTGCGCCATTTCCTGTCGCGGGCACTAGGCCGACCCGCACAAGTGAGGTACCATTTTTCTCGTAGGACTTTGGGGAACGCAGGGTGGGTGGAAATTTGTGGATCCACGCAGATTCCAGAACTTTCCATCACAGAAATGTGGGTAAAATGTGTTTTTTTTGTCGATTTTTTATGTTTGCAAGGGATTCTGGGTAACAGACCATGGTGGGAGGCAGTCAAGTCACCCCATCCTGGATTCCCCTGGGTGTCTAGTTTTCAAAAATGTATAGGTTTGCTAGGTTTCCCTAGGTGCCGGCAGGGCTAGGGTTCAAAAACTACAGCTAGTCATTTTGCCAAAAAAGGGTCATTTTTCACTGCAAAATTGAGGTGTGACCACGTTGCGATTTGCGCCGTTTCCTGTCACGGGCACTAGGCCGACCCGCACAAGTGAGGTACCATTTTTCTCGTAGGACTTTGGGAAACGCGGGGTGGGTGTAAATTTGTGGATCCAAGCAGATTCCAGAACTTTCCATCACAGAAATGTGGGGAAAATGTGTTTTTTTTGTCCATTTTTTATATTTGCAAGGGATTCTGGGTAACAGACCATGGTGGGAGGCAGTCAAGTCACCCCTTCCTGGATTCCCCTTGGTGTCTAGTTTTAAAAAATGTATAGGTTTGCTAGGTTTCCCTAGGTGCCGGCAGGGCTAGGGTTCAAAAACTACAGCTAGTCACTTTGCCAAAAAA
The DNA here is from genome assembly GCF_964204655.1 of Triturus cristatus. NCBI lineage: Eukaryota > Metazoa > Chordata > Amphibia > Caudata > Salamandridae > Triturus > Triturus cristatus. The sequence continues at coordinate 279,388 of NW_028187871.1, read as the reverse complement.
GGGTCATTTTTCACTGCAAAATTGAGGTGTGACCACATTGCGTTTTGCGCCGTTTCCTGTCGCGGGCACTAGGCCGACCCGCACAAGTGAGGTACCATTTTTCTTATAGGACTTTGGGGAACGCGGGGTGTGTGGAAATTTGTGGATCCACGCAGATTCCAGAATTTTCCATCATAGAAATGCGGGGAAAATGTGTTTTTTTTGTCAATTTTTTACGTTTGCAAGGGATTCTGGGTAACAGACCATGGTGGGAGGCAGTCAAGTCACCCATTCCTGGATTCCCCTGTGTGTCTAGTTTCAAAAATGTATAGGTTTGCTAGGTTTCCCTAGGTGCCGGCAGGGCTAGGGTTCAAAAACTACAGCTATTCACTTTGCCAAAAAAGGGTCATTTTAAACTGCAAAATTGAGGTGTGACCACGTTGTGTTTTGCGCCGTTTCCTGTCGCGGGCACTAGGCCGACCCACACAAGTGAGGTACCATTTTTCTCGTAGGACTTTGGGGAACGCAGGGTGGGTGGAAATTTGTGGATCCACGCAGATTCCAGAACTTTCCATCACAAAAATGTGGGTAAAATGTGTTTTTTTTGTCGATTTTTTATGTTTGCAAGGGATTCTGGGTAACAGACCATGGTGGGAGGCAGTCAAGTCACCCCATCCTGGATTCCCCTGGGTGTCTAGTTTTCAAAAATGTATAGGTTTGCTAGGTTTCCCTAGGTGCCGGCAGGGCTAGGGTTCAAAAACTACAGCTAGTCACTTTGCCAAAAAAGGGTCATTTTTCACTGCAAAATTGAGGTGTGACCACGTTGCGATTTGCGCCGTTTCCTGTCACGGGCACTAGGCCGACCCGCACAAGTGAGGTACCATTTTTCTCGTAGGACTTTGGGAAACGCGGGGTGGGTGTAAATTTGTGGATCCAAGCAGATTCCAGAACTTTCCATCACAGAAATGTGGGGAAAATGTGTTTTTTTTGTCAATTTTTTACGTTTGCAAGGGATTCTGGGTAACAGACCATGGTGGGAGGCAGTCAAGTCACCCCTTCCTGGATTCCCCTGGGTGTCTAGTTTTCAAAAATGTATAGGTTTGCTAGGTTTCCCTAGGTGCCGGCAGGGCTAGGGTTCAAAAACTACAGCTATTCACTTTGCCAAAAAAGGGTCATTTTAAACTGCAAAATTGAGGTGTGACCACGTTGTGTTTTGCGCCGTTTCCTGTCGCGGGCACTAGGCCGACCCGCACAAGTGAGGTACCATTTTTCTCATAGGACTTTGGGGAACGCGGGGTGGGTGGAAATTTGTAGATCCACGCAGATTCCAGAACTTTCCATCACAGAAATGTGGGGAAAATGTGTTTTTTTTGTCAATTTTTTATGTTGCAAGGGATTCTGGGTAACAGACCATGGTGGGAGGCAGTCAAGTCACCCCTTCCTGGATTCCCCTGGGTGTCTAGTTTTCAAAAATGTATAGGTTTGCTAGGTTTCCCTAGGTGCCGGCAGGGCTAGGGTTCAAAAACTACAGCTAGTCACTTTGCCAAAAAAGGGTCATTTTTCACTGCAAAATTGAGGTGTGACCACGTTGCGTTTTGCGCCGTTTCCTGTCGCGGGCACTAGGCCGACCCGCACAAGTGAGGTACCATTTTTCTCGTAGGACTTTGGGGAACGTGGGGTGGGTGGAAATTTGTGGATCCACGCTGAATCCAGAACTTTCCATCACAGAAATGTGTGGAAAATTTGTTTTTTTTGTCAATTGTTTACGTTTGCAAGGGATTCTGGGTAACAGACCATGGTGGGAGGCAGTCAAGTCACCCCTTCCTGGATTCCCCTTGGTGTCTAGTTTTAAAAAATGTATAGGTTTGCTAGGTTTCCCTAGGTGCCGGCAGGGCTAGGGTTCAAAAACTACAGCTAGTCACATTGCCAAAAAAGGGTCATTTTTCACTGCAAAATTGAGGTGTGACCACGTTGCGTTTTGCGCCGTTTCCTGTCGTGGGCACTAGGCCGACCCGCACAAGTGAGGTACCATTTTTCATGTAGGACTTTGGGGAACGCGAGGTGTGTGGAAATTTGTGGATCCACGCAGATTCCAGAATTTTCCATCATAGAAATGTGGGGAAAATGTGTTGTTTTGTCAATTTTTTACATTTGCAAGGGATTCTGGGTAACAGACCATGGTGGGAGGCAGTCAAGTCACCCATTCCTGGATTCCCCTGGGTGTCTAGTTTTCAAAAATGTATAGGTTTGCTAGGTTTCCCTAGGTGCCGGCAGGGCTAGGGTTCAAAAACTACAGCTATTCACTTTGCCAAAAAAGGGTCATTTTAAACTGCAAAATTGAGGTGTGACCACGTTGTGTTTTGTGCCGTTTCCTGTCGCGGGCACTAGGCCGACCCGCACAAGTGAGGTACCATTTTTCTCGTAGGACTTTGGGGAACGCGGGGTGGGTGGAAATTTGTAGATCCACACAGATTCCAGAACTTTCCATCACAGAAATGTGGGGAAAATGTGATTTTTTTGTCAATTTTTTATGTTTGCAAGGGATTCTGGGTAACAGACCATGGTGGGAGGCAGTCAAGTCACCCCTTCCTGGATTCTCCTGGGTGTCTAGTTTTCAAAAATGTATAGGTTTGCTAGGTTTCCCTAGGTGCCGGCAGGGCTAGGGTTCAAAAACTACAGCTAGTCACTTTGCCAAAAAAGGGTCATTTTTCACTGCAAAATTGAGGTGTGACCACGTTGCGTTTTGCGCCGTTTCCTGTCGCGGGCACTAGGCCGACCCGCACAAGTGAGGTACCATTTTTCTTGTAGGACTTTGGGGAACGCGGGGTTTGTGGAAATTTGTGGATCCACGCAGATTCCAGAACTTTCCATCACAGAAATGTGGGTAAAATGTGTTTTTTTGTCGATTTTTTATGTTTGCAAGGGATTCTGGGTAACAGACCATGGTGGGAGGCAGTCAAGTCACCCCATCCTGGATTCCCCTGGGTGTCTAGTTTTCAAAAATGTATAGGTTTGCTAGGTTTCCCTAGGTGCCGGCAGGGCTAGGGTTCAAAAACTACAGCTAGTCACTTTGCCAAAAAAGGGTCATTTTTCACTGCAAAATTGAGGTGTGACCACGTTGCGATTTGCGCCGTTTCCTGTCACGGGCACTAGGCCGACCCGCACAAGTGAGGTACCATTTTTCTTATAGGACTTTGGGGAACGCGGGGTGTGTGGAAATTTGTGGATCCACGCAGATTCCAGAATTTTCTATCATAGAAATGCGGGGAAAATGTGTTTTTTTTGTCAATTTTTTACGTTTGCAAGGGATTCTGGGTAACAGACCATGGTGGGAGGCAGTCAAGTCACCCCATCCTGGATTCCCCTGGGTGTCTAGTTTTCAAAAATGTATAGGTTTGCTAGGTTTCCCTAGGTGCCGGCAGGGCTAGGGTTCAAAAACTACAGCTAGTCACTTTGCCAAAAAAGGGTCATTTTTCACTGCAAAATTGAGGTGTGACCACGTTGTGTTTTGCGCCGTTTCCTGTCGCGGGCACTAGGCCGACCCACACAAGTGAGGTACCATTTTTCTCGTAGGACTTTGGGGAACGCAGGGTGGGTGGAAATTTGTGGATCCACGCAGATTCCAGAACTTTCCATCACAAAAATGTGGGTAAAATGGGTTTTTTTTGTCGATTTTTTATGTTTGCAAGGGATTCTGGGTAGCAGACCATGGTGGGAGGCAGTCAAGTCACCCCTTCCTGGATTCCCCTTGGTGTCTAGTTTTCAAAAATGTATAGGTTTGCTAGGTTTCCCTAGGTGCCGGCAGGGCTAGGGTTCAAAAACTACAGCTAGTCACTTTGCCAAAAAAGGGTCATTTTTCACTGCAAAATTGAGGTGTGACCACGTTGTGTTTTGCGCCGTTTCCTGTCGCGGGCACTAGGCCGACCCACACAAGTGAGGTACCATTTTTCTCGTAGGACTTTGGGGAACGCAGGGTGGGTGGAAATTTGTGGATCCACGCAGATTCCAGAACTTTCCATCACAAAAATGTGGGTAAAATGGGTTTTTTTTGTCGATTTTTTATGTTTGCAAGGGATTCTGGGTAACAGACCATGGTGGGAGGCAGTCAAGTCACCCCATCCTGGATTCCCCTGGGTGTCTAGTTTTCAAAAATGTATAGGTTTGCTAGGTTTCCCTAGGTGCCGGCAGGGCTAGGGTTCAAAAACTACAGCTAGTCACTTTGCCAAAAAAGGGTCATTTTTCACTGCAAAATTGAGGTGTGACCACGTTGCGATTTGCGCCGTTTCCTGTCACGGGCACTAGGCCGACCCGCACAAGTGAGGTACCATTTTTCTCGTAGGACTTTGGGAAACGCGGGGTGGGTGTAAATTTGTGGATCCAAGCAGATTCCAGAACTTTCCATCACAGAAATGTGGGGAAAATGTGTTTTTTTTGTCAATTTTTTACGTTTGCAAGGGATTCTGGGTAACAGACCATGGTGGGAGGCAGTCAAGTCACCCCTTCCTGGATTCCCCTGGGTGTCTAGTTTTCAAAAATGTATAGGTTTGCTAGGTTTCCCTAGGTGCCGACAGGGCTAGGGTTCAAAAACTACAGCTATTCACTTTGCCAAAAAAGGGTCATTTTAAACTGCAAAATTGAGGTGTGACCACGTTGTGTTTTGCGCCGTTTCCTGTCGCGGGCACTAGGCCGACCCGCACAAGTGAGGTACCATTTTTCTCGTAGAACTTTGGGGAACGCGGGGTGGGTGGAAATTTGTAGATCCACGCAGATTCCAGAACTTTCCATCACAGAAATGTGGGGAAAATGTGTTTTTTTTGTCAATTTTTTATGTTGCAAGGGATTCTGGGTAACAGACCATGGTGGGAGGCAGTCAAGTCACCCCTTCCTGGATTCCCCTGGGTGTCTAGTTTTCAAAAATATATAGGTTTGCTAGGTTTCCCTAGGTGCCGGCAGGGCTAGGGTTCAAAAACTACAGCTAGTCACTTTGCCAAAAAAGGGTCATTTTTCACTGCAAAATTGAGGTGTGACCACGTTGCGTTTTGCGCCGTTTCCTGTCGCGGGCACTAGGCCGACCCGCACAAGTGAGGTACCATTTTTCTCGTAGGACTTTGGGGAACGTGGGGTGGGTGGAAATTTGTGGATCCACGCTGAATCCAGAACTTTCCATCACAGAAATGTGTGGAAAATTTGTTTTTTTTGTCAATTGTTTACGTTTGCAAGGGATTCTGGGTAACAGACCATGGTGGGAGGCAGTCAAGTCACCCCTTCCTGGATTCCCCTTGGTGTCTAGTTTTAAAAAATGTATAGGTTTGCTAGGTTTCCCTAGGTGCCGGCAGGGCTAGGGTTCAAAAACTACAGCTAGTCACATTGCCAAAAAAGGGTCATTTTTCACTGCAAAATTGAGGTGTGACCACGTTGCGTTTTGCGCCGTTTCCTGTCGTGGGCACTAGGCCGACCCGCACAAGTGAGGTACCATTTTTCATGTAGGACTTTGGGGAACGCGAGGTGTGTGGAAATTTGTGGATCCACGCAGATTCCAGAATTTTCCATCATAGAAATGTGGGGAAAATGTGTTGTTTTGTCAATTTTTTACATTTGCAAGGGATTCTGGGTAACAGACCATGGTGGGAGGCAGTCAAGTCACCCATTCCTGGATTCCCCTGGGTGTCTAGTTTTCAAAAATGTATAGGTTTGCTAGGTTTCCCTAGGTGCCGGCAGGGCTAGGGTTCAAAAACTACAGCTATTCACTTTGCCAAAAAAGGGTCATTTTAAACTGCAAAATTGAGGTGTGACCACGTTGTGTTTTGTGCCGTTTCCTGTCGCGGGCACTAGGCCGACCCGCACAAGTGAGGTACCATTTTTCTCGTAGGACTTTGGGGAACGCGGGGTGGGTGGAAATTTGTAGATCCACACAGATTCCAGAACTTTCCATCACAGAAATGTGGGGAAAATGTGATTTTTTTTGTCAATTTTTTATGTTTGCAAGGGATTCTGGGTAACAGACCATGGTGGGAGGCAGTCAAGTCACCCCTTCCTGGATTCTCCTGGGTGTCTAGTTTTCAAAAATGTATAGGTTTGCTAGGTTTCCCTAGGTGCCGGCAGGGCTAGGGTTCAAAAACTACAGCTAGTCACTTTGCCAAAAAAGGGTCATTTTTCACTGCAAAATTGAGGTGTGACCACGTTGCGTTTTGCGCCGTTTCCTGTCGCGGGCACTAGGCCGACCCGCACAAGTGAGGTACCATTTTTCTTGTAGGACTTTGGGGAACGCGGGGTTTGTGGAAATTTGTGGATCCACGCAGATTCCAGAACTTTCCATCACAGAAATGTGGGTAAAATGTGTTTTTTTGTCGATTTTTTATGTTTGCAAGGGATTCTGGGTAACAGACCATGGTGGGAGGCAGTCAAGTCACCCCATCCTGGATTCCCCTGGGTGTCTAGTTTTCAAAAATGTATAGGTTTGCTAGGTTTCCCTAGGTGCCGGCAGGGCTAGGGTTCAAAAACTACAGCTAGTCACTTTGCCAAAAAAGGGTCATTTTTCACTGCAAAATTGAGGTGTGACCACGTTGCGATTTGCGCCGTTTCCTGTCACGGGCACTAGGCCGACCCGCACAAGTGAGGTACCATTTTTCTTATAGGACTTTGGGGAACGCGGGGTGTGTGGAAATTTGTGGATCCACGCAGATTCCAGAATTTTCCATCATAGAAATGCGGGGAAAATGTGTTTTTTTAGTCAATTTTTTACGTTTGCAAGGGATTCTGGGTAACAGACCATGGTGGGAGGCAGTCAAGTCACCCCATCCTGGATTCCCCTGGGTGTCTAGTTTTCAAAAATGTATAGGTTTGCTAGGTTTCCCTAGGTGCCGGCAGGGCTAGGGTTCAAAAACTACAGCTAGTCACTTTGCCAAAAAAGGGTCATTTTTCACTGCAAAATTGAGGTGTGACCACGTTGTGTTTTGCGCCGTTTCCTGTCGCGGGCACTAGGCCGACCCACACAAGTGAGGTACCATTTTTCTCGTAGGACTTTGGGGAACGCAGGGTGGGTGGAAATTTGTGGATCCACGCAGATTCCAGAACTTTCCATCACAAAAATGTGGGTAAAATGGGTTTTTTTTGTCGATTTTTTATGTTTGCAAGGGATTCTGGGTAGCAGACCATGGTGGGAGGCAGTCAAGTCACCCCTTCCTGGATTCCCCTTGGTGTCTAGTTTTCAAAAATGTATAGGTTTGCTAGGTTTCCCTAGGTGCCGGCAGGGCTAGGGTTCAAAAACTACAGCTAGTCACTTTGCCAAAAAAGGGTCATTTTTCACTGCAAAATTGAGGTGTGACCACGTTGTGTTTTGCGCCGTTTCCTGTCGCGGGCACTAGGCCGACCCACACAAGTGAGGTACCATTTTTCTCGTAGGACTTTGGGGAACGCAGGGTGGGTGGAAATTTGTGGATCCACGCAGATTCCAGAACTTTCCATCACAAAAATGTGGGTAAAATGGGTTTTTTTTGTCGATTTTTTATGTTTGCAAGGGATTCTGGGTAACAGACCATGGTGGGAGGCAGTCAAGTCACCCCATCCTGGATTCCCCTGGGTGTCTAGTTTTCAAAAATGTATAGGTTTGCTAGGTTTCCCTAGGTGCCGGCAGGGCTAGGGTTCAAAAACTACAGCTAGTCACTTTGCCAAAAAAGGGTCATTTTTCACTGCAAAATTGAGGTGTGACCACGTTGCGATTTGCGCCGTTTCCTGTCATGGGCACTAGGCCGACCCGCACAAGTGAGGTACCATTTTTCTCGTAGGACTTTGGGAAACGCGGGGTGGGTGTAAATTTGTGGATCCAAGCAGATTCCAGAACTTTCCATCACAGAAATGTGGGGAAAATGTGTTTTTTTTGTCAATTTTTTACGTTTGCAAGGGATTCTGGGTAACAGACCATGGTGGGAGGCAGTCAAGTCACCCCTTCCTGGATTCCCCTGGGTGTCTAGTTTTCAAAAATGTATAGGTTTGCTAGGTTTCCCTAGGTGCCGGCAGGGCTAGGGTTCAAAAACTACAGCTATTCACTTTGCCAAAAAAGGGTCATTTTAAACTGCAAAATTGAGGTGTGACCACGTTGTGTTTTGCGCCGTTTCCTGTCGCGGGCACTAGGCCGACCCGCACAAGTGAGGTACCATTTTTCTCATAGGACTTTGGGGAACGCGGGGTGGGTGGAAATTTGTAGATCCACGCAGATTCCAGAACTTTCCATCACAGAAATGTGGGGAAAATGTATTTTTTTTGTCAATTTTTTATGTTGCAAGGGATTCTGGGTAACAGACCATGGTGGGAGGCAGTCAAGTCACCCCTTCCTGGATTCCCCTGGGTGTCTAGTTTTCAAAAATGTATAGGTTTGCTAGGTTTCCCTAGGTGCCGGCAGGGCTAGGGTTCAAAAACTACAGCTAGTCACTTTGCCAAAAAAGGGTCATTTTTCACTGCAAAATTGAGGTGTGACCACGTTGCGTTTTGCGCCGTTTCCTGTCGCGGGCACTAGGCCGACCCGCACAAGTGAGGTACCATTTTTCTCGTAGGACTTTGGGGAACGTGGGGTGGGTGGAAATTTGTGGATCCACGCTGAATCCAGAACTTTCCATCACAGAAATGTGGGGAAAATTTGTTTTTTTTGGCAATTTTTTACGTTTGCAAGGGATTCTGGGTAACAGACCATGGTGGGAGGCAGTCAAGTCACCCCTTCCTGGATTCCCCTTGGTGTCTAGTTTTAAAAAATGTATAGGTTTGCTAGGTTTCCCTAGGTGCCGGCAGGGCTAGGGTTCAAAAACTACAGCTAGTCACTTTGCCAAAAAAGGGTCATTTTTCACTGCAAAATTGAGGTGTGACCACGTTGTGTTTTGCGCCGTTTCCTGTCGCGGGCACTAGGCCGACCCACACAAGTGAGGTACCATTTTTCTCGTAGGACTTTGGGGAACGCAGGGTGGGTGGAAATTTGTGGATCCACGCAGATTCCAGAACTTTCCATCACAAAAATGTGGGTAAAATGGGTTTTTTTTGTCGATTTTTTATGTTTGCAAGGGATTCTGGGTAACAGACCATGGTGGGAGGCAGTCAAGTCACCCCATCCTGGATTCCCCTGGGTGTCTAGTTTTCAAAAATGTATAGGTTTGCTAGGTTTCCCTAGGTGCCGGCAGGGCTAGGGTTCAAAAACTACAGCTAGTCACTTTGCCAAAAAAGGGTCATTTTTCACTGCAAAATTGAGGTGTGACCACGTTGCGATTTGCGCCGTTTCCTGTCATGGGCACTAGGCCGACCCGCACAAGTGAGGTACCATTTTTCTCGTAGGACTTTGGGAAACGCGGGGTGGGTGTAAATTTGTGGATCCAAGCAGATTCCAGAACTTTCCATCACAGAAATGTGGGGAAAATGTGTTTTTTTTGTCAATTTTTTACGTTTGCAAGGGATTCTGGGTAACAGACCATGGTGGGAGGCAGTCAAGTCACCCCTTCCTGGATTCCCCTGGGTGTCTAGTTTTCAAAAATGTATAGGTTTGCTAGGTTTCCCTAGGTGCCGGCAGGGCTAGGGTTAAAAAACTACAGCTATTCACTTTGCCAAAAAAGGGTCATTTTAAACTGCAAAATTGAGGTGTGACCACGTTGTGTTTTGCGCCGTTTCCTGTCGCGGGCACTAGGCCGACCCACACAAGTGAGGTACCATTTTTCTCGTAGGACTTTGGGGAACGCGGGGTGGGTGGAAATTTGTAGATCCACGCAGATTCCAGAACTTTCCATCACAGAAATGTGGGGAAAATGTATTTTTTTTGTCAATTTTTTATGTTGCAAGGGATTCTGGGTAACAGACCATGGTGGGAGGCAGTCAAGTCACCCCTTCCTGGATTCCCCTGGGTGTCTAGTTTTCAAAAATGTATAGGTTTGCTAGGTTTCCCTAGGTGCCGGCAGGGCTAGGGTTCAAAAACTACAGCTAGTCACTTTGCCAAAAAAGGGTCATTTTTCACTGCAAAATTGAGGTGTGACCACGTTGCGTTTTGCGCCGTTTCCTGTCGCGGGCACTAGGCCGACCCGCACAAGTGAGGTACCATTTTTCTCGTAGGACTTTGGGGAACGTGGGGTGGGTGGAAATTTGTGGATCCACGCTGAATCCAGAACTTTCCATCACAGAAATGTGGGGAAAATTTGTTTTTTTTGGCAATTTTTTACGTTTGCAAGGGATTCTGGGTAACAGACCATGGTGGGAGGCAGTCAAGTCACCCCTTCCTGGATTCCCCTTGGTGTCTAGTTTTAAAAAATGTATAGGTTTGCTAGGTTTCCCTAGGTGCCGGCAGGGCTAGGGTTCAAAAACTACAGCTAGTCACTTTGCCAAAAAAGGGTCATTTTTCACTGCAAAATTGAGGTGTGACCACGTTGCGTTTTGCGCCGTTTCCTGTCGTGGGCACTAGGCCGACCCGCACAAGTGAGGTACCATTTTTCTTGTAGGACTTTGGGGAACGCGAGGTGTGTGGAAATTTGTGGATCCACGCAGATTCCAGAATTTTCCATCATAGAAATGTGGGGAAAATGTGTTTTTTTGTCAATTTTTTACATTTGCAAGGGATTCTGGGTAACAGACCATGGTGGGAGGCAGTCAAGTCACCCATTCCTGGATTCCCCTGGGTGTCTAGTTTTCAAAAATGTATAGGTTTGCTAGGTTTCCTTAGGTGCCGGCAGGGCTAGGGTTCAAAAACTACAGCTATTCACTTTGCCAAAAAAGGGTCATTTTAAACTGCAAAATTGAGGTGTGACCACGTTGTGTTTTGCGCCGTTTCCTGTCGCGGGCACTAGGCCGACCCGCACAAGTGAGGTACCATTTTTCTCGTAGGACTTTGGGGAACGCGGGGTGGGTGGAAATTTGTAGATCCACACAGATTCCAGAACTTTCCATCACAGAAATGTGGGGAAAATGTGTTTTTTTTGTCAATTTTTTATGTTTGCAAGGGATTCTGGGTAACAGACCATGGTGGGAGGCAGTCAAGTCACCCCTTCCTGGATTCTCCTGGGTGTCTAGTTTTCAAAAATGTATAGGTTTGCTAGGTTTCCCTAGGTGCCGGCAGGGCTAGGGTTCAAAAACTACAGCTAGTCACTTTGCCAAAAAAGGGTCATTTTTCACTGCAAAATTGAGGTGTGACCACGTTGCGATTTGCGCCGTTTCCTGTCACGGGCACTAGGCCGACCCGCACAAGTGAGGTACCATTTTTCTCGTAGGACTTTGGGAAACGCGGGGTGGGTGTAAATTTGTGGATCCAAGCAGATTCCAGAACTTTCCATCACAGAAATGTGGGGAAAATGTGTTTTTTTTGTCAATTTTTTACGTTTGCAAGGGATTCTGGGTAACAGACCATGGTGGGAGGCAGTCAAGTCACCCCTTCCTGGATTCCCCTGGGTGTCTAGTTTTCAAAAATATATAGGTTTGCTAGGTTTCCCTAGGTGCCAGCAGGGCTAGGGTTCAAAAACTACAGCTATTCACTTTGCCAAAAAAGGGTCATTTTAAACTGCAAAATTGAGGTGTGACCACGTTGTGTTTTGCGCCGTTTCCTGTCACGGGCACTAGGCCGACCCGCACAAGTGAGGTACCATTTTTCTCGTAGGACTTTGGGGAACGCGGGGTGGGTGGAAATTTGTAGATCCACGCAGATTCCAGAACTTTCCATCACAGAAATGTGGGGAAAATGTGTTTTTTTGTCAATTTTTTATGTTGCAAGGGATTCTGGGTAACAGACCATGGTGGGAGGCAGTCAAGTCACCCCTTCCTGGATTCCCCTGGGTGTCTAGTTTTCAAAAATGTATAGGTTTGCTAGGTTTCCCTAGGTGCCGGCAGGGCTAGGGTTCAAAAACTACAGCTAGTCACTTTGCCAAAAAAGGTCATTTTTCACTGCAAAATTGAGGTGTGACCACGTTGCGTTTTGCGGCCGTTTCCTGTCGCGGGCACTAGGCCGACCCGCACAAGTGAGGTACCATTTTTCTTGTAGGACTTTGGGGAACGCGAGGTGTGTGGAAATTTGTGGATCCACGCAGATTCCAGAATTTTCCATCATAGAAATGTGGGGAAAATGTTTTTTTGTAAATTTTTTACATTTGCAAGGGATTCTGGGTAACAGACCATGGTGGGAGGCAGTCAAGTCACCCATTCCTGGATTCCCCTGGGTGTCTAGTTTTCAAAAATGTATAGGTTTGCTAGGTTTCCCTAGGTGCCGGCAGGGCTAGGGTTCAAAAACTACAGCTATTCACTTTGCCAAAAAAGGGTCATTTTAAACTGCAAAATTGAGGTGTGACCACGTTGTGTTTTGCGCCGTTTCCTGTCGCGGGCACTAGGCCGACCCGCACAAGTTAGGTACCATTTTTCTCGTAGGACTTTGGGGAACGCGGGGTGGGTGGAAATTTGTAGATCCACACAGATTCCAGAATTTTCCATCATAGAAATGCGGGAAAATGTGTTTTTTTTGTCAATTTTTTACGTTTGCAAGGGATTCTGTGTAACAGACCATGGTGGGAGGCAGTCAAGTCACCCATTCCTGGATTCCCCTGTGTGTCTAGTTTCAAAAATGTATAGGTTTGCTAGGTTTCCCTAGGTGCCGGCAGGGCTAGGGTTCAAAAACTACAGCTATTCACTTTGCCAAAAAAGGGTCATTTTAAACTGCAAAATTGAGGTGTGACCACGTTGTGTTTTGCGCCGTTTCCTGTCGCGGGCACTAGGCCGACCCACACAAGTGAGGTACCATTTTTCTCGTAGGACTTTGGGGAACGCAGGGTGGGTGGAAATTTGTGGATCCACGCAGATTCCAGAACTTTCCATCACAAAAATGTGGGTAAAATGTGTTTTTTTTGTCGATTTTTTATGTTTGCAAGGGATTCTGGGTAACAGACCATGGTGGGAGGCAGTCAAGTCACCCCATCCTGGATTCCCCTGGGTGTCTAGTTTTCAAAAATGTATAGGTTTGCTAGGTTTCCCTAGGTGCCGGCAGGGCTAGGGTTCAAAAACTACAGCTAGTCACTTTGCCAAAAAAGGGTCATTTTTCACTGCAAAATTGAGGTGTGACCACGTTGCGATTTGCGCCGTTTCCTGTCACGGGCACTAGGCCGACCCGCACAAGTGAGGTACCATTTTTCTCGTAGGACTTTGGGAAACGCGGGGTGGGTGTAAATTTGTGGATCCAAGCAGATTCCAGAACTTTCCATCACAGAAATGTGGGGAAAATGTGTTTTTTTGTCAATTTTTTACGTTTGCAAGGGATTCTGGGTAACAGACCATGGTGGGAGGCAGTCAAGTCACCCCTTCCTGGATTCCCCTGGGTGTCTAGTTTTCAAAAATGTATAGGTTTGCTAGGTTTCCCTAGGTGCCGGCAGGGCTAGGGTTCAAAAACTACAGCTATTCACTTTGCCAAAAAAGGGTCATTTTAAACTGGAAAATTGAGGTGTGACCACGTTGTGTTTTGCGCCGTTTCCTGTCGCGGGCACTAGGCCGACCCGCACAAGTGAGGTACCATTTTTCTCGTAGGACTTTGGGGAACGCGGGGTGGGTGGAAATTTGTAGATCCACGCAGATTCCAGAACTTTCCATCACAGAAATGTGGGGAAAATGTGTTTTTTTTGTCAATTTTTTATGTTGCAAGGGATTCTGGGTAACAGACCATGGTGGGAGGCAGTCAAGTCACCCCTTCCTGGATTCCCCTGGGTGTCTAGTTTTCAAAAATGTATAGGTTTGCTAGGTTTCCCTAGGTGCCGGCAGGGCTAGGGTTCAAAAACTACACCTAGTCACTTTGCCAAAAAAGGGTCATTTTTCACTGCAAAATTGAGGTGTGACCACGTTGCGTTTTGCGCCGTTTCCTGTCGCGGGCACTAGGCCGACCCGCACAAGTGAGGTACCATTTTTCTCGTAGGACTTTGGGGAACGTGGGGTGGGTGGAAATTTGTGGATCCACGCTGAATCCAGAACTTTCCATCACAGAAATGTGGGGAAAATTTGTTTTTTTTATCAATTGTTTACGTTTGCAAGGGATTCTGGGTAACAGACCATGGTGGGAGGCAGTCAAGTCACCCCTTCCTGGATTCCCCTTGGTGTCTAGTTTTAAAAAATGTATAGGTTTGCTAGGTTTCCCTAGGTGCCGGCAGGGCTAGGGTTCAAAAACTACAGCTAGTCACTTTGCCAAAAAAGGGTCATTTTTCACTGCAAAATTGAGGTGTGACCACGTTGCGTTTTGCGCCGTTTCCTGTCGTGGGCACTAGGCCGACCCGCACAAGTGAGGTACCATTTTTCTTGTAGGACTTTGGGGAACGCGAGGTGTGTGGAAATTTGTGGATCCACGCAGATTCCAGAATTTTCCATCATAGAAATGTGGGGAAAATGTGTTGTTTTGTCAATTTTTTACATTTGCAAGGGATTCTGGGTAACAGACCATGGTGGGAGGCAGTCAAGTCACCCATTCCTGGATTCCCCTGGGTGTCTAGTTTTCAAAAATGTATAGGTTTGCTAGGTTTCCCTAGGTGCCGGCAGGGCTAGGGTTCAAAAACTACAGCTATTCACTTTGCCAAAAAAGGGTCATTTTAAACTGCAAAATTGAGGTGTGACCACGTTGTGTTTTGCGCCGTTTCCTGTCGCGGGCACTAGGCCGACCCGCACAAGTGAGGTACCATTTTTCTCGTAGGACTTTGGGGAACGCGGGGTGGGTGGAAATTTGTAGATCCACACAGATTCCAGAACTTTCCATCACAGAAATGTGGGGAAAATGTGATTTTTTTGTCAATTTTTTATGTTTGCAAGGGATTCTGGGTAACAGACCATGGTGGGAGGCAGTCAAGTCACCCCTTCCTGGATTCTCCTGGGTGTCTAGTTTTCAAAAATGTATAGGTTTGCTAGGTTTCCCTAGGTGCCGGCAGGGCTAGGGTTAAAAAACTACAGCTAGTCACTTTGCCAAAAAAGGGTCATTTTTCACTGCAAAATTGAGGTGTGACCACGTTGCGTTTTGTGCCGTTTCCTGTCGCGGGCACTAGGCCGACCCGCACAAGTGAGGTACCATTTTTCTTGTAGGACTTTGGGGAACGCGGGGTTTGTGGAAATTTGTGGATCCACGCAGATTCCAGAACTTTCCATCACAGAAATGTGGGTAAAATGTGTTTTTTTGTCGATTTTTTATGTTTGCAAGGGATTCTGGGTAACAGACCATGGTGGGAGGCAGTCAAGTCACCCCATCCTGGATTCCCCTGGGTGTCTAGTTTTCAAAAATGTATAGGTTTGCTAGGTTTCCCTAGGTGCCGGCAGGGCTAGGGTTCAAAAACTACAGCTAGTCACTTTGCCAAAAAAGGGTCATTTTTCACTGCAAAATTGAGGTGTGACCACGTTGCGATTTGCGCCGTTTCCTGTCACGGGCACTAGGCCGACCCGCACAAGTGAGGTACCATTTTTCTTATAGGACTTTGGGGAACGCGGGGTGTGTGGAAATTTGTGGATCCACGCAGATTCCAGAATTTTCCATCATAGAAATGCGGGGAAAATGTGTTTTTTTTGTCAATTTTTTACGTTTGCAAGGGATTCTGGGTAACAGACCATGGTGGAAGGCAGTCAAGTCACCCATTCCTGGATTCCCCTGTGTGTCTAGTTTCAAAAATATATAGGTTTGCTAGGTTTCCCTAGGTGTTGGCAGGGCTAGGGTTCAAAAACTACAGCTATTCACTTTGCCAAAAAAGGGTCATTTTAAACTGCAAAATTGAGGTGTGACCACGTTGTGTTTTGCGCCGTTTCCTGTCGCGGGCACTAGGCCGACCCACACAAGTGAGGTACCATTTTTCTCGTAGGACTTTGGGGAACGCAGGGTGGGTGGAAATTTGTGGATCCACGCAGATTCCAGAACTTTCCATCACAAAAATGTGGGTAAAATGGTTTTTTTTTGTCGATTTTTTATGTTTGCAAGGGATTCTGGGTAACAGACCATGGTGGGAGGCAGTCAAGTCACCCCTTCCTGGATTCTCCTGGGTGTCTAGTTTTCAAAAATGTATAGGTTTGCTAGGTTTCCCTAGGTGCCGGCAGGGCTAGGGTTAAAAAACTACAGCTATTCACTTTGCCAAAAAAGGGTCATTTTAAACTGCAAAATTGAGGTGTGACCACGTTGTGTTTTGCGCCGTTTCCTGTTGCGGGCACTAGGCCGACCCGCACAAGTGAGGTACCATTTTTCTCGTAGGACTTTGGGGAACGCGGGGTGGGTGGAAATTTGTAGATCCACACAGATTCCAGAACTTTCCATCACAGAAATGTGGGGAAAATGTGATTTTTTTGTCAATTTTTTATGTTTGCAAGGGATTCTGGGTAACAGACCATGGTGGGAGGCAGTCAAGTCACCCCTTCCTGGATTCTCCTGGGTGTCTAGTTTTCAAAAATGTATAGGTTTGCTAGGTTTCCCTAGGTGCCGGCAGGGCTAGGGTTAAAAAACTACAGCTAGTCACTTTGCCAAAAAAGGGTCATTTTTCACTGCAAAATTGAGGTGTGACCACGTTGCGTTTTGTGCCGTTTCCTGTCGCGGGCACTAGGCCGACCCGCACAAGTGAGGTACCATTTTTCTTGTAGGACTTTGGGGAACGCGGGGTTTGTGGAAATTTGTGGATCCACGCAGATTCCAGAACTTTCCATCACAGAAATGTGGGTAAAATGTGTTTTTTTGTCGATTTTTTATGTTTGCAAGGGATTCTGGGTAACAGACCATGGTGGGAGGCAGTCAAGTCACCCCATCCTGGATTCCCCTGGGTGTCTAGTTTTCAAAAATGTATAGGTTTGCTAGGTTTCCCTAGGTGCCGGCAGGGCTAGGGTTCAAAAACTACAGCTAGTCACTTTGCCAAAAAAGGGTCATTTTTCACTGCAAAATTGAGGTGTGACCACGTTGCGATTTGCGCCGTTTCCTGTCACGGGCACTAGGCCGACCCGCACAAGTGAGGTACCATTTTTCTTATAGGACTTTGGGGAACGCGGGGTGTGTGGAAATTTGTGGATCCACGCAGATTCCAGAATTTTCCATCATAGAAATGCGGGGAAAATGTGTTTTTTTTGTCAATTTTTTACATTTGCAAGGGATTCTGGGTAACAGACCATGGTGGGAGGCAGTCAAGTCACCCATTCCTGGATTCCCCTGTGTGTCTAGTTTCAAAAATGTATAGGTTTGCTAGGTTTCCCTAGGTGCCGGCAGGGCTAGGGTTCAAAAACTACAGCTATTCACTTTGCCAAAAAAGGGTCATTTTAAACTGCAAAATTGAGGTGTGACCACGTTGTGTTTTGCGCCGTTTCCTGTCGCGGGCACTAGGCCGACCCACACAAGTGAGGTACCATTTTTCTCGTAGGACTTTGGGGAACGCAGGGTGGGTGGAAATTTGTGGATCCACGCAGATTCCAGAACTTTCCATCACAAAAATGTGGGTAAAATGGTTTTTTTTTGTCGATTTTTTATGTTTGCAAGGGATTCTGGGTAACAGACCATGGTGGGAGGCAGTCAAGTCACCCCATCCTGGATTCCCCTGGGTGTCTAGTTTTCAAAAATGTATAGGTTTGCTAGGTTTCCCTAGGTGCCGGCAGGGCTAGGGTTCAAAAACTACAGCTAGTCACTTTGCCAAAAAAGGGTCATTTTTCACTGCAAAATTGAGGTGTGACCACGTTGCGATTTGCGCCGTTTCCTGTCACGGGCACTAGGCCGACCCGCACAAGTGAGGTACCATTTTTCTCGTAGGACTTTGGGAAACGCGGGGTGGGTGTAAATTTGTGGATCCAAGCAGATTCCAGAACTTTCCATCACAGAAATGTGGGGAAAATGTGTTTTTTTTGTCAATTTTTTACGTTTGCAAGGGATTCTGGGTAACAGACCATGGTGGGAGGCAGTCAAGTCACCCCTTCCTGGATTCCCCTGGGTGTCTAGTTTTCAAAAATGTATAGGTTTGCTAGGTTTCCCTAGGTGCCGGCAGGGCTAGGGTTCAAAAACTACAGCTATTCACTTTGCCAAAAAAGGGTCATTTTAAACTGCAAAATTGAGGTGTGACCACGTTGTGTTTTGCGCCGTTTCCTGTCGCGGGCACTAGGCCGACCCGCACAAGTGAGATACCATTTTTCTCGTAGGACTTTGGGGAACGCGGGGTGGGTGGAAATTTGTAGATCCACGCAGATTCCAGAACTTTCCATCACAGAAATGTGGGGAAAATGTATTTTTTTTGTCAATTTTTTATGTTGCAAGGGATTCTGGGTAACAGACCATGGTGGGAGGCAGTCAAGTCACCCCTTCCTGGATTCCCCTGGGTGTCTAGTTTTCAAAAATGTATAGGTTTGCTAGGTTTCCCTAGGTGCCGGCAGGGCTAGGGTTCAAAAACTACAGCTAGTCACTTTGCCAAAAAAGGGTCATTTTTCACTGCAAAATTGAGGTGTGACCACGTTGCGTTTTGCGCCGTTCCCTGTCGCGGGCACTAGGCCGACCCGCACAAGTGAGGTACCATTTTTCTCGTAGGACTTTGGGGAACGCGGGGTGGGTGTAAATTTGTGGATCCACGCAGATTCCAGAACTTTCCATCACTGAAATGTGGGTAAAATGTGTTTTTTTTGGCAATTTTTTACGTTTGCAAGGGATTCTGGGTAACAGACCATGGTGGGAGGCAGTCAAGTCACCCCATCCTGGATTGCCCTGGGTGTCTAGTTTTCAAAAATGTATAGGTTTGCTAGGTTTCCCTAGGTGCCGGCAGGGCTAGGGTTAAAAAACTACAGCTAGTCACTTTGCCAAAAAAGGGTCATTTTTCACTGCAAAATTGAGGTGTGACCACGTTGCGTTTTGCGCCGTTTCCTGTCGCGGGCACTAGGCCGACCCGCACAAGTGAGGTACCATTTTTCTCGTAGGACTTTGGGGAACGTGGGGTGGGTGGAAATTTGTGGATCCACGCTGAATCCAGAACTTTCCATCACAGATATGTGGGGAAAATTTGTTTTTTTTGTCAATTTTTTACGTTTGCAAGGGATTCTGGCTAACAGACCATGGTGGGAGGCAGTCAAGTCACCCCTTCCTGGATTCCCCTTGGTGTCTAGTTTTAAAAAATGTATAGGTTTGCTAGGTTTCCCTAGGTGCCGGCAGGGCTAGGGTTCAAAAACTACAGCTAGTCACTTTGCCAAAAAAGGGTCATTTTTCACTGCAAAATTGAGGTGTGACCACGTTGCGTTTTGCGCCGTTTCCTGTCGTGGGCACTAGGCCGACCCGCACAAGTGAGGTACCATTTTTCTTGTAGGACTTTGGGGAACGCGAGGTGTGTGGAAATTTGTGGATCCACGCAGATTCCAGAATTTTCCATCATAGAAATGTGGGGAAAATGTGTTTTTTTGTCAATTTTTTACATTTGCAAGGGATTCTGGGTAACAGACCATGGTGGGAGGCAGTCAAGTCACCCATTCCTGGATTCCCCTGGGTGTTTAGTTTTCAAAAATGTATAGGTTTGCTAGGTTTCCCTAGGTGCCGGCAGGGCTAGGGTTCAAAAACTACAGCTATTCACTTTGCCAAAAAAGGGTCATTTTAAACTGCAAAATTGAGGTGTGACCACGTTGTGTTTTGCGCCGTTTCCTGTCGCGGGCACTAGGCCGACCCGCACAAGTGAGGTACCATTTTTCTTGTAGGACTTTGGGGAACGCGGGGTGGGTGGAAATTTGTAGATCCACACAGATTCCAGAACTTTCCATCACAGAAATGTGGGGAAAATGTGTTTTTTTTGTCAATTTTTTATGTTTGCAAGGGATTCTGGGTAACAGACCATGGTGGGAGGCAGTCAAGTCACCCCTTCCTGGATTCTCCTGGGTGTCTAGTTTTCAAAAATGTATAGGTTTGCTAGGTTTCCCTAGGTGCCGGCAGGGCTAGGGTTCAAAAACTACAGCTAGTCACTTTGCCAAAAAAGGGTCATTTTTCACTGCAAAATTGAGGTGTGACCACGTTGCGTTTTGCGCCGTTTCCTGTCGCGGGCACTAGGCCGACCCACACAAGTGAGGTACCATTTTTCTTGTAGGACTTTGGGGAACGCGGGGTGTATGGAAATTTGTGGATCCACGCAGATTCCAGAACTTTCCATCACAGAAATGTGGGTAAAATGTGTTTTTTTGTCGATTTTTTATGTTTGCAAGGGATTCTGGGTAACAGACCATGGTGGGAGGCAGTCAAGTCACCCCATCCTGGATTCCCCTGGGTGTCTAGTTTTCAAAAATGTATAGGTTTGCTAGGTTTCCCTAGGTGCCGGCAGGGCTAGGGTTCAAAAACTACAGCTAGTCACTTTGCCAAAAAAGGGTCATTTTTCACTGCAAAATTGAGGTGTGACCACGTTGCGATTTGCGCCGTTTCCTGTCACGGGCACTAGGCCGACCCGCACAAGTGAGGTACCATTTTTCTCGTAGGACTTTGGGAAACGCGGGGTGGGTGTAAATTTGTGGATCCAAGCAGATTCCAGAACTTTCCATCACAGAAATGTGGGGAAAATGTGTTTTTTTTGTCAATTTTTTACGTTTGCAAGGGATTCTGGGTAACAGACCATGGTGGGAGGCAGTCAAGTCACCCCTTCCTGGATTCCCCTGGGTGTCTAGTTTTCAAAAATGTATAGGTTTGCTAGGTTTCCCTAGGTGCCAGCAGGGCTAGGGTTCAAAAACTACAGCTATTCACTTTGCCAAAAAAGGGTCATTTTAAACTGCAAAATTGAGGTGTGACCACGTTGTGTTTTGCGCCGTTTCCTGTCACGGGCACTAGGCCGACCCGCACAAGTGAGGTACCATTTTTCTCGTAGGACTTTGGGGAACGCGGGGTGGGTGGAAATTTGTAGATCCACGCAGATTCCAGAACTTTCCATCACAGAAATGTGGGGAAAATGTGTTTTTTTTGTCAATTTTTTATGTTGCAAGGGATTCTGGGTAACAGACCATGGTGGGAGGCAGTCAAGTCACCCCTTCCTGGATTCCCCTGGGTGTCTAGTTTTCAAAAATGTATAGGTTTGCTAGGTTTCCCTAGGTGCCGGCAGGGCTAGGGTTCAAAAACTACAGCTAGTCACTTTGCCAAAAAAGGGTCATTTTTCACTGCAAAATTGAGGTGTGACCACGTTGCGTTTTGCGCCGTTTCCTGTCGCGGGCACTAGGCCGACCCGCACAAGTGAGGTACCATTTTTCTTGTAGGACTTTGGGGAACGCGAGGTGTGTGGAAATTTGTGGATCCACGCAGATTCCAGAATTTTCCATCATAGAAATGTGGGGAAAATGTTTTTTTTGTCAATTTTTTACATTTGCAAGGGATTCTGGGTAACAGACCATGGTGGGAGGCAGTCAAGTCACCCATTCCTGGATTCCCCTGGGTGTCTAGTTTTCAAAAATGTATAGGTTTGCTAGGTTTCCCTAGGTGCCGGCAGGGCTAGGGTTCAAAAACTACAGCTATTCACTTTGCCAAAAAAGGGTCATTTTAAACTGCAAAATTGAGGTGTGACCACGTTGTGTTTTGCGCCGTTTCCTGTCGCGGGCACTAGGCCGACCCGCACAAGTGAGGTACCATTTTTCTCGTAGGACTTTGGGGAACGCGGGGTGGGTGGAAATTTGTAGATCCACACAGATTCCAGAACTTTCCATCACAGAAATGTGGGGAAAATGGGTTTTTTTGTCAATTTTTTATGTTTGCAAGGGATTCTGGGTAACAGACCATGGTGGGAGACAGTCAAGTCACCCCTTCCTGGATTCTCCTGGGTGTCTAGTTTTCAAAAATGTATAGGTTTGCTAGGTTTCTCTAGGTGCCGGCAGGGCTAGGGTTCAAAAACTACAGCTAGTCACTTTGCCAAAAAAGGGTCATTTTTCACTGCAAAATTGAGGTGTGACCACGTTGCGTTTTGCGCCGTTTCCTGTCGCGGGCACTAGGCCGACCCGCACAAGTGAGGTACCATTTTTCTTGTAGGACTTTGGGGAACGCGGGGTGTGTGGAAATTTGTGGATCCACGCAGATTCCAGAACTTTCCATCACAGAAATGTGGGTAAAATGTGTTTTTTTGTCGATTTTTTATGTTTGCAAGGGATTCTGGGTAACAGACCATGGTGGGAGGCAGTCAAGTCACCCCATCCTGGATTCCCCTGGGTGTCTAGTTTTCAAAAATGTATAGGTTTGCTAGGTTTCCCTAGGTGCCGGCAGGGCTAGGGTTCAAAAACTACAGCTAGTCACTTTGCCAAAAAAGGGTCATTTTTCACTGCAAAATTGAGGTGTGACCACGTTGCGATTTGCGCCGTTTCCTGTCACGGGCACTAGGCCGACCCGCACAAGTGAGGTACCATTTTTCTCGTAGGACTTTGGGAAACGCGGGGTGGGTGTAAATTTGTGGATCCAAGCAGATTCCAGAACTTTCCATCACAGAAATGTGGGGAAAATGTGTTTTTTTTGTTAATTTTTTACGTTTGCAAGGGATTCTGGGTAACAGACCATGGTGGGAGGCAGTCAAGTCACCCCTTCCTGGATTCCCCTGGGTGTCTAGTTTTCAAAAATGTATAGGTTTGCTAGGTTTCCCTAGGTGCCGGCAGGGCTAGGGTTCAAAAACTACAGCTATTCACTTTGCCAAAAAAGGGTCATTTTAAACTGCAAAATTGAGGTGTGACCACGTTGTGTTTTGCGCCGTTTCCTGTCGCGGGCACTAGGCCGACCCGCACAAGTGAGGTACCATTTTTCTCGTAGGACTTTGGGGAACGCGGGGTGGGTGGAAATTTGTAGATCCACGCAGATTCCAGAACTTTCCATCACAGAAATGTGGGGAAAATGTGTTTTTTTTGTCAATTTTTTATGTTGCAAGGGATTCTGGGTAACAGACCATGGTGGGAGGCAGTCAAGTCACCCCTTCCTGGATTCCCCTGGGTGTCTAGTTTTCAAAAATGTATAGGTTTGCTAGGTTTCCCTAGGTGCCGGCAGGGTAAAACTACAGCTAGTCACTTTGCCAAAAAAGGGTCATTTTTCACTGCAAAATTGAGGTGTGACCACGTTGCGTTTTGCGCCGTTTCCTGTCGCGGGCACTAGGCCGACCCGCACAAGTGAGTTACCATTTTTCTCGTAGGACTTTGGGGAACGTGAGGTGGGTGGAAATTTGTGGATCCACGCTGAATCCAGAACTTTCCATCATAGAAATGTGGGGAAAATGTGTTTTTTTGTCAATTTTTTACATTTGCAAGGGATTCTGGGTAACAGACCATGGTGGGAGGCAGTCAAGTCACCCATTCCTGGATTCCCCTGGGTGTCTAGTTTTCAAAAATGTATAGGTTTGCTAGGTTTCCCTAGGTGCCGGCAGGGCTAGGGTTCAAAAACTACAGCTATTCACTTTGCCAAAAAAGGGTCATTTTAAACTGCAAAATTGAGGTGTGACCACGTTGTGTTTTGCGCCGTTTCCTGTCGCGGGCACTAGGCCGACCCGCACAAGTGAGGTACCATTTTTCTCGTAGGACTTTGGGGAACGCGGGGTGGGTGGAAATTTGTAGATCCACACAGATTCCAGAACTTTCCATCACAGAAATGTGGGGAAAATGTGTTTTTTTTGTCAATTTTTTATGTTTGCAAGGGATTCTGGGTAACAGACCATGGTGGGAGGCAGTCAAGTCACCCCTTCCTGGATTCTCCTGGGTGTCTAGTTTTCAAAAATGTATAGGTTTGCTAGGTTTCCCTAGGTGCCGGCAGGGCTAGGGTTCAAAAACTACAGCTAGTCACTTTGCCAAAAAAGGGTCATTTTTCACTGCAAAATTGAGGTGTGACCACGTTGCGTTTTGCGCCGTTTCCTGTCGCGGGCACTAGGCCGACCCGCACAAGTGAGGTACCATTTTTCTTGTAGGACTTTGGGGAACGCGGGGTGTGTGGAAATTTGTGGATCCACGCAGATTCCGGAACTTTCCATCACAGAAATGTGGGTAAAATGTGTTTTTTTGTCGATTTTTTATGTTTGCAAGGGATTCTGGGTAACAGACCATGGTGGGAGGCAGTCAAGTCACCCCATCCTGGATTCCCCTGGGTGTCTAGTTTTCAAAAATGTATAGGTTTGCTAGGTTTCCCTAGGTGCCGGCAGGGCTAGGGTTAAAAAACTACAGCTAGTCACTTTGCCAAAAAAGGGTCATTTTTCACTGCAAAATTGAGGTGTGACCACGTTGCGATTTGTGCCGTTTCCTGTCACGGGCACTAGGCCGACCCGCACAAGTGAGGTACCATTTTTCTCGTAGGACTTTGGGGAACGCGGGGTGGGTGTAAATTTGTGGATCCAAGCAGATTCCAGAACTTTCCATCACAGAAATGTGGGGAAAATGTGTTTTTTTTGTCAATTTTTTACGTTTGCAAGGGATTCTGGGTAACAGACCATGGTGGGAGGCAGTCAAGTCACCCCTTCCTGGATTCCCCTGGGTGTCTAGTTTTCAAAAATGTATAGGTTTGCTAGGTTTCCCTAGGTGCCGGCAGGGCTAGGGTTCAAAAACTACAGCTATTCACTTTGCCAAAAAAGGGTCATTTTAAACTGCAAAATTGAGGTGTGACCACGTTGTGTTTTGCGCCGTTTCCTGTCGCGGGCACTAGGCCGACCCGCACAAGTGAGGTACCATTTTTCTCGTAGGACTTTGGGGAACGCGGGGTGGGTGGAAATTTGTAGATCCACACAGATTCCAGAACTTTCCATCACAGAAATGTGGGGAAAATGTGTTTTTTTTGTCAATTTTTTATGTTTGCAAGGGATTCTGGGTAACAGACCATGGTGGGAGGCAGTCAAGTCACCCCTTCCTGGATTCCCCTGGGTGTCTAGTTTTCAAAAATGTATAGGTTTGCTAGGTTTCCCTAGGTGCCGGCAGGGCTAGGGTTCAAAAACTACAGCTAGTCACTTTGCCAAAAAAGGGTCATTTTTCACTGCAAAATTGAGGTGTGACCACGTTGCGTTTTGTGCCGTTTCCTGTCGCGGGCACTAGGCCGACCCGCACAAGTGAGGTACCATTTTTCTCGTAGGACTTTGGGGAACGCAGGGTGGGTGGAAATTTGTGGATCCACGCAGATTCCAGAACTTTCCATCACAGAAATTTGGGGAAAATGTGTTTTTTTGTCAATTTTTTACATTTGCAAGGGATTCTGGGTAACAGACCATGGTGGGAGGCAGTCAAGTCACCCCTTCCTGGATTCCCCTGGGTGTCTAGTTTTCAAAAATGTATAGGTTTGCTAGGTTTCCCTAGGTGCCGGCAGGGCTAGGGTTAAAAAACTACAGCTGTTCACTTTGCCAAAAAAGGGTCATTTTAAACTGCAAAATTGAGGTGTGACCACGTTGTGTTTTGCGCCGTTTCCTGTCACGGGCACTAGGCCGACCCGCACAAGTGAGGTACCATTTTTCTCGTAGGACTTTGGGGAACGCGGGGTGGGTGGAAATTTGTAGATCCACGCAGATTCCAGAACTTTCCATCACAGAAATGTGGGGAAAATGTGTTTTTTTTGTCAATTTTTTATGTTGCAAGGGATTCTGGGTAACAGACCATGGTGGGAGGCAGTCAAGTCACCCCTTGCTGGATTCCCCTGGGTGTCTAGTTTTCAAAAATGTATAGGTTTGCTAGGTTTCCCTAGGTGCCGGCAGGGCTAGGGTTCAAAAACTACAGCTAGTCACTTTGCCAAAAAAGGGTCATTTTTCACTGCAAAATTGAGGTGTGACCACGTTGCGTTTTGCGCCGTTTCCTGTCGCGGGCACTAGGCCGACCCGCACAAGTGAGGTACCATTTTTCTCGTAGGACTTTGGGGAACGTGGGGTGGGTGGAAATTTGTGGATCAACGCTGAATCCAGAACTTTCCATCACAGAAATGTGGGGAAAATTTGTTTTTTTTGTCAATTTTTTACGTTTGCAAGGGATTCTGGGTAACAGACCATGGTGGGAGGCAGTCAAGTCACCCCTTCCTGGATTCCCCTTGGTGTCTAGTTTTAAAAAATGAATAGGTTTGCTAGGTTTCCCTAGGTGCCGGCAGGGCTAGGGTTCAAAAACTACAGCTAGTCACTTTGCCAAAAAAGGGTCATTTTTCACTGCAAAATTGAGGTGTGACCTTGTTGCGTTTTGCGCCGTTTCCTGTCGCGGGCACTAGGCCGACCCGCACAAGTGAGGTACCATTTTTCTTGTAGGACTTTGGGGAACGCGAGGTGTGTGGAAATTTGTGGATCCACGCAGATTCCAGAATTTTCCATCATAGAAATGTGGGGAAAATGTGTTTTTTTGTCAATTTTTTACGTTTGCAAGGGATTCTGGGTAACAGACCATGGTGGGAGGCAGTCAAGTCACCCATTCCTGGATTCCCCTGGGTGTCTAGTTTTCAAAAATGTATAGGTTTGCTAGGTTTCCCTAGGTGCCGGCAGGGCTAGGGTTCAAAAACTACAGCTATTCACTTTGCCAAAAAAAGGTCATTTTAAACTGCAAAATTGAGGTGTGACCACGTTGTGTTTTGCGCCGTTTCCTGTCGCGGGCACTAGGCCGACCCGCACAAGTGAGGTACCATTTTTCTCGTAGGACTTTGGGGAACGCGGGGTGGGTGGAAATTTGTAGATCCACACAGATTCCAGAACTTTCCATCACAGAAATGTGGGGAAAATGTGTTTTTTTTGTCAATTTTTTATGTTTGCAAGGGATTCTGGGTAACAGACCATGGTGGGAGGCAGTCAAGTCACCCCTTCCTGGATTCTCCTGGGTGTCTAGCTTTCAAAAATGTATAGGTTTGCTAGGTTTCCCTAGGTGCCGGCAGGGCTAGGGTTCAAAAACTACAGCTAGTCACTTTGCCAAAAAAGGGTCATTTTTCACTGCAAAATTGAGGTGTGACCACGTTGCGTTTTGCGCTGTTTCCTGTCGCGGGCACTAGGCCGACCCGCATAAGTGAGGTACCATTTTTCTTGTAGGACTTTGGGGAACGCGGG
The DNA here is from genome assembly GCF_964204655.1 of Triturus cristatus. Taxonomy (NCBI): domain Eukaryota; kingdom Metazoa; phylum Chordata; class Amphibia; order Caudata; family Salamandridae; genus Triturus; species Triturus cristatus. The sequence goes on along the minus strand of NW_028187871.1, from coordinate 252,497 downwards.
GTGTGTGGAAATTTGTGGATCCACGCAGATTCCAGAACTTTCCATCACAGAAATGTGGGTAAAATGTGTTTTTTTTGTCGATTTTTTATGTTTGCAAGGGATTCTGGGTAACAGACCATGGTGGGAGGCAGTCAAGTCACCCCATCCTGGATTCCCCTGGGTGTCTAGTTTTCAAAAATGTATAGGTTTGCTAGGTTTCCCTAGGTGCCGGCAGGGCTAGGGTTCAAAAACTACAGCTAGTCACTTTGCCAAAAAAGGGTCATTTTTCACTGCAAAATTGAGGTGTGACCACGTTGCGATTTGCGCCGTTTCCTGTCACGAGCACTAGGCCGACCCGCACAAGTGAGGTACCATTTTTCTCGTAGGACTTTGGGGAACGCGGGGTGGGTGTAAATTTGTGGATCCAAGCAGATTCCAGAACTTTCCATCACAGAAATGTGGGGAAAATGTGTTTTTTTTGTCAATTTTTTACGTTTGCAAGGGATTCTGGGTAACAGACCATGGTGGGAGGCAGTCAAGTCACCCTTTCCTGGATTCCCCTGGGTGTCTAGTTTTCAAAAATGTATAGGTTTGCTAGGTTTCCCTAGGTGCCGGCAGGGCTAGGGTTCAAAAACTACAGCTAGTCACTTTGCCAAAAAAGGGTCATTTTTCACTGCAAAATTGAGGTGTGACCACGTTGCGTTTTGTGCCGTTTCCTGTCGCGGGCACTAGGCCGACCCGCACAAGTGAGGTACCATTTATCTCGTAGGACTTTGGGGAACGCAGGGTGGGTGGAAATTTGTGGATCCACGCAGATTCCAGAACTTTCCATCACGGAAATGTGGGTAAAATGTGTTTTTTTTGTCGATTTTTTATGTTTGCAAGGGATTCTGGGTAACAGACCATGGTGGGAGGCAGTCAAGTCACCCCATCCTGGATTCCCCTGGGTGTCTAGTTTTCAAAAATGTATAGGATTGCTAGGTTTCCCTAGGTGCCAGCAGGGCTAGGGTTCAAAAACTACAGCTAGTCACTTTGCCAAAAAAGGGTCATTTTTCACTGCAAAATTGAGGTGTGACCACGTTGCGTTTTGTGCCGTTTCCTGTCGCGGGCACTAGGCCGACCCGCACAAGTGAGGTACCAAATTTCTCGTAGGACTTTGGGGAACGCGGGGTGGGTGGAAATTTGTGGATCCACGCAGATTCCAGAACTTTCAATCACAGAAATTTGGGGAAAATGTGTTTTTTTGTCAATTTTTTACATTTGCAAGGGATTCTGGGTAACAGACCATGGTGGGAGGCAGTCAAGTCACCCCATCCTGGATTCCCCTGGGTGTCTAGTTTTCAAAAATGTATAGGTTTGCTAGGTTTCCCTAGGTGCCGGCAGGGCTAGGGTTCAAAAACTACAGCTCGTCACTTTGCCAAAAAAGGGTCATTTTTCACTGCAAAATTGAGGTGTGACCACGTTGCGTTTTGCGCCATTTCCTGTCGCGGGCACTAGGCCGACCCGCACAAGTGAGGTACCATTTTTCTCGTAGGACTTTGGGGAACGCAGGGTGGGTGGAAATTTGTGGATCCACGCAGATTCCAGAACTTTCCATCACAGAAATGTGGGTAAAATGTGTTTTTTTTGTCGATTTTTTATGTTTGCAAGGGATTCTGGGTAACAGACCATGGTGGGAGGCAGTCAAGTCACCCATTCCTGGATTCCCCTTGGTGTCTAGTTTTAAAAAATGTATAGGTTTGCTAGGTTTCCCTAGGTGCCGGCAGGGCTAGGGTTCAAAAACTACAGCTAGTCACTTTGCCAAAAAAGGGTCATTTTTCACTGCAAAATTGAGGTGTGACCACGTTGCGTTTTGCGCCGTTTCCTGTCGCGGGCACTAGGCCGACCCGCACAAGTGAGGTACCATTTTTCTTGTAGGACTTTGGGGAATGCGGGGTGTGTGGAAATTTGTGGATCCACGCAGATTCCAGAATTTTCCATCATAGAAATGTGGGGAAAATGTGTTTTTTTTGTCAATTTTTTACGTTTGCAAGGGATTCTGGGTAACAGACCATGGTGGGAGGCAGTCAAGTCACCCATTCCTGGATTCCCCTGGGTGTCTAGTTTTCAAAAATGTATAGGTTTGCTAGGTTTCCCTAGGTGCCGGCAGGGCTAGGGTTAAAAAACTACAGCTATTCACTTTGCCAAAAAAGGGTCATTTTAAACTGCAACATTGAGGTGTGACCACGTTGTGTTTTGCGCCGTTTCCTGTCGCGGGCACTAGGCCGACCCGCACAAGTGAGGTACCATTTTTCTCGTAGGACTTTGGGGAACGCAGGGTGGGTGGAAATTTGTGGATCCACGCAGATTCCAGAACTTTCCATCACAGAAATGTGGGTAAAATGTGTTTTTTTTGTCGATTTTTTATGTTTGCAAGGGATTCTGGGTAACAGACCATGGTGGGAGGCAGTCAAGTCACCCCTTCCTGGATTCCCCTGGGTGTCTAGTTTTCAAAAATGTATAGGTTTGCTAGGTTTCCCTAGGTGCCGGCAGGGCTAGGGTTCAAAACCTACAGCTAGTCACTTTGCCAAAAAAGGGTAATTTTTCACTGCAAAATTGAGGTGTGACCACGTTGCGTTTTGCGCCGTTTCCTGTTGCGGGCACTAGGCCGACCCGCACAAGTGAGGTACTATTTTTCTCGTTGGACTTTGGGGAACGTGGGGTGGGTGGAAATTTGTGGATCCACGCAGAATCCAGAACTTTCCATCACAGAAATGTGGGGAAAATTTGTTTTTTTTGTCAATTTTTTACGTTTGCAAGGGATTCTGGGTAACAGACCATGGTGGGAGGCAGTCAAGTCACCCCTTCCTGGATTCCCCTTGGTGTCTAGTTTTAAAAAATGTATAGGTTTGCTAGGTTTCCCTAGGTGCCGGCAGGGCTAGGGTTAAAAAACTACAGCTAGTCACTTTGCCAAAAAAGGGTCATTTTTCACTGCAAAATTGAGGTGTGACCACGTTGCGTTTTGCGGCGTTTCCTGTCGCGGGCACTAGGCCGACCCGCACAAGTGAGGTACCATTTTTCTTGTAGGACTTTGGGGAACGCGGGGTGTGTGGAAATTTGTGGATCCACGCAGATTCCAGAATTTTCCATAATAGAAATGCAGGGAAAATGTGTTTTTTTTGTCAATTTTTTACGTTTGCAAGGGATTCTGGGTAACAGACCATGGTGGGAGGCAGTCAAGTCACCCCTTCCTGGATTCCCCTTGGTGTCTAGTTTTAAAAAATGTATAGGTTTGCTAGGTTTCCCTAGGTGCCGGCAGGGCTAGGGTTCAAAAACTACAGCTATTCACTTTGCCAAAAAAGGGTCATTTTAAACTGCAAAATTGAGGTGTGACCACGTTGTGTTTTGCGCCGTTTCCTGTCGCGGGCACTAGGCCGACCCGCACAAGTGAGGTACCATTTTTCTCGTAGGACTTTGGGGAACGCAGGGTGGGTGGAAATTTGTGGATCCACGCAGATTCCAGAACTTTCCATCACAGAAATGTGGGTAAAATGTGTTTTTTTTGTCGATTTTTTATGTTTGCAAGGGATTCTGTGTAACAGACCATGGTGGGAGGCAGTCAAGTCACCCCATCCTGGATTCTCCTGGGTGTCTAGTTTTCAAAAATGTATAGGTTTGCTAAGTTTCCTGTTGGACTTGGCCCTTTTGGCAGGTTCACCCCTGGACTTTTTGGCTTTTTATTGGTGACTTGGTGTGGTAATTTTTTTGGTTTCTGCGCACTTTCCCTGTGTCCCAGGGTAAAGTGCGTGCGTGCTCTGAGTGCATGTGGTGAGATAGGCCTGCCCTCCCATAGGAATGCATGGGGAGTGTATGTGTCCCTAGTAGTTCCTGATGCGTGGGGTGTGCAGGCCCAAGTTTGGTATGTGCGGACTCGTGGGAGTGAATGCTGCGCGATGATGTGTGCGGCGTGCATGTACCTAGTGTGGAAGTGCCACTTCTAGAAGTGGGCACTTCTGTGTGCAGTGTGTCTGTCGCGTGATTGGCTGGTCGTGTCATGTGACGGGCTAGGGATTCCCCAGAGTCAGGATGAGTCACCCAGTGGTGAATGGGGAGATCAGCAGCTAGATGGGTGGGAGGAGTACACCTGGGTCCTGAATAGGACAGGGTTTTCCAAACACAATGCTGGCCCCGCCCCCTGTGGTGCGACTGACGACCCTAGCCCTTCCAGTGAATAGAGTGAGGGGCTGAGCACATCAAGGGTGCTCCCCAACCAGCTGCGACTGGTTTTCCCCCTCACCCTGAACCCAGAACAAAGGGTTTGCCTGTATAAAAATGGGGCTGTGTCCCCACAGAAACTGTTCTCTGCCAGGATCCTACCTGAGGGGGGCTGCTGCTGGACCAGAGGACCGCCACTTGGACTACCTCCCTGCCTGGAGGCCCAGTGAGCTGGCTCTGGGTCCAGCCTTGCCCCCCACCCCTGCTTTGCTGTGTGCAGGGGAGACTTTTGCTGGATTTTGTGGTTCTTTTGTCCTTTAAGCGCTGGGAGCGCCTTATTTTGCCCATAAGCGCCTGGAAGCGCTTTTATCTCCCTTCAGCGCTCAGGAGCGCTTTGTTGCTGCAAGCCGGTGCCCACCCGGCATTTGCCCCGTTCTGGGCCGATCCTGAGGTCCCCTGGCAGGTGCCCACCCTGCCCGGGACATTGCCGCCCTATCGAGTGCCCACCTCGATTTATAGCATTTTAAAAAGCGCCGGTGCCCACCCGGCATTTGTCCGCGAATCGCCCTCCGGCGCCCGACCAGGAAGTCAGGCGGGCCGGGGGCGGGTCTCCGGGACAACCGGAAACGGAAATAGGAGGGCGGGAGCCTACCCCGCCTCCCACGAACACTCGCGGCTATTTTGAGCCCCGGAGCAGGCAGGAGCCTACCCTGCGCCCCGGGGCACTCCGGAGGAGAAGCGCCGTGTCCCCCACCCAGGCGGGAGCCCACCCCGCACTGGGACGTGTGGCCTTCGTGTTCGGAGCCCGTAGGCTCCGCCTTCCAGTCAAGTCCGCGAGGAACAAGCCCCGCAGACCGAGTCCTGCCTTCGCCACCTCTCCCCTAGCCGGTAAGTGAAAAAGGGAGTCCGGGTGGGGAGAGGCAGAAGCAGAGCGGCCCGCTCCACAGCGGACCGCTCCAACGGGGGGCATTGTTTGATTTAGAGCCTGTTAGGCTCCAACGTCTGGGGACATTTGTCTCTCGAGTCCCTGAGAGGGACTCCAACGACGGGGCACATTTGCATAGAGTCCCGAGGGACTCCGACCACGAGGCCCGCAATATTTTCTTTGAGCGCTGGTGCGCTCCAACGGCCCACATTGTTTTTGAAGAGCCCGGGGAGGCTCTAAACCTAACGGGGGGCATTTTGTTCATCAGCAGAGCGGCCCCGGAAGGCAGCGGGCCGCTCCTACGTTATCTAGGGGCATTCTTGATTTCGAGCCCACGAGGCTCTAACAGGGCACATTTGTTTATTGAGCCCACGAGGCTCCAACGAAGGCGCACAGTATTATTTAGAGCCTGCGAGGCTCTAGGGGGCATTTCATTTGTTTCAGAGCCCTGGGAGGCTCCAGTGTTGGCCCCATCCTTGTCCTACAGCTGCCCAGCACTTAGTGGGCAGCTGCAACATTTAGGTTGTGGCCTCTGTGTGTTGGCTGGCGCAGCTTGCGCAGCCTTGCCCTAACATTTGGACACAGGGCGCCCTTGCCCCTTCACGGCCAGTTGGCCTGGGACTGCCACAGGTGGTGGCTAATGTGAGTTTTTGCGCCATTGTTCCTTTCCTGCACCTCTGAATGTGTTTATGCGTCATGTGCTTTGCTTTACACCTCTGAATGTTATGCATCATGTGTTTATGTGCTTAGACCCCTACAGGTATTGTGATACTTAGGTGGTTGTTTTCTCCTAGTACAGGTGGTGCTAGTGAGGTCCTGATTCCCTGCGCAATATTGTCCTAAGGTGGTTAGGGTTGCGTAGGTGGTACTTACCTGATACCAGTAGCTACTGGTTGTGCGCTACATGTTCTATTTTAGTGCTACAGTGATTGTGTGCTATGTTCTAAAGTATTGTTCCTAAGTTCTAAAAGTGCTAATTCCGGACAGTGGTCCATGTGGCCCTGTCCCCTGTACATATAATCCCTTGTAAATTCTGCCCGTGCCTGTTGGCACATTGTAGAGTGTGTGTTGTTATCTAATGTGTTGTGTATAATACAAAGGTTATTTTTATAGAATACCTTGTGTGGAGTTTCCTTTGTGGTGGGCCTTGGGTGTTGTTGCTGGGTGTGCGCGCAAACGCTTTACACATCGCCTCAGAGATAAGCCTGACTGCTCGTGCCAAGCTACCAAGGGGGTGAGCAGGGGTTATCTTTGGCGTGTAACTCCCCAGCCCTGACTAGAGTGGTGGTTTCTGCCTGGCTTTGGCGCAAGCCTCAGCCAACCAGAAATCCCATTTCTAACATTGGTGATCAGCGGTGGGATTTGGACTTGCGTTTGCGCTGTACCGCAGCAGCAACTGGCCGCACTACAAAACTCTGCATTTAGATAAATCACATGGTATAGGGATTATTGTTTTAAAATTGTTTTTACTCGTCATTTCTTTGGAAATGTGTTTTTGTGCACTGTGAGTTAGGTGTCCCTAGCTCGGGAGGGTAGATCATCCCCCTTAGTGCATTGTGTTTCTGGATTCACCAGAAGGTGGGATCCAGTGGTGGCAGCGTAATAGTGTCCTGTACATTTGTCCCCCGCCCTGCGCCCAGAGTTGGTACCTGTGTCACGTGGTGGTCAGGTTGAGGAATCAGGGGTGGTAGAAACTGCCTTACCAGTCCGAGGGGAGGGTTGTGTGTGTGGATGAATGGTGTGTGGCACTAGGCAAGTGAGTGTGAGTTCTCTGGGTTAGAGAGCTTGGTGAATCTTTTTGTGAATTGGGCTCCTGTGTGAAACTCAGACCCCTAGGTTCCCTGTATAATTGTTACCATAACGTCCGCCAGAATGGAGCCTGCTTGTGATCCCTATGAGCTAGCTTGGCGCCAGAGGCAGGAGTTAGAAAGGTACTGTACAGAGGAAGAGTCAGAAGAGGAGGTAGAGGATGACAATACCTGGACGCCAGTAGAGAGTGAGGACCCCATAGGTAGGGCGTCCCGTGCTGGGTCCAGCGTAGGAGGCAGCGCCTCATCCCTTTCCCTGTCCCCAGAGGAGTGGGAAGATAGGAGGAAAGAAAGAGAGCACCAGCTGGCGTTAGAGAAGCTCAGGTTAGAGCATGCTCAGGCTATGGCGCAGCTGGAGGCCAGGAAGCAGCAGCGAGAGACTGAGTGGGTCTTGGCACGGGAGAGGGTAGAGGAGGCTGAGGGGGCCTCCACCAGAGGCAAAGTAGCTCTGGAGGGTAGACTATCCCCTGCGCGCAGTTTTAATTTTCTGGGCTCCCCAGGGAGGGTTGAGTCCAGTGGTAGTAGCGATGTAGATTCCAGTGTAGGAAATCCCAGTCCCAGTTCCCCCAGTCTGGTACCTGTTCCCCAGGAGGAGGAGTTAAGGTTGAAATTCAGGGGCAGTAGGAAACTGTCTCACCAGACTTGGGAGGAGTTTGTGGATGGATGTGAGGATGCAATGTTTGATTGGATTTCCACAGCAAGTGATTTTGATATACTGTGTAATCTGGTTCTCAAAGAACACCTGCTCAGTTGTTGTGTGCCGGGGCTGCGCCAACACCTGTTGGGGTGTGGATTGTCTGAGCCGTTTGACCTGGCGGAGGAAGCAGAGCGCTGGGAAAGGGCTAGAGGTTCTCTAGAGTCATTAGGGAGTGACTCCAAAAGTAGTGGGTCAGGTATCTTCCAGCCCAGCGTGGTGGAAGAGGCTCAGTGTAGCCCAGCTAGGTCCCAGGATAGCGAGGAGGGTGTAGGGGCTCACTGCCTGGCTCAGTGGAGCAGGAGTGAGAGGGTGACCGAGGGTCCCCTGACGTACGAAACCCTGCCTCAGGACTTGGATGGTTCCATGAGGGAACACCAAGTTGGGGACCTAGGCTGTCCTGTTAGCCCATTTGAGGGAGATCTCCTGGTGAGTAGAGGACCTGGAGCACCTGTAACCAGGGCTCCTGTGGTTCTAGAGTCTGGCAGTACCGCTCCGGTAGGGAGGGTACAGGAGTCCAGTGTGAGGAGTGATTGGGGGATGAGTTTCCCAGTGGAAGAGCCTGTGGGTCAGGGACTACCCAGTTGGGCTAGGATCCCGTGTAGTGACCAGGGTGGCACCACTTCTGTTCTGGGGGATCTCCGCGCACTGTCAGGTGGACAGGGGACGGGAGATCAGCGCCAGACAGACAGTCGCTTGACGTATGTGTCCTTTGATAGCCTCAGGGGGATGGAGTGGAAATCCCCAGAAGTCCTGGAGTGCCAGGCAATTATTCCACCAAAGGTTCTAGGCCGGAGGTTGGGAGGCCAGGTTCAGGATCAGCCTGACCTGAAGGGTGGGACGTCTGTAATCAGCGTCCCGACCAGTTCTTCTTCCAGAGGTACCGCCCCAGTTGGTAGGGAGCAGGGTTCTGGAAGGGGGTGCAGAGGGTGGGAGAGCCCACCTCTGCCCCCGGTACAACCTGAGGGGTTAAACCCTGGGTTGGAATGGCGTTCTAGGTGTACCCCTCGCCAGAGGAGGAGGAACCCTAGGAGAAGAGGTAGGGGGAGGAGAGCCTTCCCTGAGACTCCTGGTCCGCCTGAGGGTGTAGACCCTAGGCTGGAGAACCAGTGGCAGTCTAGTCCTGTCTTTCAGAGAGGAAGAGTGGAGAATGGCCGCTATGTGCCAGGGGTTACTACCCCCCACTCTGTGGTTAGGCAAAGACCAGTGGCACCTGGGTGGCCTAGGGCCTGGTCTTGGCCGCGGACAGCTTGGGAGTACCAGTGGGGTAGCCCAGTTGGTCCAGACAGTGGTGTAAAAAGAATTCCATGGGTTCACCGTGGCGTAGAACCGGAGGGTGTCCATGCAGTTGCGGGCCCGCGTCCGTGTTCTATCGACCCAAGCAGGGAAGTCCATCACGGTGGTGATTGGTCTGCCCTGCGTTTTGGCTGGAAGGGGGTTGTGTTGGACTTGGCCCTTCTGGCAGGTTCACCCCTGGACTTTTTGGCTTTTTATTGGTGACTTGGTGTGGTAATTTTTTTGGTTTCTGCGCACTTTCCCTGTGTCCCAGGGTAAAGTGCGTGCGTGCTCTGAGTGCATGTGGTGAGATAGGCCTGCCCTCCCATAGGAATGCATGGGGAGTGTATGTGTCCCTAGTAGTTCCTGATGCGTGGGGTGTGCAGGCCCAAGTTTGGTATGTGCGGACTCGTGGGAGTGAATGCTGCTTGATGATGTGTGCGGCGTGCATGTACCTAGTGTGGAAGTGCCACTTCTAGAAGTGGGCACTTCTGTGTGCAGTGTGTCTGTCGCGTGATTGGCTGGTCGTGTCATGTGACGGGCTAGGGATTCCCCAGAGTCAGGATGAGTCACCCAGTGGTGAATGGGGAGATCAGCAGCTAGATGGGTGGGAGGAGTACACCTGGGTCCTGAATAGGACAGGGTTTTCCAAACACAATGCTGGCCCCGCCCCCTGTGGTGCGACTGACGACCCTAGCCCTTCCAGTGAATAGAGTGAGGGGCTGAGCACATCAAGGGTGCTCCCCAACCAGCTGCGACTGGTTTTCCCCCTCACCCTGAACCCAGAACAAAGGGTTTGCCTGTATAAAAATGGGGCTGTGTCCCCACAGAAACTGTTCTCTGCCAGGATCCTACCTGAGGGGGGCTGCTGCTGCTGCTGGACCAGAGGACCGCCACTTGGACTACCTCCCTGCCTGGAGGCCCAGTGAGCTGGCTCTGGGTCCAGCCTTGCCCCCCACCCCTGCTTTGCTGTGTGCAGGGGAGACTTTTGCTGGATTTTGTGGTTCTTTTGTCCTTTAAGCGCTGGGAGCGCCTTATTTTGCCCATAAGCGCCTGGAAGCGCTTTTATCTCCCTTCAGCGCTCAGGAGCGCTTTGTTGCTGCAAGCCGGTGCCCACCCGGCATTTGCCCCGTTCTGGGCCGATCCTGAGGTCCCCTGGCAGGTGCCCACCCTGCCCGGGACATTGCCGCCCTATCGAGTGCCCACCTCGATTTATAGCATTTTAAAAAGCGCCGGTGCCCACCCGGCATTTGTCCGCGAATCGCCCTCCGGCGCCTGACCAGGAAGTCAGGCGGGCCGGGGGCGGGTCTCCGGGACAACCGGAAACGGAAATAGGAGGGCGGGAGCCTACCCCGCCTCCCACGAACACTCGCGGCTATTTTGAGCCCCGGAGCAGGCAGGAGCCTACCCTGCGCCCCGGTGCACTCCGGAGGAGAAGCGCCGTGTCCCCCACCCAGGCGGGAGCCCACCCCGTACTGGGACGTGTGGCCTTCGTGTTCGGAGCCCGTAGGCTCCGCCTTCCAGTCAAGTCCGCGAGGAACAAGCCCCGCAGACCGAGTCCTGCCTTCGCCACCTCTTCCCTAGCCGGTAAGTGAAAAAGGGAGTCCGGGTGGGGAGAGGCGGAAGCAGAGCGGCCCGCTCCACAGCGGACCGCTCCAACGGGGGGCATTGTTTGATTTAGAGCCTGTTAGGCTCCAACGTCTGGGGACATTTGTCTCTCGAGTCCCTGAGAGGGACTCCAACGACGGGGCACATTTGCATAGAGTCCCGAGGGACTCCGACCACGAGGCCCGCAATATTTTCTTTGAGCGCTGGTGCGCTCCAACGGCCCACATTGTTTTTGAAGAGCCCAGGGAGGCTCTAAACCTAACGGGGGGCATTTTGTTCATCAGCAGAGCGGCCCCGGAAGGCAGCGGGCCGCTCCTACGTTATCTAGGGGCATTCTTGATTTCGAGCCCACGAGGCTCTAACAGGGCACATTTGTTTATTGAGCCCACGAGGCTCCAACGAAGGCGCACAGTATTATTTAGAGCCTGCGAGGCTCTAGGGGGCATTTCATTTGTTTCAGAGCCCTGGGAGGCTCCAGTGTTGGCCCCATCCTTGTCCTACAGCTGCCCAGCACTTAGTGGGCAGCTGCAACGTTTAGGTTGTGGCCTCTGTGTGTTGGCTGGCGCAGCTTGCGCAGCCTTGCCCTAACATTTGGACACAGGGCGCCCTTGCCCCTTCACGGCCAGTTGGCCTGGGACTGCCACAGGTGGTGGCTAATGTGAGTTTTTGCGCCATTGTTCCTTTCCTGCACCTCTGAATGTGTTTATGCGTCATGTGCTTTGCTTTACACCTCTGAATGTTATGCATCATGTGTTTATGTGCTTAGACCCCTACAGGTATTGTGATACTTAGGTGGTTGTTTTCTCCTAGTACAGGTGGTGCTAGTGAGGTCCTGATTCCCTCCGCAATATTGTCCTAAGGTGGTTAGGGTTGCGTAGGTGGTACTTACCTGATACCAGTAGCTACTGGTTGTGCGCTACATGTTCTATTTTAGTGCTACAGTGATTGTGTGCTATGTTCTAAAGTATTGTTCCTAAGTTCTAAAAGTGCTAATTCCGGACAGTGGTCCATGTGGCCCTGTCCCCTGTACATATAATCCCTTGTAAATTCTGCCCGTGCCTGTTGGCACATTGTAGAGTGTGTGTTGTTGTAGGAAGGTGGATATCTGACTATGGTTACCCCCAAATTTTTGCCTAGTGTCTAGCTGGTTTTTCGACTTAGTTGGCCTGAGATCCTGCTATTCAGGATCTCAGCCTGGCTGTTCTCTCTTTAAAATGGACTCCATGTACCCTAGGTACATACCCAATTGGTTGGATCACCCTGTCAGCCCCTGTACCAGTGTACACTAGGTACCCAGGGCATTGGTGTACCCAAGGCCTGCCAAGGGCTGCAGCATGTATTATGCCACCCCAGGCTTGGCCTAACAATTTGACACAACTGGCTGATCACTCAGCTGGGGTAAGTTGGTGTAATCACCTCTTACTTAGGTGTAGTATACCTATACCTAACCTTAAATGGGACACCTGGTAACCTATAAGTCACTCCTATGGCAGGCCTTAACAATCCTGAAGGCAGAGTGCTTGGTTCCATGTGAGATGGTGCTCTGGCATGAGCTGAGCCTGTCTGCAGTGGTCGGAACAACTTCCTTCTACTGTTTCCAGATATCGTCATACCATATACTCTTAAGTGCATTATGAACCTCGCGGTTAAATGCTATCTTTGGTTTGGCTTTATCAAAACATGTCGAGTAAGGTGTCATACGAATTGGAATACTAACCCCTCGCCAATTCTGGCGACGGGGTTAGCATTCCACCCTTCTAGAGGGACACGACATGTACAGTGCCTGAAACCCGGGTAAAATCAGACATAGCCTCAGCTCCACAAAATGGATGCTGCCACCACAGACACAAGTCTGCCCTCCTGCTGCTGGGAGTCCTTTCAGCTTGGGAGGTGTGGACAAAGGGTTTCCTGCCAGGGGAGGTGCGTGCACCACCCCAGACAGGATTTTGTGTATTGGTCAGGTAGGGCTTGAAAGAAACCAGACATGCCTGTGGCTCACAAGGAGCCTCGGTGCATATGCCAGTTCAAACCGGTCCTGGGGCCCACCAGTCCCGGGCCTGGGGCGAGCTGGACAAAGGATTGGGGGTGTAACCACCCCCCTTCCTGGTCCCACCCATAGGGAGGGACCTAGCAGGTAGTCCGGCCCCTAGAATCCGAATAAAGGTAGGAGCTGTGTCCTAAGACTTCAGACATCCTGGAATCAACTTAAAACTAAGAAGAAGACGGGAACTTCGACGCTCTGCTGCACAGAGGACTGAAGCCAATCTCCCCTGTGGTCAGGGAGTGACCACCTTGCTAACGCAAGCACCATCCAGCGAATCAACGTCTGCTTTGCCGCCGCCTCCCGCCGGAGCCCGAGCCCAGAGACTGACAAGACCTGGACCTCCAGACCTCTCACCGCCCGATCCACAGTCCCTGCAAAGAGGAGACCCGTGGAGGCACCGAGACACGTGGAGCCAGCCATCTTGAAACGACTACGACAAGCTGACCAGTGCAACAACCGAGGCTCCCTCCAAGTTGTGCTTTGGGTCCTGAGAAGCCCAACCCTCGAGCAGCATCTGCACCAAAGGTGAGCCCTCCAGCATCTCCACGATCTGCGTGGGGCCCTTCTGCATTTTGCCACTCGACGCGCCTAACCGGTTGCTGGCCCGCTGGCTAGTGGCCATCTTGGCGACGAAATCTACGACAAACACCGCTGGTCTGGTTGCTCCAGACTGGCCCTTGCTCCCCTCCAAAGGAGCAGTTCCTCTGACCTTGCTGGTCAGAACCATCAGCTTAAACTCCTTGCCTACAACAATTGCTTTTGCCAAGGCTTGTTTGCTTCGATCAAGTCGCCGACACCGCCGACAGCGAGAGCCTGCGTGGGACAGCTCGTGACTCGACTCCTGGACGTCGTCGACCTTCAGGGACCACGTGGCTGCAGAGTCAAGCTACACCTTCCTTCCTGTTTGCACCCGACATCGCCTGGTACCCACCTGGTGCCACGCTGGTCACTGGCTAGTGACTGTGAACACTGTCCCCTCTGCTTTCAGGTCTTCAACATCTCCGATCCACTCTTGGATCCACTGCATCTCTTCCCGACCGACCGCCTGCAGCACTTTTGTCTACAGGCCCCACGGAACAGATAGAAGAAACCCGACGCACTTCGAGGCCTATGCACCCGCTTCCTGTGGGTGAGGTAAAGCTGGCACACCTGTGCCCAAGTGTAGTATTACATCTCTAGTGCCTGTGTTCCAAATCTTAAGTTCCTAGGTCATCCGGAAGATTCCTTTTGCAGTAACTTTGTACTTTTTACGCACCCATTGAAACCTATGGGAGCACGCGTGTGACTATTTGCTCTGCACACGCCACCCGTGGACCTCCTGGTCACTAACTGACGTTAGCTCCTTGTAGGCCCAGCGATTCTAGAGGCCCTAGGCCTTTTCCCTTTTCTGTTCGTGGTACTTATACCACTATTTTAGTATATGGTTCGAGTGGCCACCAGGGCCTATCCATATAAAGTGCAACTTCTGTGTATTCTGTGATAATCTTGTTTGACGATTTGTGCTCCTGTGCTCATAAAGAGACTAGGGGTTACTTTGAGAAATAAATACATATATATTTTGAATATATATCTGTGTGGTGTCCTTTCATTGGTATAAAAGGGGGTTACTATTGGTAAAACAGCCTGCTTAACACGCATCACGAGTTTAGCCTCAAAGACTGCTTAGCCTACGCTACCACTAGGGCAGCTAGTCCGAAAAGGTTGACTTACAACCACACCATAAGGGTTGCTTGGCATGGTACAAGGTGGTCACTAGAACTAGTGAACAGCATATACCAGGCCAACTTCTCACATTGGTGAGCAGCGGTTGGATTTGAGCTTGCTGTGTTTTACCATTGTAATCTCTTGGTTACCAATTGAAAGATCACATAGGTACCTGTAGGTACATATAAAACAAGATTAGATATACTTAAGTTCTACTGAACTTAGTTGTGGTAGAGCAAAGGGAGTAGCACACCCTGACTACAACTACTAGATAGGTTTAGTAGGTAAACCCAAGTGTAGGTAGATTGCAACACATCCACCCACACTTAAGAGCAATGGCTGGGGCAGAGGGGTCCACTGTACCCATCTCTGTTGAGAGTGACCCCCCGAGGGCACCATCCATCTATGCTACCCTTAATCAAAATGAGCTCAGGCAGCTGGCAACTCTTAGAGGCCTTAAACAGCCCAAGAACCCTACCTCTGCTTTGCTCAGAGAGCTCTTGCAAGAAGATGAAAATCAAAAAGAGCTCAGGAAAGCTTCCCAGTTAGCCCCCTTAGGGACAGGAACAGGAGGCCCCCCTTCTGAAGATGCCACTGAGGTACCCCTTTCCAATAGTCACCCCTTAGATGGGATGCCTACCACGGAGGATGAGAGTGAAAAGGATACTGACAGTAGTGAGGATGAAGGGAGAACTAGCCCAGTGCCAAGTGTTATACTTGGCCCAGCTAAACTAAGGCTATTGGGGACTGACAGTGGGTTCACCCCACTGGATCTCCCCAGTGGACTTAACACAGGGCTTGGAAGGCAAAGGAATCGCTCAGGTGACTCCAATGCTTCCCATGGCTCTAGAGGCTCTCAAGGTCACTCCAGGAGAAGGATGACCACCCCTCAGAGGAGGGAACATGAGGCCAAGATGCAAGAAGCCCAGCTGAGGATCAGGAAGCAGGAGCTAGAAGTAGCCCTGATGGAAGAAAAACTGAGCAAGGCTAGGCAGCATAGAGAGAGTGGGTCTATACCCACTGGTGGCAGCAATGTCCCTAGGGACAAAGATAGGGTCTTTGACAATAGGAACCTGTCCAAGATTGTGCCCCCCTACAAAAGTGGGGATGACATCCACAAATGGATGACTGCTCTTGAGAGAGCCTGCAAAGTGCAGCAGGTTCCTGAAGACCAGTGGGCAGCAATCTTATGGCTCTCCTTTGAGGGGAGAGGCAGAGATAGACTCCTCACTGTTAGAGAAGAGGATGTCAGAAATTACAGAGTCCTGAAGAGTGTCCTAGTTGATGGGTTAGGCTTAACCACTGAACAGTACAGGTTAATGTTCAGAGACACCCAGAAGACACAGACTCAGGACTGGTCTGAATATGTGGAATGTGCCACTAAGGCTTTGGAGGGTTGGTTGCTGGGAAGTAAGGTGTCTGATTATACAGGATTGTACAATTTGATGATGAGAGAGCAGATTTTAAGTAATTGTCAAAACCAGCTTCTCCATCAACACCTGGTAGACTCAGATTTGACCTCTCCCCAAGAATTGGGAAAGAGGGCAGATAAATGGGTCAGGACCAGGATCAGGCCTAAAAACCAGGGTGGTGACCAAAAGAAAGATACCACCAAGCCTCAAGAGAAGGGTGGGGATAAAGAAAAAGAGAAACCTTCCTCAGGGCCCCAAAACTCCACACAGGGTGGTGGGTCCCAAGCTCCCTCCTCTACCACAGCCAAAAAGCCCTACTGCCATGAGTGTAAAACTCCTGGGCATTGGAAAACTGACAGCGGTTGCCCAAGGGCTAAAAACAAAACTGTTCCTCCAATTACTCCTGTCACACCACCTATTACTGTCAGCAGTAATCCCCCAGGTGGTGGGAGTGCCCCCAGAAATCTGGGTGGGTTTACTTGGGGAACACAGGGGGACCCTGGCTTAGCCAATTCCCCTGCAGCAGATACTCTTGTCTGTGATGGTGGCATGGGGTTTGCCAACTTCACTGCCTGTCCCAACACTTTGGGTAGGTACAGACAGGAGCCCTACATCAATGGTACAAAAGCTGAGGCCTACAGAGACACTGGAGCTAGCATCACAATGGTGGCCCATTGGCTAGTTCCCTCTGAGCAGCTTTTGCCTGGTTTCTCCTACCAGGTGACCAACATTGATGGCAAACAGAACAGTCATCCCATGGCAGAGGTATGTCTCAGCTGGGGAGGTGTCACTGGCCCTAAAAGGGTGGCAGTGTCCCCAACCTTGCCTGTAGACTGCTTACTGGGGAATGACTTAGAACTCTCAGCTTGGGCTGGAGTTGAACAAGACACCCATTCTAAAATGGTAGGCCTGTCACAAAAGGGTAGGGGGGTTGTGCCATTCACAACCCCTGTCCAAATAGATTTCCTCCCTGAAAAGGTTGGAAGGGCAGTGGTAGCCACAGCCCAGGCACAGACAGACTTCCCTGTAGAGACTGGCAGAGCTGTGACAGTCACAGCTCAAACACAAACTGAGTGCCCCCCTGAAAAGGTTGGCAAGGCTGTAATGGTCTCAGCCTATACTCAGACTGACATAGGTGTAGTGAAGCCTGAAACAAGGGATCACTCCACACAAACTGAGAGTAGTGGGGAGGAAGAAAAGTCTCCCTCTCCCCAGACATTAGGAAAAGGTCAGCCTCCTCAGGGATCTGACCTCACCCCTTGTGAAGGAACTGCCCCAGAGGTAGCCAGGCCTGGCCTGGCAGAGCCTCTGATGTCAGTGGCCCCTTCCAAGGTGGGACCCAGTCTGGTGCAGGTAGCCTGCCTCTCTCTACCCTGCCTCAGTCAGCCCAGGGCTGCAGAGGTCAGGGAGGCCAGTGGACCCCCAGAGGGCCCCTGTCCACAAGAACCCCCCCATCAAAAGAATGAGGATTGCCTGGCTAGTAGCCCTAGTCAGGTGATGGGTAAAAACATTCCTGAGGGATCTCCTTTACAGGTAGTTAGGGACCTCCCCCAGAGGGATTCTGTTGGGCACAGGCAAACCTGGGACCTTAGGGCCCCAAACCTGACCTGTCCCTCCAGTAAGCCCACAAAAGGGACCCAGCCTCCAGCTTTAGGTAGCCAGAGGCTGACCCTGAGAGCACAGTGCAACTCAGTTAAGGAAAGAAAGGCATCCATGGTGGAGGGGGATTGGAGGAAGCTGAGGCCTCACTTTGAGGACACTCACTTCAGTACTCCATCTCAACACCAGCCTTTTACTTTGCCAAGACACACCAAAGGTAGAGATTCCCTATGGTGGAGACCCTCTGATACCCTTAGGGTGAGGGATTGCTTAGTGGACCATGAGACAGGGGGTAACCATGCCAGTGCTGGTTCCTCCTTATATGGCCACTTGGGCAATATAGGCTTACCTGGTCAAGGTCAGCCTTATCTCCCTTCGTTTGGGGGGGGGGTTGTGTAGGAAGGTGGATATCTGACTATGGTTACCCCCAAATTTTTGCCTAGTGTCTAGCTGGTTTTTCGACTTAGTTGGCCTGAGATCCTGCTATTCAGGATCTCAGCCTGGCTGTTCTCTCTTTAAAATGGACTCCATGTACCCTAGGTACATACCCAATTGGTTGGATCACCCTGTCAGCCCCTGTACCAGTGTACACTAGGTACCCAGGGCATTGGTGTACCCAAGGCCTGCCAAGGGCTGCAGCATGTATTATGCCACCCCAGGCTTGGCCTAACAATTTGACACAACTGGCTGATCACTCAGCTGGGGTAAGTTGGTGTAATCACCTCTTACTTAGGTGTAGTATACCTATACCTAACCTTAAATGGGACACCTGGTAACCTATAAGTCACTCCTATGGCAGGCCTTAACAATCCTGAAGGCAGAGTGCTTGGTTCCATGTGAGATGGTGCTCTGGCATGAGCTGAGCCTGTCTGCAGTGGTCGGAACAACTTCCTTCTACTGTTTCCAGATATCGTCATACCATATACTCTTAAGTGCATTATGAACCTCGCGGTTAAATGCTATCTTTGGTTTGGCTTTATCAAAACATGTCGAGTAAGGTGTCATACGAATTGGAATACTAACCCCTCGCCAATTCTGGCGACGGGGTTAGCATTCCACCCTTCTAGAGGGACACGACATGTACAGTGCCTGAAACCCGGGTAAAATCAGACATAGCCTCAGCTCCACAAAATGGATGCTGCCACCACAGACACAAGTCTGCCCTCCTGCTGCTGGGAGTCCTTTCAGCTTGGGAGGTGTGGACAAAGGGTTTCCTGCCAGGGGAGGTGCGTGCACCACCCCAGACAGGATTTTGTGTATTGGTCAGGTAGGGCTTGAAAGAAACCAGACATGCCTGTGGCTCACAAGGAGCCTCGGTGCATATGCCAGTTCAAACCGGTCCTGGGGCACACCAGTCCCGGGCCTGGGGCGAGCTGGACAAAGGATTGGGGGTGTAACCACCCCCCTTCCTGGTCCCACCCATAGGGAGGGACCTAGCAGGTAGTCCGGCCCCTAGAATCCGAATAAAGGTAGGAGCTGTGTCCTAAGACTTCAGACATCCTGGAATCAACTTAAAACTAAGAAGAAGACGGGAACTTCGACGCTCTGCTGCACAGAGGACTGAAGCCAATCTCCCCTGTGGTCAGGGAGTGACCACCTTGCTAACGCAAGCACCATCCAGCGAATCAACGTCTGCTTTGCCGCCGCCTCCCGCCGGAGCCCGAGCCCAGAGACTGACAAGACCTGGACCTCCAGACCTCTCACCGCCCGATCCACAGTCCCTGCAAAGAGGAGACCCGTGGAGGCACCGAGACACGTGGAGCCAGCCATCTTGAAACGACTACGACAAGCTGACCAGTGCAACAACCGAGGCTCCCTCCAAGTTGTGCTTTGGGTCCTGAGAAGCCCAACCCTCGAGCAGCATCTGCACCAAAGGTGAGCCCTCCAGCATCTCCATGATCTGCGTGGGGCCCTTCTGCATTTTGCCACTCGACGCGCCTAACCGGTTGCTGGCCCGCTGGCTAGTGGCCATCTTGGCGACGAAATCTACGACAAACACCGCTGGTCTGGTTGCTCCAGACTGGCCCTTGCTCCCCTCCAAAGGAGCAGTTCCTCTGACCTTGCTGGTCAGAACCATCAGCTTAAACTCCTTGCCTACAACAATTGCTTTTGCCAAGGCTTGTTTGCTTCGATCAAGTCGCCGACACCGCCGACAGCGAGAGCCTGCGTGGGACAGCTCGTGACTCGACTCCTGGACGTCGTCGACCTTCAGGGACCACGTGGCTGCAGAGTCAAGCTACACCTTCCTTCCTGTTTGCACCCGACATCGCCTGGTACCCACCTGGTGCCACGCTGGTCACTGGCTAGTGACTGTGAACACTGTCCCCTCTGCTTTCAGGTCTTCAACATCTCCGATCCACTCTTGGATCCACTGCATCTCTTCCCGACCGACCGCCTGCAGCACTTTTGTCTACAGGCCCCACGGAACAGATAGAAGAAACCCGACGCACTTCGAGGCCTATGCACCCGCTTCCTGTGGGTGAGGTAAAGCTGGCACACCTGTGCCCAAGTGTAGTATTACATCTCTAGTGCCTGTGTTCCAAATCTTAAGTTCCTAGGTCATCCGGAAGATTCCTTTTGCAGTAACTTTGTACTTTTTACGCACCCATTGAAACCTATGGGAGCACGCGTGTGACTATTTGCTCTGCACACGCCACCCGTGGACCTCCTGGTCACTAACTGACGTTAGCTCCTTGTAGGCCCAGCGATTCTAGAGGCCCTAGGCCTTTTCCCTTTTCTGTTCGTGGTACTTATACCACTATTTTAGTATATGGTTCGAGTGGCCACCAGGGCCTATCCATATAAAGTGCAACTTCTGTGTATTCTGTGATAATCTTGTTTGACGATTTGTGCTCCTGTGCTCATAAAGAGACTAGGGGTTACTTTGAGAAATAAATACATATATATTTTGAATATATATCTGTGTGGTGTCCTTTCATTGGTATAAAAGGGGGTTACTATTGGTAAAACAGCCTGCTTAACACGCATCACGAGTTTAGCCTCAAAGACTGCTTAGCCTACGCTACCACTAGGGCAGCTAGTCCGAAAAGGTTGACTTACAACCACACCATAAGGGTTGCTTGGCATGGTACAAGGTGGTCACTAGAACTAGTGAACAGCATATACCAGGCCAACTTCTCACAGTTGTTATCTAATGTGTTGTGTATAATACAAAGGTTATTTTTATAGAATACCTTGTGTGGAGTTTCCTTTGTGGTGGGCCTTGGGTGTTGTTGCTGGGTGTGCGCGCAAACGCTTTACACATCGCCTCAGAGATAAGCCTGACTGCTCGTGCCAAGCTACCAAGGGGGTGAGCAGGGGTTATCTTTGGCGTGTAACTCCCCAGCCCTGACTAGAGTGGTGGTTTCTGCCTGGCTTTGGCGCAAGCCTCAGCCAACCAGAAATCCCATTTCTAACATTTCCCTAGGTGCCGGCAGGGCTAGGGTTCAAAAACTACAGCTAGTCACTTTGCCAAAAAAGGGTAATTTTTCACTGCAAAATTGAGGTGTGACCACGTTGCGTTTTGCGCCGTTTCCTGTTGCGGGCATTAGGCCGACCCGCACAAGTGAGGTACCATTTTTCTCGTTGGACTTTGGGGAACGTGGGGTGGGT
Organism: Triturus cristatus; assembly: GCF_964204655.1. Lineage (NCBI taxonomy): Eukaryota > Metazoa > Chordata > Amphibia > Caudata > Salamandridae > Triturus > Triturus cristatus. The sequence continues at coordinate 231,643 of NW_028187871.1, read as the reverse complement.
GGAAATTTGTGGATCCACGCAGAATCCAGAACTTTCCATCACAGAAATGTGGGGAAAATTTGTTTTTTTTGTCAATTTTTTACGTTTGCAAGGGATTCTGGGTAACAGACCATGGCGGGAGGCAGTCAAGTCACCCCTTCCTGGATTCCCCTTGGTGTCTAGTTTTAAAAAATGTATAGGTTTGCTAGGTTTCCCTAGGTGCCGGCAGGGCTAGGGTTCAAAAACTACAGCTAGTCACTTTGCCAAAAAAGGGTCATTTTTCACTGCAAAATTGAGGTGTGACCACGTTGCGTTTTGCGCCGTTTCCTGTCGCGGGCACTAGGCCGACCCGCACAAGTGAGGTACCATTTTTCTTGTAGGACTTTGGGGAACGCGGGGTGTGTGGAAATTTGTGGATCCACGCAGATTCCAGAATTTTCCATCATAGAAATGCAGGGAAAATGTGTTTTTTTTGTCAATTTTTCACGTTTGCAAGGGATTCTGGGTAACAGACCATGGTGGGAGGCAGTCAAGTCACCCATTCCTGGATTCCCCTGGGTGTCTAGTTTTCAAAAATGTATAGGTTTGCTAGGTTTCCCTAGGTGCCGGCAGGGCTAGGGTTCAAAAACTACAGCTATTCACTTTGCCAAAAAAGGGTCATTTTAAACTGCAAAATTGAGGTGTGACCACGTTGTGTTTTGCGCCGTTTCCTGTCGCGGGCACTAGGCCGACCCACACAAGTGAGGTACCATTTTTCTCGTAGGACTTTGGGGAACGCGGGGTGGGTGGAAATTTGTAGATCCACGCAGATTCCAGAACTTTCCATCACAGAAATGTGGGGAAAATGTGTTTTTTTTGTCAATTTTTCATGTTGCAAGGGATTCTGGGTAGCAGACCATGGTGGGAGGCAGTCAAGTCACCCCTTCCTGGATTCCCCTTGGTGTCTAGTTTTCAAAAATGTATAGGTTTGCTAGGTTTCCCTAGGTGCCGGCAGGGCTAGGGTTCAAAAACTACAGCTAGTCACTTTGCCAAAAAAGGGTCATTTTTCACTGCAAAATTGAGGTGTGACCACGTTGCGTTTTGCGCCGTTTCCTGTCGCGGGCACTAGGCCGACCCGCACAAGTGAGGTACCATTTTTCTCGTTGGACTTTGGGGAACGTGGGGTGGGTGGAAATTTGTGGATCCACGCAGAATCCAGAACTTTCCATCACAGAAATGTGGGGAAAATTTGTTTTTTTTGTCAATTTTTTATGTTTGCAAGGGATTCTGGGTAACAGACCATGGTGGGAGGCAGTCAAGTCACCCATTCCTGGATTCCCCTGGGTGTCTAGTTTTCAAAAATGTATAGGTTTGCTAGGTTTCCCTAGGTGCCGGCAGGGCTAGGGTTCAAAAACTACAGCTATTCACTTTGCCAAAAAAGGGTCATTTTAAACTGCAAAATTGAGGTGTGACCACGTTGTGTTTTGCGCCGTTTCCTGTCGCGGGCACTAGGCCGACCCGCACAAGTGAGGTACCATTTTTCTCGTAGGACTTTGGGGAACGCGGGGTGGGTGGAAATTTGTAGATCCACGCAGATTCCAGAACTTTCCATCACAGAAATGTGGGGAAAATGTGTTTTTTTGTCAATTTTTTATGTTGCAAGGGATTCTGGGTAACAGACCATGGTGGGAGGCAGTCAAGTCACCCCTTCCTGGATTCCCCTGGGTGTCTAGTTTTCAAAAATGTATAGGTTTGCTAGGTTTCCCTAGGTGCTGGCAGGGCTAGGGTTCAAAAACTACAGCTAGTCACTTTGCCAAAAAAGGGTCATTTTTCACTGCAAAATTGAGGTGTGACCACGTTGCGTTTTGCGCCGTTTCCTGTCGCGGGCACTAGGCCGACCCGCACAAGTGAGGTACCATTTTTCTCGTAGGACTTTGGGGAACATGGGGTGCGTGGAAATTTGTGGATCCACGCTGAATCCAGAACTTTCCATCACAGAAATGTGGGGAAAAATATTTTTTGTCAATTTTTTACGTTTGCAAGGGATTCTGGGTAACAGACCATGGTGGGAGGCAGTCAAGTCACCCCTTCCTGGATTCCCCTTGGTGTCTAGTTTTAAAAAATGTATAGGTTTGCTAGGTTTCCTTAGGTGCCGGCAGGGCTAGGGTTCAAAAACTACAGCTAGTCACTTTGCCAAAAAAGGGTCATTTTTCACTGCAAAATTGAGGTGTGACCACGTTGCGTTTTGTGCCGTTTCCTGTCGCGGGCACTAGGCCGACCCGCACAAGTGAGGTACCATTTTTCTTGTAGGACTTTGGGGAACGCGAGGTGTGTGGAAATTTGTGGATCCACGCAGATTCCAGAATTTTCCATCATAGAAATGTGGGGAAAATGTGTTTTTTTGTCAATTTTTTACGTTTGCAAGGGATTCTGGGTAACAGACCATGGTGGGAGGCAGTCAAGTCACCCATTCCTGGATTCCCCTGGGTGTCTAGTTTTCAAAAATGTATAGGTTTGCTAGGTTTCCCTAGGTGCCGGCAGGGCTAGGGTTCAAAAACTACAGCTATTCACTTTGCCAAAAAAGGGTCATTTTAAACTGCAAAATTGAGGTGTGACCACGTTGTGTTTTGCGAGGTTTCCTGTCGCGGGCACTAGGCCGACCCGCACAAGTGAGGTACCATTTTTCTCGTAGTACTTTGGGGAACGCGGGGTGGGTGGAAATTTGTAGATCCACACAGATTCCAGAACTTTCCATCACAGAAATGTGGGGAAAATGTGTTTTTTTTGTAAATTTTTTATGTTTGCAAGGGATTCTGGGTAACAGACCATGGTGGGAGGCAGTCAAGTCACCCCTTCCTGGATTCTCCTGGGTGTCTAGTTTTCAAAAATGTATAGGTTTGCTAGGTTTCCCTAGGTGCCGGCAGGGCTAGGGTTCAAAAACTACAGCTAGTCACTTTGCCAAAAAAGGGTCATTTTTCACTGCAAAATTGAGGTGTGACCACGTTGCGTTTTGCGCCGTTTCCTGTCGCGGGCACTAGGCCGACCCGCACAAGTGAGGTACCATTTTTCTTGTAGGACTTTGGGGAACGCGGGGTGTGTGGAAATTTGTGGATCCACGCAGATTCCAGAACTTTCCATCACAGAAATGTGGGTAAAATGTGTTTTTTTTGTCGATTTTTTATGTTTGCAAGGGATTCTGGGTAACAGACCATGGTGGGAGGCAGTCAAGTCACCCCATCCTGGATTCCCCTGGGTGTCTAGTTTTCAAAAATGTATAGGTTTGCTAGGTTTCCCTAGGTGCCGGCAGGGCTAGGGTTCAAAAACTACAGCTAGTCACTTTGCCAAAAAAGGGTCATTTTTCACTGTAAAATTGAGGTGTGACCACGTTGCGATTTGCGCCGTTTCCTGTCACGGGCACTAGGCCGACCCGCACAAGTGAGGTACCATTTTTCTCGTAGGACTTTGGGGAACGCGGGGTGGGTGTAAATTTGTGGATCCAAGCAGATTCCAGAACTTTCCATCACAGAAATGTGGGGAAAATGTGTTTTTTTTGTCAATTTTTTGCGTTTGCAAGGGATTCTGGGTAACAGACCATGGTGGGAGGCAGTCAAGTCACCCCTTCCTGGATTCCCCTGGGTGTCTAGTTTTCAAAAATGTATAGGTTTGCTAGGTTTCCCTAGGTGCCGGCAGGGCTAGGGTTCAAAAACTACAGCTAGTCACTTTGCCAAAAAAGGGTCATTTTTCACTGCAAAATTGAGGTGTGACCACGTTGCGTTTTGTGCCGTTTCCTGTCGCGGGCACTAGGCCGACCCGCACAAGTGAGGTACCATTTTTCTCGTAGGACTTTGGGGAACGCAGGGTGGGTGGAAATTTGTGGATCCACGCAGATTCCAGAACTTTCCATCACAGAAATGTGGGGAAAATGTGTTTTTTTTGTCAATTTTTTGCGTTTGCAAGGGATTCTGGGTAACAGACCATGGTGGGAGGCAGTCAAGTCACCCCTTCCTGGATTCCCCTGGGTGTCTAGTTTTCAAAAATGTATAGGTTTGCTAGGTTTCCCTAGGTGCCGGCAGGGCTAGGGTTCAAAAACTGCAGCTAGTCACTTTGCCACAAAAGGGTCATTTTTCACTGCAAAATTGAGGTGTGACCACGTTGCGTTTTGTGCCGTTTCCTGTCGCGGGCACTAGGCCGACCCGCACAAGTGAGGTACCAAATTTCTCGTAGGACTTTGGGGAACGCGGGGTGGGTGGAAATTTGTGGATCCACGCAGATTCCAGAACTTTCCATCACAGAAATGTGGGGAAAATGTGTTTTTTTGTCAATTTTTTACATTTGCAAGGGATTCTGGGTAACAGACCATGGTGGGAGGCAGTCAAGTCACCCCATCCTGGATTCCCCTGGGTGTCTAGTTTTCAAAAATGTATAGGTTTGCTAGGTTTCCCTAGGTTCCGGCAGGGCTAGGGTTCAAAAACTACAGCTCGTCACTTTGCCAAAAAAGGGTAATTTTTCACTGCAAAATTGAGGTGTGACCACGTTGCGTTTTGCGCCATTTCCTGTCACGGGCACTAGGCCGACCCGCACAAGTGAGGTACCATTTTTCTCGTAGGACTTTGGGGAACGTAGGGTGGGTGGAAATTTGTGGATCCACGCAGATTCCAGAACTTTCCATCACAGAAATGTGGGTAAAATGTGTTTTTTTTGTTGATTTTTTATGTTTGCAAGGGATTCTGGGTAACAGACCATGGTGGGAGGCAGTCAAGTCACCCCATCCTGGATTCCCCTGGGTGTCTAGTTTTCAAAAAGGTATAGGTTTGCTAGGTTTCCCTAGGTGCCGGCAGGGCTAGGGTTCAAAAACTACAGCTAGTCACTTTGCCAAAAAAGGGTCATTTTTCACTGCAAAATTGAGGTGTGACCACGTTGCGATTTGCGCCGTTTCCTGTCACGGGCACTAGGCCGACCCGCACAAGTGAGGTACCATTTTTCTCGTAGGACTTTGGGGAACGCGGGGTGGGTGTAAATTTGTGGATCCAGGCAGATTCCAGAACTTTCCATCACAGAAATGTGGGGAAAATGTGTTTTTTTTGTCAATTTTTTACGTTTGCAAGGGATTCTGGGTAACAGACCATGGTGGGAGGCAGTCAAGTCACCCCTTCCTGGATTCCCCTTGGTGTCTAGTTTTAAAAAATGTATAGGTTTGCTAGGTTTCCCTAGGTGCCGGCAGGGCTAGGGTTCAAAAACTACAGCTAGTCACTTTGCCAAAAAAGGGTCATTTATCACTGCAAAATTGAGGTGTGACCACGTTGCGTTTTGCGCCGTTTCCTGTCGCGGGCACTAGGCCGACCCGCACAAGTGTTGTTACCATTTTTCTTGTAGGACTTTGCGGAACGCGGGGTGTGTGGAAATTTGTGGATCCACGCAGATTCCAGAATTTTCCATCATAGAAATGCGGGGAAAATGTGTTTTTTTTGTCAGTTTTTTACGTTTGCAAGGGATTCTGGGTAACAGACCATGGTGGGAGGCAGTCAAGTCACCCATTCCTGGATTCCCCTGGGTGTCTTGTTTTCAAAAATGTATAGGTTTGCTAGGTTTCCTGTAGGAGAGTAGGGTCTGCTATCCTATGGTCACCCCAAATTTTTGCTTTTTGCTTCACTGGTTTTTGACATATTGAGGCTGTGGGCCTGCCAATCAGACCCCCAGCCTGCTGTTCTCTCTACTAAATTACAACTATGCACCCTAGGTGCATAACCAATTGGAAATGGATCACCCTGTCAGCCCCTGTACCAGTGTACACTAGGTACTCAGGGCATTGGTGTACCCAAGGCCTGCCAGGGGCTGCAGCATGTATTATGCCACCCCAGGCTTGGCCTAACAATCTGACACAACTGGCTGATCACTCAGCTGGGGTAAGTTGGTGTAATCACCTCTTACTTAGGTGTAGTATACCTATACCTAACCTTAAATGGGACACCTGGTAACCTATAAGTCACTCCTATGGCAGGCCTTAACAATCCTGAAGGCAGAGTGCTTGGTTCCATGTGAGATGGTGCTCTGGCATGAGCTGAGCCTGTCTGCAGTGGTCGGAACAACTTCCTTCTACTGTTTCCAGATATCGTCATACCATATACTCTTAAGTGCATTATGAACCTCGCGGTTAAATGCTAACTTTGGTTTAGCTTTATCAAAACATGTCGAGTAAGGTGTCATACGAATTGGAATACTAACCCCTCGCCAATTCTGGCGACGGGGTTAGCATTCCACCCTTCTAGAGGGACACGACATGTACAGTACCTGAAACCCGGGTAAAATCAGACATAGCCTCAGCTCCACAAAATGGATGCTGCCACCACAGACACAAGTCTGCCCTCCTGCTGCTGGGAGTCCTTCCAGCTTGGGAGGTGTGGACAAAGGGTTTCCTGCCAGGGGAGGTGCATGCACCACCCCAGACAGGATTTTGTGTATTGGTCAGGTAGGGCTTGAAAGAAACCAGACATGCCTGTGGCTCACAAGGAGCCTCGGTGCATATGCCTGTTCAAACCGGTCCTGGGGCACGCCAGTCCCGGGCCTGGGGCGAGCTGGACAAAGGATTGGGGGTGTAACCACCCCCCTTCCTGGTCCCACCCATAGGGAGGGACCTAGCAGGTAGTCCGGCCCCTAGAATCCGCTTAAAGGTAGGAGCTGTGTCCTAAGACTTCAGACATCCTGGAATCAACTTAAAACTAAGAAGAAGACGGGAACTTCGACGCTCTGCTGCACAGAGGACTGAAGCCAATCTCCCCTGTGGTCAGGGAGTGACCACCTTGCTAACGCAAGCACCATCCAGCGAATCAACGTCTGCTTTGCCGCCGCCTCCCGCCGGAGCCCGAGCCCAGAGACTGACAAGACCTGGACCTCCAGACCTCTCACCGCCCGATCCACAGTCCCTGAAAAGAGGAGACCCGTGGAGGCACCGAGACACGTGGAGCCAGCCATCTTGGAACGACTACGACAAGCTGACAAGTGCAACAACCGAGGCTCCCTCCAAGTTGTGCTTTGGGATCTGAGAAGCCCAACACCCGAGCAGCATCTGCACCAAAGGTGAGCCCTCCAGCATCTCCACGATCTGCGTGGGGCCCTTCTGCATTTTGCCACTCGACGCGCCTAACCAGTTGCTGGCCCGCTGGCTAGTAGCCATCTTGGCGACGAACTTCAAGAAATACACCGCTGGTCTGGTTGCTCCAGACTGGCCCTTGCTCTCCTCCAAAGGAGCAGTCCTTCTGACCTTGCTGGTCAGAACCATCAGCTTATTTCCTTTTCCTACAACAATTGCTTTTGCCAAGGCTTGTTTGCTTCAATCAAGTCGCCGACACCGCCGACAGCGAGAGCCTGCGTGGGACAGCTCGTGACTTGACTCCTGGACGTCGTCGACCTCCAGGGACCACGTGGCTGCAGAGACAAGCTACCCCTTTCTTCCTGTTTGCACCCGACATTGCCTGGTACCCACCTGGTGCCACGCTGGTCACTGGCTAGTGACTGTGAACACTGTCCCCTCCGCTTACAGGTCTTCAACATCTCCGATCCACTCTTGGATCCACTGCATCTCTCCCGGACCGACCGCCTGCAGCATCTTTGTCTTCAAGCTCCACGGAACAGATAGAAGAAACCCGACGCACTTCGAGGCCTATGCACCCGCTTCCTGTGGGTGAGGTAAAGCTGGCACACCTGTGCCCAAGTGTAGTATTACATCTCTAGTGCCTGTGTTCCAAATCTTGAGTTCCTAGTCCATCCGGAAGATCCTCTTTGCAGTAACTTTGTACTTTTTACGCACCCATTGAAACCTATGGGAGCACGCGTGTGACTATTTGCTCTGCACACGCCACCCGTGGACCTCCTGGTCACTAACTGACGTTAGCTCCTTGTAGGCCCAGCGATTCTAGAGGCCCTAGGCCTTTTCCCTTTTCTGCTCGTGGTACTTATACCACTATTTTAGTATATGGTTTGAGTGGCCACCAGGGCCTATCCATATAACGTGCAACTTCTGTGTATTCTGTGATAATCTTGTTTGACCATTTGTGCTCCTGTGCTCATAAAGAGACTAGGGGTTACTTTGAGAAATAAATACATATATATTTTGAATATATATCTGTGTGGTGTCCTTTCATTGGTATAAAAGGGGGTTGCATTTGGTAAAACAGCTGGCTTAACACGCTTCACGAGTTTAGCCTCAAAGACTGCTTAGCCTACGCTACCACTAGGGCAGCTAGTCCGAACAGGTTGACTTACAACCACACCATAAGGGTTGCTTGGCATGGTACAAGGTGATCACTTTAACTAGTGAGCATCATATACCAGGCCAACTTCTCACATTGGTGAGCAGCGGTTGGATTTGAGCTTGCTGTGTTTTACCATTGTAATCTCTTGGTTACCAATTGAAAGATCACATAGGTACCTGTAGGTACATATAAAACAAGATTAGATATACATAAGTTCTACTGAACTTAGTTGTTGTAGAGCAAAGGGAGTAGCACACCCTGACTACAACTGCTAGATAGGTTTAGTAGGCAAACCCAAGTGTAGGTAGATTGCAACACATCCACCCACACTTAAGAGCAATGGCCGGGGCAGAGGGGTCCACTGTACCCATCTCTGTTGAGAGTGACCCCCAGAGGGCACCATCCAGCTTTGCTACCCTTAACCAGAATGAGCTCAGGCATTTGGCAACTCTTAGAGGCCTTAAACAGCCCAAGAACCCTAACTCTGCTGAGCTCAGAGAACTCTTACAGAATGATGAGAATCAGAGAGAACTCAAGAAAGCTTCCCAGTTAGCCCCCTTAGGGACAGGAACAGGAGGCCCCCCTTCTGAAGATGCCACAGAGGTACCCCCTTCCAATAGTCACCCCTTAGATGGGATGCCTACCACAGAGAAAGAAAGTGATGGGGATACAGATGTGAGTGGGGATGAAGGGAGAACTAGCCCAGTGCCAAGTGTTATACTTGGCCCAGCTAAACTAAGGCTATTGGGGACTGACAGTGGGTTCACCCCATTGGATCTCCCCAGTGGACTTAACACAGGGCTTGGAAGGCAAAGGAATCGCTCAGGTGACTCCAATGCTTCCCATGGCTCTAGAGGCTCTCAAGGTCACTCCAGAAGGAGACTGACCACCCCTCAGAGGAGGGAACATGAGGCCAGAATGCAGGAAGCCCAGCTGAGGATCAGGAAGCAGGAGCTAGAAGTAGCCCTGATGGAAGAAAAACTGAACAAGGCTAGGCAACCTAGAGAGAGTGGGTCTATACCCACTGGTGGCAGCATTGTCCCTAAGGACAAAGATAGGGTCTTTGATAATAGGAACCTGTCTAAGGTTGTGCCCCCCTACAAAAGTGGGGATGACATCCACAAATGGATAACTGCTCTTGAGAGAGCCTGCAAAGTACAGCAGGTTCCTGAAGATCAGTGGGCAGCAATCCTCTGGCTCTCCTTTGAAGGAAGAGGCAGAGACAGACTCCTCACTGTTAGAGAAGAGGATGTCAGAAATTACAGAGTCCTGAAGAGTGTTCTGGTAGATGGGTTAGGCTTAACCACTGAACAGTACAGGTTAATGTTCAGAGACACCCAAAAGACACAGACTCAGGACTGGTCTGAATATGTTGAATGTGCCACTAAGGCTTTGGAGGGTTGGTTGCTGGGAAGTAAGGTATCTGATTTTACAGGATTGTATAATTTGATGATGAGAGAACAGATTTTAAATAACTGTCAAAACCAGCAACTGCATCAACACTTGGTTGACTCTGATCTGACCTCTCCCCAAGAATTGGGAAAGAAGGCAGACAAATGGGTCAGAACCAGGGTTAAGCAAAAGAACCAGAACCAGGGCCAAGGGGGTGATCAGAAGAAAACAGACCAGAAGGGTGGAGATCAGAAATCTAAAGACCAGAAGTCTTCAACAGGGCCCCAAACTACTGCTAAGGAGGGTGGGTCCCAACAACAGTCCAAAAAGAAGAAAGAAGGTCAAAAGAAACCCTGGTGCAATCATTGCAAAAATACAACTCACTGGACTAGTGATTGCAAAAAGGGTGGAGCCCCCAACACTGTTGCCCCTAAGGCACCTGCTCCCAGTACTACTGTTAGCAGTGTTGGTCCCCAGACAAAGGGTGTAGTGGGAATCACTATGGGAACTGAAGGAGATTCTGACTTAGACAGAACCCTGACACAGGCAGTCTTGATCTGTGATGGGGACATTGATTTGTCCCTGACTGTGAGCCCCAGTAACCTGGGCAAGTACAGACAGACTCCTTTAATTAATGAAAAAGTGGCTCAAGCCTACAGGGACACATGTGCCAGTGTCACTATGGTGACACCAGGCTTTGTGGACCCTGGACAGTACATACCAGGTGAGAACTACCTGGTGACCAATGCCAGCAATGCCACTACTTCACATAGTGTGGCAGTTGTTAACTTCTCATGGGGAGGGGTAACTGGCCTCAAAAGGGTTGTGGTTAGTGCAGACCTCCCAGTAGAATGTTTGTTGGGCAATGACCTAGAGAGTTCTCTATGGTCAGAAGTGGAGTACAGGACTCATGCAGAGATGTTAGGTATATCATCACATGTCCTTGCTGTGACCAGGTCACAGGCCAAAAAGTGCCTCACTGAACCTCAGGTCTTGGATCCTGGAACAAGGGACCAAGCACCTACCAAGAAGAAGAACAGGAGGGTCAAGGCTGTGCCTTCCCCCCTGCCTCAGAGTGATGATCAGCCTTCCCAGGAAGCTGATCTAGAGGACCCTGAAGGAACTGTCCCTGAAGAGCTTGAACCTGATCAGGTTGAGTTTCTGGGGACAGGGGGACCTTCAAGGGCTGACTTGAGGCAGGCTCAGTTATCCTGTCCCTCTCTTGAACCCCTCAGACAGCTGGCTGCTGCTGAGGCTGCTGGGAATGCTCAAGGTACCCATAAAGTGTATTGGGATGAAGGGCTCCTTTATTCAGAGGCTAGAGACCCCAAGCCTGGTGCAACCAGGAGGTTGGTTATACCTCTGCAATTTAGGGGCTTCCTTCTTACCTTGGCCCATGATATTCCCTTAGCAGGACACCTAGGCCAGAATAAGACCTGGGACAGACTTGTCCCTCACTTTCACTGGCCTCATATGAATGAAGATACAAAGGAGTTTTGTCGCTCCTGTGTTACCTGCCAAGCCAGTGGCAAATCAGGTGGCACAACAAGGGCCCCCCTGATACCACTACCTGTGGTGGGGGTCCCCTTTGAAAGAGTGGGAATAGATATAGTGGGTCCCATGGATCCTCCCACTGCATCTGGGCACAGATTTATACTGGTGGTAGTGGATCATGCCACCAGGTACCCAGAGGCAATTCCCCTTAGGACCACTACAGCACCTGTTGTGGCCAGGGCCCTGCTGGGAGTATTCTCCAGAGTGGGGTTTCCTAAGGAGGTAGTATCTGACAGAGGTACCAACTTTATGTCAGGATACTTGACAGCTATGTGGAAGGAATGTGGTGTCAACTACAAGTTCACCACCCCTTATCACCCACAATGCAATGGGCTTGTTGAGAGATTCAACAAGACCCTAAAGGGTATGATCAAAGGATTACCTGAAAAGCTCAGGCGAAGATGGGACATCCTTCTACCCTGCCTTCTGTTTGCTTACAGAGAGGTCCCACAAAAGGGGGTTGGCTACAGCCCCTTTGAATTGTTGTTTGGGCACCCTGTGAGAGGCCCACTGTGTTTGGTGAAGGAAGGATGGGAGTTACCTCTCAAAAAGCCTAAGCTAGACATAGTGGACTATGTACTTGGTCTCCGCTCCAGGATGGCTGAGTATATGGAGAAGGCATCCAAAAACCTTGAGGCAAGCCAGGCCTTACAGAAAGCTTGGCATGACCAAAAGGCTGTCTTGGTTGAGTTTCAGCCAGGACAGAAGGTATGGGTGTTGGAGCCAGTGGCCCCAGCAGCACTCCAAGACAAATGGTATGGACCCCATACAATCCTGGAAAAGAAGGGAGAGGTCACCTACTTGGTCGACCTAGGAACTCCCAGGAGTCCCCACAGGGTACTCCATGTTAACAGGCTTAAAGCATATGTTGACAGGGCAGACATGGGCTTGCTCATGGCTACAGATGAGGGACAGGAGGAAGAGAGTGACCCTCTCCCAGACCTGTTGTCTCAGAACCCTGAAGATGGCTCAGTTGAAGGAGTGACCCTTGGAGGCAACCTCACTGCCCATCAGCAGACTGAATGTAGACAGGGTCTACAATCATTTTCACATATGTTTTCCTTGATACCTAGTCAAACTGACTGGTGTACCCATGTGGTGGACACTGGTGACAGTCTGCCTGTAAAGAACAAGCTTTACAGACAACCTGACCACGTCAGGGACTGTATAAAGGCTGAGGTACATAAAATGCTGGAATTAGGTGTCATTGAACCCTCAGAGAGCCCCTGGGCTAGCCCAGTGGTTCTGGTCCCCAAACCTCACACCAAAGATGGCAAGAGAGAGATGAGGTTCTGTGTGGATTACAGAGGACTCAATGCTGTCACCAGGACAAATGCACACCCTATTCCAAGGGCAGATGAGCTCATAGACAAACTAGCTTCTGCAAAGTTTTTGAGCACATTTGACTTAACAGCTGGCTATTGGCAAATCAGATTAGCTGAGGAGTCTAAGGCCAAAACAGCATTCTCAACCCCAGGTGGGCACTACCAGTTTGTGGTGATGCCCTTTGGTCTGAAGAATGCACCTGCCACCTTCCAAAGGCTGGTGAACCAAGTCCTTACTGGGTTGGATGACTTTTGCGCAGCATATCTGGATGACATTGCTGTCTTTAGCTCCACCTGGGAGGATCACCTGATCCACCTGAAGAAGGCTCTTGAGGCTCTGCAAAGGGCAGGCCTCACTATCAAAGCTACTAAGTGCCAGATAGGGCAGAGTAAGGTTGTATATTTGGGCCACCTTGTAGGTGGAGGCCAAGTTCAACCACTGGAGAGTAAGATACAATCCATCAAGGACTGGTCCCCTCCAACCACCCAGACTCAAGTTCGAGCTTTCTTGGGCTTGACTGGGTACTACAGGAAGTTTGTTAAGAACTATGGGTCCATTGTGACTCCTCTTAATGATCTGACATCCAAGAAGATGCCCAAAAAGGTTCAGTGGACAGTAAGCTGTCAAAAGGCATTTGATGACCTGAAGGAGGCCATGTGCTCTGCACCTATCCTGAAAAGTCCTGACTACTCCAAAGAGTTTATTGTCCAAACAGATGCTTCTGAGTTGGGTGTGGGAGCTGTGCTGTCACAACTTAATGTAGATGGTCAAGACCAACCCATTGCTTTTATTAGCAGAAGGTTGACCCCCAGAGAGAAGAATTGGTCAGCTATTGAGAGGGAGGCCTTTGCTGTGGTGTGGGCCCTGAAGAAGCTGAGGCCATACTTGTTTGGCACTCACTTCAAGATTCAGACCGACCATAAGCCCCTCTTGTGGCTAAATCAGATGAAGGGTGAAAACCCCAAACTGCTTAGGTGGTCCATTTCCCTACAGGGGATGGACTTTACAGTGGAGCACCGGCCAGGTACTGACCATGGGAATGCAGATGGTCTCTCCAGGTACTTCCACTTAGGACATGAAGACGAGACTGGTCAAGGCTAGTTTAATGTCCCAGCGTTTGGGGGGGGGTTGTGTAGGAGAGTAGGGTCTGCTATCCTATGGTCACCCCAAATTTTTGCTTTTTGCTTCACTGGTTTTTGACATATTGAGGCTGTGGGCCTGCCAATCAGACCCCCAGCCTGCTGTTCTCTCTACTAAATTACAACTATGCACCCTAGGTGCATAACCAATTGGAAATGGATCACCCTGTCAGCCCCTGTACTAGTGTACACTAGGTACCCAGGGCATTGGTGTACCCAAGGCCTGCCAGGGGCTGCAGCATGTATTATGCCACCCCAGGCTTGGCCTAACAATCTGACACAACTGGCTGATCACTCAGCTGGGGTAAGTTGGTGTAATCACCTCTTACTTAGGTGTAGTATACCTATACCTAACCTTAAATGGGACACCTGGTAACCTATAAGTCACTCCTATGGCAGGCCTTAACAATCCTGAAGGCAGAGTGCTTGGTTCCATGTGAGATGGTGCTCTGGCATGAGCTGAGCCTGTCTGCAGTGGTCGGAACAACTTCCTTCTACTGTTTCCAGATATCGTCATACCATATACTCTTAAGTGCATTATGAACCTCGCGGTTAAATGCTAACTTTGGTTTGGCTTTATCAAAACATGTCGAGTAAGATGTCATACGAATTGGAATACTAACCCCTCGCCAATTCTGGCGACGGGGTTAGCATTCCACCCTTCTAGAGGTTCACGACATGTACAGTACCTGAAACCCGGGTAAAATCAGACATAGCCTCAGCTCCACAAAATGGATGCTGCCACCACAGACACAAGTCTGCCCTCCTGCTGCTGGGAGTCCTTCCAGCTTGGGAGGTGTGGACAAAGGGTTTCCTGCCAGGGGAGGTGCATGCACCACCCCAGACAGGATTTTGTGTATTGGTCAGGTAGGGCTTGAAAGAAACCAGACATGCCTGTGGCTCACAAGGAGCCTCGGTGCATATGCCAGTTCAAACCGGTCCTGGGGCACGCCAGTCCCGGGCCTGGGGCGAGCTGGACAAAGGATTGGGGGTGTAACCACCCCCCTTCCTGGTCCCACCCATAGGGAGGGACCTAGCAGGTAGTCCGGCCCCTAGAATCCGCTTAAAGGTAGGAGCTGTGTCCTAAGACTTCAGACATCCTGGAATCAACTTAAAACTAAGAAGAAGATGGGAACTTCGACGCTCTGCTGCACAGAGGACTGAAGCCAATCTCCCCTGTGGTCAGGGAGTGACCACCTTGCTAACGCAAGCACCATCCAGCGAATCAACGTCTGCTTTGCCGCCGCCTCCCGCCAGAGCCCGAGCCCAGAGACTGACAAGACCTGGACCTCCAGACCTCTCACCGCCTGATCCACAGTCCCTGAAAAGAGGAGACCCGTGGAGGCACCGAGACACGTGGAGCCAGCCATCTTGGAACGACTACGACAAGCTGACAAGTGCAACAACCGAGGCTCCCTCCAAGTTGTGCTTTGGGATCTGAGAAGCCCAACACCCGAGCAGCATCTGCACCAAAGGTGAGCCCTCCAGCATCTCCACGATCTGCGTGGGGCCCTTCTGCATTTTGCCACTCGACGCGCCTAACCGGTTGCTGGCCCGCTGGCTAGTAGCCATCTTGGCGACGAACTTCAAGAAATACACCACTGGTCTGGTTGCTCCAGACTGGCCCTTGCTCCCCTCCAAAGGAGCAGTCCTTCCGACCTTGCTGGTCAGAACCATCAGCTTATTTCCTTTTCCTACAACAATTGCTTTTGCCAAGGCTTGTTTGCTTCAATCAAGTCGCCGACACCGCCGACAGCGAGAGCCTGCGTGGGACAGCTCGTGACTTGACTCCTGGACGTCGTCGACCTCCAGGGACCACGTGGCTGCAGAGACAAGCTACCCCTTTCTTCCTGTTTGCACCCGACATTGCCTGGTACCCACCTGGTGCCACGCTGGTCACTGGCTAGTGACTGTGAACACTGTCCCCTCCGCTTACAGGTCTTCAACATCTCCGATCCACTCTTGGATCCACTGCATCTCTCCCGGACCGACCGCCTGCAGCATCTTTGTCTTCAAGCTCCACGGAACAGATAGAAGAAACCCGACGCACTTCGAGGCCTATGCACCCGCTTCCTGTGGGTGAGGTAAAGCTGGCACACCTGTGCCCAAGTGTAGTATTACATCTCTAGTGCCTGTGTTCCAAATCTTGAGTTCCTAGTCCATCCGGAAGATCCTCTTTGCAGTAACTTTGTACTTTTTACGCACCCATTGAAACCTATGGGAGCACGCGTGTGACTATTTGCTCTGCACACGCCACCCGTGGACCTCCTGGTCACTAACTGACGTTAGCTCCTTGTAGGCCCAGCGATTCTAGAGGAACTAGGCCTTTTCCCTTTTCTGCTCGTGGTACTTATACCACTATTTTAGTATATGGTTTGAGTGGCCACCAGGGCCTATCCATATAACGTGCAACTTCTGTGTATTCTGTGATAATCTTGTTTGACGATTTGTGCTCCTGTGCTCATAAAGAGACTAGGGGTTACTTTGAGAAATAAATACATATATATTTTGAATATATATCTGTGTGGTGTCCTTTCATTGGTATAAAAGGGGGTTGCATTTGGTAAAACAGCTGGCTTAACACGCTTCACGAGTTTAGCCTCAAAGACTGCTTAGCCTACGCTACCACTAGGGCAGCTAGTCCGAACAGGTTGACTTACAACCACACCATAAGGGTTGCTTGGCATGGTACAAGGTGATCACTTTAACTAGTGAGCATCATATACCAGGCCAACTTCTCACATTTCCCTAGGTGCCGGCAGGGCTAGGGTTCAAAAACTACAGCTATTCACTTTGCCAAAAAAGGGTCATTTTAAACTGCAAAATTGAGGTGTGACCACGTTGTGTTTTGCGCCGTTTCCTGTCGCGGGCACTAGGCCAACCCGCACAAGTGAGGTACCATTTTTCTCGTAGGACTTTGGGGAACGCAGGGTGGGTGGAAATTTGTGCATCCACGCAGATTCCAGAACTTTCCATCACAGAAATGTGGGTAAAATGTGTTTTTTTTGTCGATTTTTTATGTTTGCAAGGGATTCTGGGTAACAGACCATGGTGGGAGGCAGTCAAGTCACCCCATCCTGGATTCCCCTGGGTGTCTAGTTTTCAAAAATGTATAGGTTTGCTAGGTTTCCCTAGGTGCCGGCAAGGCTAGGGTTCAAAAACTACAGCTAGTCACTTTGCCAAAAAAGGGTCATTTTTCACTGCAAAATTGAGGTGTGACCACGTTGCGTTTTGTGCCGTTTCCTGTCACAGGCACTAGGCCGACCCGCACAAGTGAGGTACCAAATTTCTCGTAGGACTTGGGGAACGCGGGGTGGGTGGAAATTTGTGGATCCACGCAGATTCCAGAACTTTCCATCACAGAAATGTGGGGAAAATGTGTTTTTTTTGTCAATTTTTTACATTTGCAAGGGATTCTGGGTAACAGACCATGGTGGGAGGCAGTCAAGTCACCCCATCCTGGATTCCCCTGGGTGTCTAGTTTTCAAAAATGTATAGGTTTGCTAGGTTTCCCTAGGTGCCGGCAGGGCTAGGGTTCAAAAACTACAGCTAGTCACTTTGCCAAAAAAGGGTCATTTTTCACTGCAAAATTGAGGTGTGACCACGTTGCGATTTGCGCCGTTTCCTGTCACGGGCACTAGGCCGACCCGCACAAGTGAGGTACCATTTTTCTCGTAGGACTTTGGGGAACGCGGGGTGGGTGTAAATTTGTGGATCCAAGCAGATTCCAGAACTTTCCATCACAGAAATGTGGGGAAAATGTGTTTTTTTTGTCAATTTTTTACGTTTGCAAGGGATTTTGGGTAACAGACCATGGTGGGAGGCAGTCAAGTCACCCCATCCTGGATTCCCCTGGGTGTCTAGTTTTCAAAAATGTATAGGTTTGCTAGGTTTCCCTAGGTGCCGGCAGGGCTAGGGTTCAAAAACTACAGCTAGTCACTTTGCCAAAAAAGAGTCATTTTTCACTGCAAAATTGAGGTGTGACCACATTGCGTTTTGCGCCGTTTCCTGTCGCGGGCACTAGGCCGACCCGCACAAGTGAGGTACCATTTTTCTCGTTGGACTTTGGGGAACGTGGGGTGGGTGGAAATTTGTGGATCCACGCAGAATCCAGAACTTTCCATCACAGAAATGTGGGGAAAATTTGTTTTTTTTGTCAATTTTTTACGTTTGCAAGGGATTCTGGGTAACAGACCATGGTGGGAGGCAGTCAAGTCACCCCTTCCTGGATTCCCCTTGGTGTCTAGTTTTAAAAAATGTATAGGTTTGCTAGGTTTCCCTAGGTGCCGGCAGGGCTAGGGTTCAAAAACTACAGCTAGTCACTTTGCCAAAAAAGGGTCATTTTAAACTGCAAAATTGAGGTGTGACCACGTTGTGTTTTGCGCCGTTTCCTGTCGCGGGCACTAGGCCGACCCGCACAAGTGAGGTACCATTTTTCTCGTAGGACTTTGGGGAACGCGGGGTGGGTGGAAATTTGTAGATCCACACAGATTCCAAATCTTTCCATCACAGAAATGTGGGGAAAATGTGTTTTTTTTGTCAATTTTTTATGTTTGCAAGGGATTCTGGGTAACAGACCATGGTGGGAGGCAGTCAAGTCACCCCTTCCTGGATTCCCCTGGGTGTCTAGTTTTAAAAAATGTATAGGTTTGGTATGTTTCCCTAGGTGCCGGCAGGGCTAGGGTTCAAAAACTACAGCTAGTCACTTTGCCAAAAAAGGGTCATTTTTCACTGCAAAATTGAGGTGTGACCCCGTTGCGTTTTGCGCCGTTTCCTGTCGCGGGCACTAGGCCGACCCGCACAAGTGAGGTACCATTTTTCTCGTAGGACTTTGGGGAACGTGGGGTGGGTGGAAATTTGTGGATCCACGCTGAATCCAGAACTTTCCATCACAGAAATGTGGGGAAAATTTGTTTTTTTTGTCAATTTTTTACGTTTGCAAGGGATTCTGGGTAACGGACCATGGTGGGAGGCAGTCAAGTCACCCCTTCCTGGATTCCCCTTGGTGTCTAGTTTTAAAAAATGTATAGGTTTGCTAGGTTTCCCTAGGTGCCGGCAGGGCTAGGGTTAAAAAACTACAGCTAGTCACTTTGCCAAAAAAGGGTCATTTTTTACTGCAAAATTGAGGTGTGACCACGTTGCGTTTTGCGCCGTTTCCTGGCGCGGGCACTAGGCCGACCCGCACAAGTGAGGTACCATTTTTCTTGTAGGACTTTGGGGAACGCGGGGTGGGTGGAAATTTGTAGATCCACGCAGATTCCAGAACTTTCCATCACAGAAATGTGGGGAAAATGTGTTTTTTTTGTCAATTTTTTATGGTGCAAGGGATTCTGGGTAACAGACCATGGTGGGAGGCAGTCAAGTCACCCCTTCCTGGATTCCCCTGGGTGTCTAGTTTTCAAAAATGTATAGGTTTGCTAGGTTTTCCTAGGTGCTGGCAGGGCTAGGGTTCAAAAACTACAGCTAGTCACTTTGCCAAAAAAGGGTCATTTTTCACTGCAAAATTGAGGTGTGACCACGTTGCTTTTTGCGCCGTTTCCTGTCGGGGGCACTAGGCCGACCCGCACAAGTGAGGTACCATTTTTCTCGTAGGACTTTGGGGAACATGGGGTGGGTGGAAATTTGTGGATCCACGCTGAATCCAGAACCTTCCATCACAGAAATGTGACGAAAATTTTTTTTTTGTCAATTTTTTACGTTTGCAAGGGATTCTGGGTAACAGACCATGGTGGGAGGCAGTCAAGTCACCCCTTCCTGGATTCCCCTTGGTGTCTAGTTTTAAAAAATGTATAGGTTTGCTAGGTTTCCCTAGGTGCCGGCAGGGCTAGGGTTCAAAAACTACAGCCAGTCACTTTGCCAAAAAAGGGTCATTTTTCACTGCAAAATTGAGGTGTGACCACGTTGCGTTTTGTGCCGTTTCCTGTCGCGGGCACTAGGCCGACCCGCACAAGTGAGGTACCATTTTTCTTGTAGGACTTTGGGGAACGCGAGGTGTGTGGAAATTTGTGGATCCACGCAGATTCCAGAATTTTCCATCATAGAAATGTGGGGAAAATGTGTTTTTTTGTCAATTTTTTACGTTTGCAAGGGATTCTGGGTAACAGACCATGGTGGGAGGCAGTCAAGTCACCCATTCCTGGATTCCCCTGGGTGTCTAGCTTTCAAAAATGTATAGGTTTGCTAGGTATCCCTAGGTGCCGGCAGGGCTAGGGTTCAAAAACTACAGCTATTCACTTTGCCAAAAAAGGGTCATTTTAAACTGCAAAATTGAGGTGTGACCACGTTGTGTTTTGCGAGGTTTCCTGTCGCGGGCACTAGGCCGACCCGCACAAGTGAGGTACCATTTTTCTCGTAGGACTTTGGGGAACGCGGGGTGGGTGGAAATTTGTAGATCCACACAGATTCCAGAACTTTCCATCACAGAAATGTGGAGAAAATGTGTTTTTTTTGTCAATTTTTTATGTTTGCAAGGGATTCTGGGTAACAGACCATGGTGGGAGGCAGTCAAGTCACCCCTTCCTGGATTCCCCTGGGTGTCTAGTTTTCAAAAATGTATAGGTTTGCTAGGTTTCCCTAGGTGCCGGCAGGGCTAGGGTTAAAAAACTACAGCTAGTCACTTGCCAAAAAAGGGTCATTTTTCACTGCAAAATTGAGGTGTGACCACGTTGCGTTTTGTGCCGTTTCCTGTCGCGGGCACTAGGCCGACCCGCACAAGTGAGGTACCATTTTTCTCGTAGGACTTTGGGGAACGCAGGGTGGGTGGAAATTTGTGGATCCACGCAGATTCCAGAACTTTCCATCACAGAAATGTGGGTAAAATGTGTTTTTTTTGTCGATTTTTTATGTTTGCAAGGGATTCTGGGTAACAGACCATGGTGGGAGGCAGTCAAGTCACCCCATCCTGGATTCCCCTGGGTGTCTAGTTTTCAAAAATGTATAGGTTTGCTAGGTTTCCCTAGGTGCCGGCAGGGCTAGGGTTCAAAAACTACAGCTCGTCACTTTGCCAAAAAAGGGTCATTTTTCACTGCAAAATTGAGGTGTGACCACGTTGCGTTTTGCGCCTTTTCCTGTCACGGGCACTAGGCCGACCCGCACAAGTGAGGTACCATTTTTCTCGTAGGACTTTGGGGAACGTAGGGTGGGTGGAAATTTGTGGATCCACGCAGATTCCAGAACTTTCCATCACAGAAATGTGGGTAAAATGTGTTTTTTTTGTCGATTTTTTATGTTTGCAAGGGATTCTGGGTAACAGACCATGGTGGGAGGCAGTCAAGTCACCCCATCCTGGATTCCCCTGGGTGTCTAGTTTTCAAAAATGTATAGGTTTGCTATGTTTCCCTAGGTGCCGGCAGGGCTAGGGTTCAAAAACTACAGCTAGTCACTTTGCCAAAAAAGGGTCATTTTTCACTGCAAAATTGAGGTGTGACCACGTTGTGATTTGCGTCGTTTCCTGTCACGGGCACTAGGCCGACCCGCACAAGTGAGGTACCATTTTTCTCGTAGGACTTTGGGGAACGTGGGGTGGGTGTAAATTTGTGGATCCAAGCAGATTCCAGAACTTTCCATCACAGAAATGTGGGGAAAATGTGTTTTTTTTGTCAATTTTTTACGTTTGCAAGGGATTCTGGGTAACAGACCATGGTGGGAGGCAGTCAAGTCACCCCTTCCTGGATTCCCCTGGGTGTCTAGTTTTCAAAAATGTATAGGTTTGCTAGGTTTCCCTAGGTGCCGGCAGGGCTAGGGTTCAAAAACTACAGCTAGTCACTTTGCCAAAAAAGGGTAATTTTTCACTGCAAAATTGAGGTCTGACCACGTTGCGTTTTGCGCCGTTTCCTGTTGCGGGCACTAGGCCGACCCGCACAAGTGAGGTACCATTTTTCTCGTTGGACTTTGGGGAACGTGCGGTGGGTGGAAATTTGTGGATCCACGCAGAATCCAGAACTTTCCATCACAGAAATGTGGGGAAAATGTGTTTTTTTTGTCAATTTTTTACGTTTGCAAGGGATTCTGGGTAACAGACCATGGTGGGAGGCAGTCAAGTCACCCCTTCCTGGATTCCCCTTGGTGTCTAGTTTTAAAAAATGTATAGGTTTGCTAGGTTTCCCTAGGTGCCGGCAGGGCTAGGGTTCAAAAACTACAGCTAGTCACTTTGCCAAAAAAGGGTCATTTTTCACTCTAAAATTGAGGTGTGACCACGTTGCGTTTTGCGCCGTTTCCTGTCGCGGGCACTAGGCCGACCCGCACAAGTGAGGTACCATTTTTCTTGTAGGACTTTGGGGAACGCGGGGTGTGTGGAAATTTGTGGATCCACGCAGATTCCAGAATTTTCCATCATAGAAATGCGGGGAAAATGTGTTTTTTTTGTCAATTGTTTACGTTTGCAAGGGATTCTGGGTAACAGACCATGGTGGGAGGCAGTCAAGTCACCCATTCCTGGATTCCCCTGGGTGTCTAGTTTTCAAAAATGTATAGGTTTGCTAGGTTTCCCTAGGTGCCGGCAGGGCTAGGGTTCAAAAACTACAGCTATTCACTTTGCCAAAAAAGGGTCATTTTAAACTGCAAAATTGAGGTGTGACCACGTTGTGTTTTGCGCCGTTTCCTGTCGCGGGCACTAGGCCGACCCGCACAAGTGAGGTACCATTTTTCTCGTAGGACTTTGGGGAACGCAGGGTGGGTGGAAATTTGTGGATCCACGCAGATTCCAGAACTTTCCATCACAGAAATGTGGGTAAAATGTGTTTTTTTTGTCGATTTTTTATGTTTGCAAGGGATTCTGGGTAACAGACCATGGTGGGAGGCAGTCAAGTCACCCCTTCCTGGATTCCCCTGGGTGTCTAGTTTTCAAAAATGTATAGGTTTGCTAGGTTTCCCTAGGTGCCGGCAGGGCTAGGGTTCAAAAACTACAGCTAGTCACTTTGCCAAAAAAGAGTCATTTTTCACTGCAAAATTGAGGTGTGACCACGTTGCGTTTTGCGCTGTTTCCTGTCGCGGGCACTAGGCCGACCCGCACAACTGAGGTACCATTTTTCTCGTTGGACTTTGGGGAACGTGGGGTGGGTGGAAATTTATGGATCCACGCAGAATCCAGAACTTTCCATCACAGAAATGTGGGGAAAATTTGTTTTTTTTGTCAATTTTTTACGTTTGCAAGGGATTCTGGGTAACAGACCATGGTGGGAGGCAGTCAAGTCACCCCTTCCTGGATTCCCCTTGGTGTCTAGTTTTAAAAAATGTATAGGTTTGCTAGGTTTCCCTAGGTGCCGGCAGGGCTAGGGTTCAAAAACTACAGCTAGTCACTTTGCCAAAAAAGGGTCATTTTTCACTGCAAAATTGAGGTGTGACCACGTTGCGTTTTGCGCCGTTTCCTGTCGCGGGCACTAGGCCGACCCGCACAAGTGTTGTTACCATTTTTCTTGTAGGACTTTGGGGAACGTGGGGTGTGTGGAAATTTGTGGATCCACGCAGATTCCAGAATTTTCCATCATAGAAATGCGGGGAAAATGTGTTTTTTTTGTCAATTCTTTACGTTTGCAAGGGATTCTGGGTAACAGACCATGGTGGGAGATAGTCAAGTCACCCATTCCTGGATTCCCCTGGGTGTCTAGTTTTCAAAAATGTATAGGTTTGCTAGGTTTCCCTAGGTGCCGGCAGGGCTAGGGTTAAAAAACTACAGCTATTCACTTTGCCAAAAAAGGGTCATTTTAAACTGCAAAATTGAGGTGTGACCACGTTGTGTTTTGTGCCGTTTCCTGTCGCGGGCACTAGGCCGACCCGCACAAGTGAGGTACCATTTTTCTCGTAGGACTTTGGGGAACGCGGGGTGGGTGGAAATTTGTAGATCCACCTAGATTCCAAAACTTTCCATCACAGAAATGTGGGGAAAATGTGTTTTTTTTGTCAATTTTTTATGTTTGCAAGGGATTCTGGGTAACAGACCATGGTGGGAGGCAGTCAAGTCACCCCTTCCTGGATTCCCATCGGTGTCTAGTTTTAAAAAATGTATAGGTTTGCTAGGTTTCCCTAGGTGCCGGCAGGGCTAGGGTTAAAAAACTACAGCTAGTCACTTTGCCAAAAAAGGGTCATTTTTCACTGCAAAATTGAGGTGTGACCACGTTGCGTTTTGCGCCGTTTCCTGTCGCGGGCACTAGGCCGACCCGCACAAGTGAGGTACCATTTTTCTTGTAGGACTTTGGGGAACGCGAGGTGTGTGGAAATTTGTGGATCCACGCAGATTCCAGAATTTTCCATCATAGAAATGTGGGGAAAATGTGTTTTTTTGTCAATTTTTTACGTTTGCAAGGGATTCTGGGTAACAGACCATGGTGGGAGGCAGTCAAGTCACCCATTCCTGGATTCCCCTGGGTGTCTAGCTTTCAAAAATGTATAGGTTTGCTAGGTATCCCTAGGTGCCGGCAGGGCTAGGGTTCAAAAACTACAGCTATTCACTTTGCCAAAAAAGGGTCATTTTAAACTGCAAAATTGAGGTGTGACCACGTTGTGTTTTGCGAGGTTTCCTGTCGCGGGCACTAGGCCGACCCGCACAAGTGAGGTACCATTTTTCTCGTAGGACTTTGGGGAACGCGGGGTGGGTGGAAATTTGTAGATCCACACAGATTCCAGAACTTTCCATCACAGAAATGTGGAGAAAATGTGTTTTTTTTGTCAATTTTTTATGTTTGCAAGGGATTCTGGGTAACAGACCATGGTGGGAGGCAGTCAAGTCACCCCTTCCTGGATTCCCCTGGGTGTCTAGTTTTCAAAAATGTATAGGTTTGCTAGGTTTCCCTAGGTGCCGGCAGGGCTAGGGTTCAAAAACTACAGCTAGTCACTTGCCAAAAAAGGGTCATTTTTCACTGCAAAATTGAGGTGTGACCACGTTGCGTTTTGTGCCGTTTCCTGTCGCGGGCACTAGGCCGACCCGCACAAGTGAGGTACCATTTTTCTCGTAGGACTTTGGGGAACGCAGGGTGGGTGGAAATTTGTGGATCCACGCAGATTCCAGAACTTTCCATCACAGAAATGTGGGTAAAATGTGTTTTTTTTGTCGATTTTTTATGTTTGCAAGGGATTCTGGGTAACAGACCATGGTGGGAGGCAGTCAAGTCACCCCATCCTGGATTCCCCTGGGTGTCTAGTTTTCAAAAATGTATAGGTTTGCTAGGTTTCCTTAGGTGCCGGCAGGGCTAGGGTTCAAAAACTACAGCTCGTCACTTTGCCAAAAAAGGGTCATTTTTCACTGCAAAATTGAGGTGTGACCACGTTGCGTTTTGCGCCTTTTCCTGTCACGGGCACTAGGCCGACCCGCACAAGTGAGGTACCATTTTTCTCGTAGGACTTTGGGGAACGTAGGGTGGGTGGAAATTTGTGGATCCACGCAGATTCCAGAACTTTCCATCACAGAAATGTGGGTAAAATGTGTTTTTTTTGTCGATTTTTTATGTTTGCAAGGGATTCTGGGTAACAGACCATGGTGGGAGGCAGTCAAGTCACCCCATCCTGGATTCCCCTGGGTGTCTAGTTTTCAAAAATATATAGGTTTGCTATGTTTCCCTAGGTGCCGGCAGGGCTAGGGTTCAAAAACTACAGCTAGTCACTTTGCCAAAAAAGGGTCATTTTTCACTGCAAAATTGAGGTGTGACCACGTTGTGATTTGCGTCGTTTCCTGTCACGGGCACTAGGCCGACCCGCACAAGTGAGGTACCATTTTTCTCGTAGGACTTTGGGGAACGTGGGGTGGGTGTAAATTTGTGGATCCAAGCAGATTCCAGAACTTTCCATCACAGAAATGTGGGGAAAATGTGTTTTTTTTGTCAATTTTTTACGTTTGCAAGGGATTCTGGGTAACAGACCATGGTGGGAGGCAGTCAAGTCACCCCTTCCTGGATTCCCCTGGGTGTCTAGTTTTCAAAAATGTATAGGTTTGCTAGGTTTCCCTAGGTGCCGGCAGGGCTAGGGTTCAAAAACTACAGCTAGTCACTTTGCCAAAAAAGGGTAATTTTTCACTGCAAAATTGAGGTCTGACCACGTTGCGTTTTGCGCCGTTTCCTGTTGCGGGCACTAGGCCGACCCGCACAAGTGAGGTACCATTTTTCTCGTTGGACTTTGGGGAACGTGCGGTGGGTGGAAATTTGTGGATCCACGCAGAATCCAGAACTTTCCATCACAGAAATGTGGGGAAAATGTGTTTTTTTTGTCAATTTTTTACGTTTGCAAGGGATTCTGGGTAACAGACCATGGTGGGAGGCAGTCAAGTCACCCCTTCCTGGATTCCCCTTGGTGTCTAGTTTTAAAAAATGTATAGGTTTGCTAGGTTTCCCTAGGTGCCGGCAGGGCTAGGGTTCAAAAACTACAGCTAGTCACTTTGCCAAAAAAGGGTCATTTTTCACTCTAAAATTGAGGTGTGACCACGTTGCGTTTTGCGCCGTTTCCTGTCGCGGGCACTAGGCCGACCCGCACAAGTGAGGTACCATTTTTCTTGTAGGACTTTGGGGAACGCGGGGTGTGTGGAAATTTGTGGATCCACGCAGATTCCAGAATTTTCCATCATAGAAATGCGGGGAAAATGTGTTTTTTTTGTCAATTTTTTACGTTTGCAAGGGATTCTGGGTAACAGACCATGGTGGGAGGCAGTCAAGTCACCCATTCCTGGATTCCCCTGGGTGTCTAGTTTTCAAAAATGTATAGGTTTGCTAGGTTTCCCTAGGTGCCGGCAGGGCTAGGGTTCAAAAACTACAGCTATTCACTTTGCCAAAAAAGGGTCATTTTAAACTGCAAAATTGAGGTGTGACC
This sequence comes from Triturus cristatus, assembly GCF_964204655.1. NCBI lineage: Eukaryota > Metazoa > Chordata > Amphibia > Caudata > Salamandridae > Triturus > Triturus cristatus. Next base: position 205,236 of record NW_028187871.1, on the reverse strand, counting down.
ACGTTGTGTTTTGCGCCGTTTCCTGTCGCGGGCACTAGGCCGACCCGCACAAGTGAGGTACCATTTTTCTCGTAGGACTTTGGGGAACGCAGGGTGGGTGGAAATTTGTGGATCCACGCAGATTCCAGAACTTTCCATCACAGAAATGTGGGTAAAATGTGTTTTTTTTGTCGATTTTTTATGTTTGCAAGGGATTCTGGGTAACAGACCATGGTGGGAGGCAGTCAAGTCACCCCTTCCTGGATTCCCCTGGGTGTCTAGTTTTCAAAAATGTATAGGTTTGCTAGGTTTCCCTAGGTGCCGGCAGGGCTAGGGTTCAAAAACTACAGCTAGTCACTTTGCCAAAAAAGAGTCATTTTTCACTGCAAAATTGAGGTGTGACCACGTTGCGTTTTGCGCTGTTTCCTGTCGCGGGCACTAGGCCGACCCGCACAACTGAGGTACCATTTTTCTCGTTGGACTTTGGGGAACGTGGGGTGGGTGGAAATTTATGGATCCACGCAGAATCCAGAACTTTCCATCACAGAAATGTGGGGAAAATTTGTTTTTTTTGTCAATTTTTTACGTTTGCAAGGGATTCTGGGTAACAGACCATGGTGGGAGGCAGTCAAGTCACCCCTTCCTGGATTCCCCTTGGTGTCTAGTTTTAAAAAATGTATAGGTTTGCTAGGTTTCCCTAGGTGCCGGCAGGGCTAGGGTTCAAAAACTACAGCTAGTCACTTTGCCAAAAAAGGGTCATTTTTCACTGCAAAATTGAGGTGTGACCACGTTGCGTTTTGCGCCGTTTCCTGTCGCGGGCACTAGGCCGACCCGCACAAGTGTTGTTACCATTTTTCTTGTAGGACTTTGGGGAACGTGGGGTGTGTGGAAATTTGTGGATCCACGCAGATTCCAGAATTTTCCATCATAGAAATGCGGGGAAAATGTGTTTTTTTTGTCAATTTTTTACATTTGCAAGGGATTCTGGGTAACAGACCATGGTGGGAGATAGTCAAGTCACCCATTCCTGGATTCCCCTGGGTGTCTAGTTTTCAAAAATGTATAGGTTTGCTAGGTTTCCCTAGGTGCCGGCAGGGCTAGGGTTAAAAAACTACAGCTATTCACTTTGCCAAAAAAGGGTCATTTTAAACTGCAAAATTGAGGTGTGACCACGTTGTGTTTTGTGCCGTTTCCTGTCGCGGGCACTAGGCCGACCCGCACAAGTGAGGTACCATTTTTCTCGTAGGACTTTGGGGAACGCGGGGTGGGTGGAAATTTGTAGATCCACCTAGATTCCAAAACTTTCCATCACAGAAATGTGGGGAAAATGTGTTTTTTTTGTCAATTTTTTATGTTTGCAAGGGATTCTGGGTAACAGACCATGGTGGGAGGCAGTCAAGTCACCCCTTCCTGGATTCCCATCGGTGTCTAGTTTTAAAAAATGTATAGGTTTGCTAGGTTTCCCTAGGTGCCGGCAGGGCTAGGGTTAAAAAACTACAGCTAGTCACTTTGCCAAAAAAGGGTCATTTTTCACTGCAAAATTGAGGTGTGACCACGTTGCGTTTTGCGCCGTTTCCTGTCGCGGGCACTAGGCCGACCCGCACAAGTGAGGTACCATTTTTCTTGTAGGACTTTGGGGAACGCGGGGTGTGTGGAAATTTGTGGATCCACGCAGATTCCAGAATTTTCCATCATAGAAATGTGGGGAAAATGTGTTTTTTTTGTCAATTTTTTACGTTTGCAAGGGATTCTGGGTAACAGACCATGGTGGGAGGCAGTCAAGTCACCCATTCCTGGATTCCCCTGGGTGTCTAGTTTTCAAAAATGTATAGGTTTGCTAGGTTTCCCTAGGTGCCGGCAGGGCTAGGGTTCAAAAACTACAGCTATTCACTTTGCCAAAAAAGGGTCATTTTAAACTGCAAAATTGAGGTGTGACCACGTTGTGTTTTGCGCCGTTTCCTGTCGCGGGCACTAGGCCGACCCGCACAAGTGAGGTACCATTTTTCTCGTAGGACTTTGGGGAACGCGGGGTGGGTGGAAATTTGTAGATCCACACAGATTCCAGAACTTTCCATCACAGAAATGTGGGGAAAATGTGTTTTTTTTGTCAATTGTTTATGTTTGCAAGGGATTCTGGGTAACAGACCATGGTGGGAGGCAGTCAAGTCATCCCATCCTGGATTCCCCTGGGTGTCTAGTTTTCAAAAATGTATAGGTTTGCTAGGTTTCCCTAGGTGCCGGCAGGGCTAGGGTTAAAAAACTACAGCTAGTCACTTTGCCAAAAAAGGGTCATTTTTCACTGCAAAATTGAGGTGTGACCACGTTGCGATTTGCGCCGTTTCCTGTCATGGGCACTAGGCCGACCCGCACAAGTGAGGTACCATTTTTCTCGTAGGACTTTGGGGAACGCGGGGTGGGTGTAAATTTGTGGATCCAAGCAGATTCCAGAACTTTCCATCACAGAAATGTGGGGAAAATGTGTTTTTTTTGTCAATTTTTTATGTTTGCAAGGGATTCTGGGTAACAGACCATGGTGGGAGGCAGTCAAGTCACCCCTTCCTGGATTCCCCTGGGTGTCTAGTTTTCACAAATGTATAGGTTTGCTAGGTTTCCCTAGGTGCCGGCAGGGCTAGGGTTAAAAAACTACAGCTAGTCACTTTGCCAAAAAAGGGTCATTTTTCACTGCAAAATTGAGGTGTGACCACGTTGCGTGTTGTGCCGTTTCCTGTCGCAGGCACTGGGCCGACCCGCACAAGTGAGGTACCATTTTTCTTGTAGGACTTTGGGGAACGCAGGGTGGGTGGAAATTTGTGGATCCACGCAGATTCCAGAACTTTCCATCACAGAAATGTGGGTAAAATGTGTTTTTTTTGTCGATTTTTTATGTTTGCAAGGGATTCTGGGTAACAGACCATGGTGGGAGGCAGTCAAGTCACCCCATCCTGGATTCCCCTGGGTGTCTAGTTTTCAAAAATGTATAGGTTTGCTAGGTTTCCCTAGGTGCCGGCAGGGCTAGGGTTCAAAAACTACAGCTAGTCACTTTGCCAAAAAAGGGTCATTTTTCACTGCAAAATTGAGGTGTGACCACGTTGCGTTTTGTGCCGTTTCCTGTCGCGGGCACTAGGCCGACCCGCACAAGTGAGGTACCAAATTTCTCGTAGGACTTTGGGGAACGCAGGGTGGGTGGAAATTTGTGGATCCACGCAGATTCCAGAACTTTCCATCACAGAAATGTGGGGAAAATGTGTTTTTTTTGTCAATTTTTTACATTTGCAAGGGATTCTGGGTAACAGACCATGGTGGGAGGCTGTCAAGTCACCCCATCCTGGATTCCCCTGGGTGTCTAGTTTTCAAAAATATATAGGTTTGCTAGGTTTCCCTAGGTGCTGGCAGGGCTAGGGTTCAAAAACTACAGCTCGTCACTTTGCCAAAAAAGGGTAATTTTTCACTGCAAAATTGAGGTGTGACCACGTTGCGTTTTGCGCCATTTCCTGTCGCGGGCACTAGGCCGACCCGCACAAGTGAGGTACCATTTTTCTCGTAGGACTTTGGGGAATGCAGGGTGGGTGGAAATTTGTGGATCCACGCAGATTCCAGAACTTTCCATCACAGAAATGTGGGTAAAATGTGTTTTTTTTGTCAATTTTTTATGTTTTCAAGGGATTCTGGGTAACAGACCATGGTGGGAGGCAGTCAAGTCCTCCCATCCTGGATTCCCCTGGGTGTCTAGTTTTCAAAAATGTATAGGTTTGCTAGGTTTCCCTAGGTGCCGTCAGGGCTAGGGTTCAAAAACTACAGCTAGTCACTTTGCCAAAAAAGGGTCATTTTTCACTGCAAAATTGAGGTGTGACCACGTTGCGATTTGCGCCGTTTCCTGTCACGGGCACTAGGCCGACCCGCACAAGTGAGGTACCATTTTTCTCGTAGGACTTTGGGGAACGCGGGGTGGGTGTAAATTTGTGGATCCAAGCAGATTCCAGAACTTTCCATCACAGAAATGTGGGGAAAATGTGTTTTTTTTGTCAATTTTTTACGTTTGCAAGGGATTCTGGGTAACAGACCATGGTGGGAGGCAGTCAAGTCACCCCTTCCTGGATTCCCCTGGGTGTCTAGTTTTCAAAAATGTATAGGTTTGCTAGGTTTCCCTAGGTGCCGGCAGGGCTAGGGTTCAAAAACTACAGCTAGTCACTTTGCCAAAAAAGGGTCATTTTTCACTGCAATATTGAGGTGTGACCACGTTGCGTGTTGTGCCGTTTCCTGTCGCGGGCACTGGGCCGACCCGCACAAGTGAGGTACCATTTTTCTCATAGGACTTTGGGGAACGTGGGGTGGGTGGAAATTTGTGGATCTACGCAGAATCCAGAACTTTCCATCACAGAAATGTGGGGAAAATTTGTTTTTTTTGTCAATTTTTTACGTTTGCAAGGGATTCTGGGTAACAGACCATGGTGGGAGGCAGTCAAGTCACCCATTCCTGGATTCCCCTGGGTGTCTAGTTTTCAAAAATGTATAGGTTTGCTAGGTTTCCCTAGGTGCCGGCAGGGCTAGGGTTAAAAAACTACAGCTATTCACTTTGCCAAAAAAGGGTCATTTTAAACTGCAAAATTGAGGTGTGACCACGTTGTGTTTTGTGCCGTTTCCTGTCGCGGGCACTAGGCCGACCCGCACAAGTGAGGTACCATTTTTCTCGTAGGACTTTGGGGAACGCGGGGTGGGTGGAAATTTGTAGATCCACCTAGATTCCAAAACTTTCCATCACAGAAATGTGGGGAAAATGTGTTTTTTTTGTCAATTTTTTATGTTTGCAAGGGATTCTGGGTAACAGACCATGGTGGGAGGCAGTCAAGTCACCCCTTCCTGGATTCCCATGGGTGTCTAGTTTTAAAAAATGTATAGGTTTGCTAGGTTTCCCTAGGTGCCGGCAGGGCTAGGGTTAAAAAACTACAGCTAGTCACTTTGCCAAAAAAGGGTCATTTTTCACTGCAAAATTGAGGTGTGACCACGTTGCGTTTTGCGCCGTTTCCTGTCGCGGGCACTAGGCCGACCCGCACAAGTGAGGTACCATTTTTCTTGTAGGACTTTGGGGAACGCGGGGTGTGTGGAAATTTGTGGATCCACGCAGATTCCAGAATTTTCCATCATAGAAATGTGGGGAAAATGTGTTTTTTTTGTCAATTTTTTACGTTTGCAAGGGATTCTGGGTAACAGACCATGGTGGGAGGCAGTCAAGTCACCCATTCCTGGATTCCCCTGGGTGTCTAGTTTTCAAAAATGTATAGGTTTGCTAGGTTTCCCTAGGTGCCGGCAGGGCTAGGGTTCAAAAACTACAGCTAGTCACTTTGCCAAAAAAGGGTCATTTTTCACTGCAAAATTGAGGTGTGACCACGTTGCGTGTTGTGCCGTTTCCTGTCGCGGGCACTGGGCCGACCCGCACAAGTGAGGTACCATTTTTCTCGTAGGACTTTGGGGAACGCAGGGTGGGTGGAAATTTGTGGATCCACGCAGATTCCAGAACTTTCCATCACAGAAATGTGGGTAAAATGTGTTTTTTTTGTCGATTTTTTATGTTTGCAAGGGATTCTGGGTAACAGACCATGGTGGGAGGCAGTCAAGTCACCCCATCCTGGATTCCCCTGGGTGTCTAGTTTTCAAAAATGTATAGGTTTGCTAGGTTTCCCTAGGTGCCGGCAGGGCTAGGGTTCAAAAACTACAGCTAGTCACTTTGCCAAAAAAGGGTCATTTTTCACTGCAAAATTGAGGTGTGACCACGTTGCGTTTTGTGCCGTTTCCTGTCGCGGGCACTAGGCCGACCCGCACAAGTGAGGTACCAAATTTCTCGTAGGACTTTGGGGAACGCGGGGTGGGTGGAAATTTGTGGATCCACGCAGATTCCAGAACTTTCCATCACAGAAATGTGGGGAAAATGTGTTTTTTTGTCAATTTTTTACATTTGCAAGGGATTCTGGGTAACAGACCATGGTGGGAGGCAGTCAAGTCACCCCATCCTGGATTCCCCTGGGTGTCTAGTTTTCAAAAATATATAGGTTTGCTAGGTTTCCCTAGGTGCCGGCAGGGCTAGGGTTCAAAAACTACAGCTCGTCACTTTGCCAAAAAAGGGTCATTTTTCACTGCAAAATTGAGGTGTGACCACGTTGCGTTTTGTGCCGTTTCTTGTCGCGGGCACTAGGCCGACCCGCACAAGTGAGGTACCAAATTTCTCGTAGGACTTTGGGGAACGCGGGGTGGGTGGAAATTTGTGGATCCACGCAGATTCCAGAACTTTCCATCACAGAAATGTGGGGAAAATGTGTTTTTTTTGTCAATTTTTTACGTTTGCAAGGGATTCTGGGTAACAGACCATGGTGGGAGGCAGTCAAGTCACCCCTTCCTGGATTCGCCTTGGTGTCTATTTTTAAAAAATGTATAGGTTTGCTAGGTTTCCCTAGGTGCCGGCAGGGCTAGGGTTCAAAAACTACAGCTAGTCACTTTGCCAAAAAAGGGTCATTTTTCACTGCAAAATTGAGGTGTGACCACGTTGCGTTTTGCGCCGTTTCCTGTCGCGGGCACTAGGCCGACCCGCACAAGTGAGGTACCATTTTTCTTGTAGGACTTTGGGGAACGCGGGGTGTGTGGAAATTTGTGGATCCACGCAGATTCCAGAACTTTCCATCACAGAAATGTGGGTAAAATGTGTTTTTTTTGTTACTTTTTTATGTTTGCAAGGGATTCTGGGTAACAGACCATGGTGGGAGGCAGTCAAGTCATCCCATCCTGGATTCCCCTGGGTGTCTAGTTTTCAAAAATGTATAGGTTTGCTAGGTTTCCCTAGGTGCCGGCAGGGCTAGGGTTCAAAAACTACAGCTAGTCACTTTGCCAAAAAAGGGTCATTTTTCACTGCAAAATTGAGGTGTGACCACGTTGCGATTTGCGCCGTTTCCTGTCATGGGCACTAGGCCGACCCGCACAAGTGAGGTACCATTTTTCTCGTAGGACTTTGGGGAACGCGGGGTGGGTGTAAATTTGTGGATCCAAGCAGATTCCAGAACTTTCCATCACAGAAATGTGGGGAAAATGTGTTTTTTTTGTCAATTTTTTATGTTTGCAAGGGATTCTGGGTAACAGACCATGGTGGGAGGCAGTCAAGTCACCCCTTCCTGGATTCCCTTGGGTGTCTAGTTTTCAAAAATGTATAGGTTTGCTAGGTTTCCCTAGGTGCCGGCAGGGCTAGGGTTCAAAAACTACAGCTAGTCACTTTGTCAAAAAAGGGTCATTTTTCACTGCAAAATTGAGGTGTGAGTACGTTGCGTGTTGTGCCGTTTCCTGTCGCAGGCACTGGGCCGACCCGCACAAGTGAGGTACCATTTTTCTCGTAGGACTTTGGGGAACGCAGGGTGGGTGGAAATTTGTGGATCCACGCAGATTCCAGAACTTTCCATCACAGAAATGTGGGTAAAATGTGTTTTCTTTGTCGATTTTTTATGTTTGCAAGGGATTCTGGGTAACAGACCATGGTGGGAGGCAGTCAAGTCACCCCATCCTGGATTCCCCTGGGTGTCTAGTTTTCAAAAATGTATAGGTTTGCTAGGTTTCCCTAGGTGCCGGCAGGGCTAGGGTTCAAAAACTACAGCTAGTCACTTTGCCAAAAAAGGGTCATTTTTCACTGCAAAATTGAGGTGTGACCACGTTGCGTTTTGTGCCGTTTCCTGTCGCGGGCACTAGGCCGACCCGCACAAGTGAGGTACCAAATTTCTCGTAGGACTTTGCGGAACGCAGGGTGGGTGGAAATTTGTGGATCCACGCAGATTCCAGAACTTTCCATCACAGAAATGTGGGGAAAATGTGTTTTTTTTGTCAATTTTTTACATTTGCAAGGGATTCTGGGTAACAGACCATGGTGGGAGGCAGTCAAGTCATCCCATCCTGGATTCCCCTGGGTGTCTAGTTTTCAAAAATGTATAGGTTTGCTAGGTTTCCCTAGGTGCCGTCAGGGCTAGGGTTCAAAAACTACAGCTAGTCACTTTGCCAAAAAAGGGTAATTTTTCACTGCAAAATTGAGGTGTGACCACGTTGCGATTTGCGCCGTTTCCTGTCACGGGCACTAGGCCGACCCGTACAAGTGAGGTACCATTTTTCTCGTAGGACTTTGGGGAACGCGGGGTGGGTGTAAATTTGTGGATCCAAGCAGATTCCAGAACTTTCCATCACAGAAATGTGGGGAAAATGTGTTTTTTTTGTCAATTTTTTACGTTTGCAAGGAATTCTGGGTAACAGACCATGGTGGGAGGCAGTCAAGTCACCCCTTCCTGGATTACCCTGGGTGTCTAGTTTTCAAAAATGTATAGGTTTGCTAGGTTTCCCTAGGTGCCGGCAGGGCTAGGGTTCAAAAACTACAGCTAGTCACTTTGCCAAAAAAGGGTCATTTTTCACTGCAAAATTGAGGTGTGACCACGTTGCTTGTTGTGCCGTTTCCTGTCGCGGGCACTGGGCCGACCCGCACAAGTGAGGTACCATTTTTCTCGTAGGACTTTGGGGAACGCAGGGTGGGTGGAAATTTGTGGATCCACGCAGATTCCAGAACTTTCCATCACAGAAATGTGGGTAAAATGTGTTTTTTTTGTCGATTTTTTATGTTTGCAAGGGATTCTGGGTAACAGACCATGGTGGGAGGCAGTCAAGTCACCCCATCCTGGATTCCCCTGGGTGTCTAGTTTTCAAAAATGTATAGGTTTGCTAGGTTTCCCTAGGTGCCGGCAGGGCTAGGGTTCAAAAACTACAGCTAGTCACTTTGCCAAAAAAGGGTCATTTTTCACTGCAAAATTGAGGTGTGACCACGTTGCGTTTTGTGCCGTTTCCTGTCGCGGGCACTAGGCCGACCCGCACAAGTGAGGTACCAAATTTCTCGTAGGACTTTGGGGAACGCGGGGTGGGTGGAAATTTGTGGATCCACGCAGATTCCAGAACTTTCCATCACAGAAATGTGGGGAAAATGTGTTTTTTTGTCAATTTTTTACATTTGCAAGGGATTCTGGGTAACAGACCATGGTGGGAGGCAGTCAAGTCACCCCATCCTGGATTCCCCTGGGTGTCTAGTTTTCAAAAATATATAGGTTTGCTAGGTTTCCCTAGGTGCCGGCAGGGCTAGGGTTCAAAAACTACAGCTCGTCACTTTGCCAAAAAAGGGTCATTTTTCACTGCAAAATTGAGGTGTGACCACGTTGCGTTTTGCGCCATTTCCTGTCGCGGGCACTAGGCCGACCCACACAAGTGAGGTACCATTTTTCTCGTAGGACTTTGGGGAACGCAGGGTGGGTGGAAATTTGTGGATCCACGCAGATTCCAGAACTTTCCATCACAGAAATGTAGGTAAAATGTGTTTTTTTTGTCGATTTTTTATGTTTGCAAGGGATTCTGGGTAACAGACCATGGTGGGAGGCAGTCAAGTCACCCCATCCTGGATTCTCCTGGGTGTCTAGTTTTCAAAAATGTATAGGTTTGCTAGGTTCGCCTAGGTGCCGGCAGGGCTAGGGTTAAAAAACTACAGCTAGTCACTTTGCCAAAAAAGGGTCATTTTTCACTGCAAAATTGAGGTGTGACCACGTTGCGTTTTGTGCCGTTTCTTGTCGCGGGCACTAGGCCGACCCGCACAAGTGAGGTACCAAATTTCTCGTAGGACTTTGGGGAACGCGGGGTGGGTGGAAATTTGTGGATCCACGCAGATTCCAGAACTTTCCATCACAGAAATGTGGTCAAAATGTGTTTTTTTTGTCAATTTTTTACATTTGCAAGGGATTCTGGGTAACAGACCATGGTGGGAGGCAGTCAAGTCACCCCATCCTGGATTCCCCTGGGTGTCTAGTTTTAAAAAATGTATAGGTTTGCTAGGTTTCCCTAGGTGCCGGCAGGGCTAGGGTTCAAAAACTACAGCTCGTCACTTTGCCAAAAAAGGGTCATTTTTCACTGCAAAATTGAGGTGTGACCACGTTGCGTTTTGCGCCATTTCCTGTCGCGGGCACTAGGCCGACCCTCACAAGTGAGGTACCATTTTTCTCGTAGGACTTTGGGGAACGCAGGGTGGGTGGAAATTTGTGGATCCACGCAGATTCCAGAACTTTCCATCACAGAAATGTGGGTAAAATGTGTTTTTTTTGTCGATTTTTTATGTTTGCAAGGGATTCTGGGTAACAGACCATGGTGGGAGGCAGTCAAGTCACCCCATCCTGGATTCCCCTGGGTGTCTAGTTTTCAAAAATGTATAGGTTTGCTAGGTTTCCCTAGGTGCCGGCAGGGCTAGGGTTCAAAAACTACAGCTAGTCACTTTGCCAAAAAAGGGTAATTTTTCACTGCAAAATTGAGGTGTGACCACGTTGCGATTTGCGCCGTTTCCTGTCACGGGCACTAGGCCGACCTACACAAGTGAGGTACCATTTTTCTCGTAGGACTTTGGGGAACGCGGGGTGGGTGTAAATTTGTGGATCCAAGCAGATTCCAGAACTTTCCATCACAGAAATGTGGGGAAAATGTGTTTTTTTTGTCAATTTTTTACGTTTGCAAGGGATTCTGGGTAACAGACCATGGTGGGAGGCAGTCAAGTCACCCCTTCCTGGATTTCCCTGGGTGTCTAGTTTTCAAAAATGTATAGGTTTGCTAGGTTTCCCTAGGTGCCGGCAGGGCTAGGGTTCAAAAAATACAGCTAGTCACTTTGCCAAAAAAGGGTCATTTTTCACTGCAAAATTGAGGTGTGACCACGTTGCGTTTTGCGCCGTTTCCTGTCACGGGCACTAGGCCGACCCGCACAAGTGAGGTACCATTTTTCTTGTAGGACTTTGGGGAACGCGGGGTGTGTGGAAATTTGTGGATCCACGCAGATTCCAGAATTTTCCATCATAGAAATGCGGGGAAAATGTGTTTTTTTTGTCAATTTTTTACGTTTGCAAGGGATTCTGGGTAACAGACCATGGTGGGAGGCAGTCAAGTCACCCATTCCTGGATTCCCCTGGGTGTCTAGTTTTCAAAAATGTATAGGTTTGCTAGGTTTCCCTAGGTGCCGGCAGGGCTAGGGTTCAAAAACAACAGCTATTCACTTTGCCAAAAAAGGGTCATTTTAAACTGCAAAATTGAGGTGTGACCACGTTGTGTTTTGCGCCGTTTCCTGTCGCGGGCACTAGGCCGACCCGCACAAGTGAGGTACCATTTTCTCGTAGGACTTTGGGGAACGCGGGGTGGGTGGAAATTTGTAGATCCACGCAGATTCCAGAACTTTCCATCATAGAAATGTGGGGAAAATGTGTTTTTTTTGTCAATTTTTTATGTTTGCAAGGGATTCTGGGTAACAGACCATGGTGGGAGGCAGTCAAGTCACCCCTTCCTGGATTCCCCTGGGTGTCTAGTTTTTAAAAATGTATAGGTTTGCTAGGTTTCCCTAGGTGCCGGCAGGGCTAGGGTTCAAAAACTACAGCTAGTCACTTTGCCAAAAAAGGGTCATTTTTCACTGCAAAATTGAGGTGTGACCACTTTGCGTTTTGCGCCGTTTCCTGTCGCGGGCACTAGGCCGACCCGCACAAGTGAGGTACCATTTTTCTCGTAGGACTTTGGGGAACGTGGGGTGGGTGGAAATTTGTGGATCCACGCTGAATCTAGAACTTTCCATCACAGAAATGTGGGGAAAATTTGTTTTTTTTGTCAATTTTTTACGTTTGCAAGGGATTCTGGGTAACAGACCTTGGTGGGAGGCAGTCAAGTCACCCCTTCCTGGATTCCCCTGGGTGTCTAGTTTTCAAAAATGTATAGGTTTGCTAGGTTTCCCTAGGTGCCGGCAGGGCTAGGGTTCAAAAACTACAGCTAGTCACTTTGCCAAAAAAGGGTCATTTTTCACTGCAAAATTGAGGTGTGACCACATTGCGTTTTGCGCCGTTTCCTGTCGCGGGCACTAGGCCGACCTGCACAAGTGAGGTACCATTTTTCTTGTAGGACTTTGGGGAACGCGGTGTGTGTGGAAATTTGTGGATCCACGCAGATTCCAGAACTTTCCATCACAGAAATGTGGGTAAAATGTGTTTTTTTTGTCGATTTTTTATGTTTGCAAGGGATTCTGGGTAACAGACCATGGTGGGAGGCAGTCAAGTCACCCCATCCTGGATTCCCCTGGGTGTCTAGTTTTCAAAAATGTATAGGTTTGCTAGGTTTCCCTAGGTGCCGGCAGGGCTAGGGTTCAAAAACTACAGCTAGTCACTTTGCCAAAAAAGGGTCATTTTTCACTGCAAAATTGAGGTGTGACCATGTTGCGATTTGCGCCGTTTCCTGTCACGGGCACTAGGCCGACCCGCACAAGTGAGGTACCATTTTTCTCGTAGGACTTTGGGGAACGCGGGGTGGGTGTAAATTTGTGGATCCAAGCAGATTCCAGAACTTTCCATCACAGAAATGTGGGGAAAATGTGTTTTTTTTGTCAATTTTTTACGTTTGCAAGGGATTCTGGGTAACAGACCATGGTGGGAGGCAGTCAAGTCACCCATTCCTGGATTCCCCTGGGTGTCTAGTTTTCAAAAATGTATAGGTTTGCTAGGTTTCCCTAGGTGCCGGCAGGGCTAGGGTTCAAAAACTACAGCTATTCACTTTGCCAAAAAAGGGTCATTTTAAACTGCAAAATTGAGGTGTGACCACGTTGTGTTTTGCGCCGTTTCCTGTCGCGGGCACTAGGCCGACCTGCACAAGTGAGGTACCATTTTTCTCGTAGGACTTTGGGGAACGCAGGGTGGGTGGAAATTTGTGGATCCACGCAGATTCCAGAACTTTCCATCACAGAAATGTGGGTAAAATGTGTTTTTTTTGTCGATTTTTTATGTTTGCAAGGGATTCTGGGTAACAGACCATGGTGGGAGGCAGTCAAGTCACCCCATCCTGGATTCCCCTGGGTGTCTAGTTTTCAAAAATGTATAGGTTTGCTAGGTTTCCCTAGGTGCCGGTAGGGCTAGGGTTCAAAAACTACAGCTAGTCACTTTGCCAAAAAAGGGTCATTTTTCACTGCAAAATTGAGGTGTGACCACGTTGCGATTTGCGCCGTTTCCTGTCATGGGCACTAGGCCGACCCGCACAAGTGCGGTACCATTTTTCTCGTAAGACTTTGGGGAACGCGGGGTGGGTGTAAATTTGTGGATCCAAGCAGATTCCAGAACTTTCCATCACAGAAATGTGGGGAAAATGTGTTTTTTTTGTCAATTTTTTATGTTTGCAAGGGATTCTGGGTAACAGACCATGGTGGGAGGCAGTCAAGTCACCCCTTCCTGGATTCCCCTGGGTGTCTAGTTTTCAAAAATGTATAGGTTTGCTAGGTTTCCCTAGGTGCCGGCAGGGCTAGGGTTCAAAAACTACAGCTAGTCACTTTGCCAAAAAAGGGTCATTTTTCACTGCAAAATTGAGGTGTGACCACGTTGCGTTTTGCGCCGTTTCCTGTCGCGGGCACTAGGCCGACCCGCACAAGTGAGGTACCATTTTTCTTGTAGGACTTTGGGGAACGCGGGGTGTGTGGAAATTTGTGGATCCACGCAGATTCCAGAACTTTCCATCACAGAAATGTGGGTAAAATGTGTTTTTTTTGTCACTTTTTTATGTTTGCAAGGGATTCTGGGTAACAGACCATAGTGGGAGGCAGTCAAGTCATCCCATCCTGGATTCCCCTGGGTGTCTAGTTTTCAAAAATGTATAGGTTTGCTAGGTTTCCCTAGGTGCCGGCAGGGCTAGGGTTCAAAAACTACAGCTAGTCACTTTGCCAAAAAAGGGTCATTTTTCACTGCAAAATTGAGGTGTGACCACGTTGCGATTTGCGCCGTTTCCTGTCATGGGCACTAGGCCGACCCGCACAAGTGAGGTACCATTTTTCTCGTAGGACTTTGGGGAACGCGGGGTGGGTGTAAATTTGTGGATCCAAGCAGATTCCAGAACTTTCCATCACAGAAATGTGGGGAAAATGTGTTTTTTTTGTCAATTTTTTATGTTTGCAAGGGATTCTGGGTAACAGACCATGGTGGGAGGCAGTCAAGTCACCCCTTCCTGGATTCCCCTGGGTGTCTAGTTTTCAAAAATGTATAGGTTTGCTAGGTTTCCCTAGGTGCCGGCAGGGCTAGGGTTCAAAAACTACAGCTAGTCACTTTGCCAAAAAAGGGTCATTTTTCACTGCAAAATTGAGGTGTGACTACGTTGCGTGTTGTGCCGTTTCCTGTCGCAGGCACTGGGCCGACCCGCACAAGTGAGGTACCATTTTTCTCGTAGGACTTTGGGGAACGCAGGGTGGGTGGAAATTTGTGGATCCACGCAGATTCCAGAACTTTCCATCACAGAAATGTGGGTAAAATGTGTTTTCTTTGTCGATTTTTTATGTTTGCAAGGGATTCTGGGTAACAGACCATGGTGGGAGGCAGTCAAGTCACCCCATCCTGGATTCCCCTGGGTGTCTAGTTTTCAAAAATGTATAGGTTTGCTAGGTTTCCCTAGGTGCCGGCAGGGCTAGGGTTCAAAAACTACAGCTAGTCACTTTGCCAAAAAAGGGTCATTTTTCACTGCAAAATTGAGGTGTGACCATGTTGCGTTTTGTGCCGTTTCCTGTCGCGGGCACTAGGCCGACCCGCACAAGTGAGGTACCAAATTTCTCGTAGGACTTTGGGGAACGCAGGGTGGGTGGAAATTTGTGGATCCACGCAGATTCCAGAACTTTCCATCACAGAAATGTGGGGAAAATGTGTTTTTTTTGTCAATTTTTTACATTTGCAAGGGATTCTGGGTAACAGACCATGGTGGGAGGCAGTCAAGTCATCCCATCCTGGATTCCCCTGGGTGTCTAGTTTTCAAAAATGTATAGGTTTGCTAGGTTTCCCTAGGTGCCGTCAGGGCTAGGGTTCAAAAACTACAGCTAGTCACTTTGCCAAAAAAGGGTAATTTTTCACTGCAAAATTGAGGTGTGACCACGTTGCGATTTGCGCCGTTTCCTGTCACGGGCACTAGGCCGACCCGCACAAGTGAGGTACCATTTTTCTCGTAGGACTTTGGGGAACGCGGGGTGGATGTAAATTTGTGGATCCAAGCAGATTCCAGAACTTTCCATCACAGAAATGTGGGGAAAATGTGTTTTTTTTGTCAATTTTTTACGTTTGCAAGGGATTCTGGGTAACAGACCATGGTGGGAGGCAGTCAAGTCACCCCTTCCTGGATTACCCTGGGTGTCTAGTTTTCAAAAATGTATAGGTTTGCTAGGTTTCCCTAGGTGCCGGCAGGGCTAGGGTTCAAAAACTACAGCTAGTCACTTTGCCAAAAAAGGGTCATTTTTCACTGCAAAATTGAGGTGTGACCACGTTGCGTGTTGTGCCGTTTCCTGTCGCGGGCACTGGGCCGACCCGCACAAGTGAGGTACCATTTTTCTCGTAGGACTTTGGGGAACGCAGGGTGGGTGGAAATTTGTGGATCCACGCAGATTCCAGAACTTTCCATCACAGAAATGTGGGTAAAATGTGTTTTTTTTGTCGATTTTTTATGTTTGCAAGGGATTCTGGGTAACAGACCATGGTGGGAGGCAGTCAAGTCACCCCATCCTGGATTCCCCTGGGTGTCTAGTTTTCAAAAATGTATAGGTTTGCTAGGTTTCCCTAGGTGCCGGCAGGGCTAGGGTTCAAAAACTACAGCTAGTCACTTTGCCAAAAAAGGGTCATTTTTCACTGCAAAATTGAGGTGTGACCACGTTGCGTTTTGTGCCGTTTCCTGTCGCGGGCACTAGGCCGACCCGCACAAGTGAGGTACCAAATTTCTCGTAGGACTTTGGGGAACGCGGGGTGGGTGGAAATTTGTGGATCCACGCAGATTCCAGAACTTTCCATCACAGAAATGTGGGGAAAATGTGTTTTTTTGTCAATTTTTTACATTTGCAAGGGATTCTGGGTAACAGACCATGGTGGGAGGCAGTCAAGTCACCCCATCCTGGATTCCCCTGGGTGTCTAGTTTTCAAAAATATATAGGTTTGCTAGGTTTCCCTAGGTGCCGGCAGGGCTAGGGTTCAAAAACTACAGCTCGTCACTTTGCCAAAAAAGGGTCATTTTTCACTGCAAAATTGAGGTGTGACCACGTTGCGTTTTGCGCCATTTCCTGTCGCGGGCACTAGGTCGACCCACACAAGTGAGGTACCATTTTTCTCGTAGGACTTTGGGGAACGCAGGGTGGGTGGAAATTTGTGGATCCACGCAGATTCCAGAACTTTCCATCACAGAAATGTAGGTAAAATGTGTTTTTTTTGTCGATTTTTTATGTTTGCAAGGGATTCTGGGTAACAGACCATGGTGGGAGGCAGTCAAGTCACCCTATCCTGGATTCTCCTGGGTGTCTAGTTTTCAAAAATGTATAGGTTTGCTAGGTTCGCCTAGGTGCCGGCAGGGCTAGGGTTAAAAAACTACAGCTAGTCACTTTGCCAAAAAAGGGTCATTTTTCACTGCAAAATTGAGGTGTGACCACGTTGCGTTTTGTGCCGTTTCTTGTCGCGGGCACTAGGCCGACCCGCACAAGTGAGGTACCAAATTTCTCGTAGGACTTTGGGGAACGCGGGGTGGGTGGAAATTTGTGGATCCACGCAGATTCCAGAACTTTCCATCACAGAAATGTGGGGAAAATGTGTTTTTTTTGTCAATTTTTTACATTTGCAAGGGATTCTGGGTAACAGACCATGGTGGGAGGCAGTCAAGTCACCCCATCCTGGATTCCCCTGGGTGTCTAGTTTTAAAAAATGTATAGGTTTGCTAGGTTTCCCTAGGTGCCGGCAGGGCTAGGGTTCAAAAACTACAGCTCGTCACTTTGCCAAAAAAGGGTCATTTTTCACTGCAAAATTGAGGTGTGACCACGTTGCGTTTTGCGCCATTTCCTGTCGCGGGCACTAGGCCGACCCTCACAAGTGAGGTACCATTTTTCTCGTAGGACTTTGGGGAACGCGGGGTGGGTGTAAATTTGTGGATCCAAGCAGATTCCAGAACTTTCCATCACAGAAATGTGGGGAAAATGTGTTTTTTTTGTCAATTTTTTATGTTTGCAAGGGATTCTGGGTAACAGACCATGGTGGGAGGCAGTCAAGTCACCCCATCCTGGATTCCCCTGGGTGTCTAGTTTTCAAAAATGTATAGGTTTGCTAGGTTTCCCTAGGTGCCGGCAGGGCTAGGGTTCAAAAACTACAGCTAGTCACTTTGCCAAAAAAGGGTAATTTTTCACTGCAAAATTGAGGTGTGACCACGTTGCGATTTGCGCCGTTTCCTGTCACGGGCACTAGGCCGACCTACACAAGTGAGGTACCATTTTTCTCGTAGGACTTTGGGGAACGCGGGGTGGGTGTAAATTTGTGGATCCAAGCAGATTCCAGAACTTTCCATCACAGAAATGTGGGGAAAATGTGTTTTTTTTGTCAATTTTTTACGTTTGCAAGGGATTCTGGGTAACAGACCATGGTGGGAGGCAGTCAAGTCACCCCTTCCTGGATTTCCCTGGGTGTCTAGTTTTCAAAAATGTATAGGTTTGCTAGGTTTCCCTAGGTGCCGGCAGGGCTAGGGTTCAAAAAATACAGCTAGTCACTTTGCCAAAAAAGGGTCATTTTTCACTGCAAAATTGAGGTGTGACCACGTTGCGTTTTGCGCCGTTTCCTGTCACGGGCACTAGGCCGACCCGCACAAGTGAGGTACCATTTTTCTTGTAGGACTTTGGGGAACGCGGGGTGTGTGGAAATTTGTGGATCCACGCAGATTCCAGAATTTTCCATCATAGAAATGCGGGGAAAATGTGGTTTTTTTGTCAATTTTTTACGTTTGCAAGGGATTCTGGGTAACAGACCATGGTGGGAGGCAGTCAAGTCACCCCTTCCTGGATTCCCCTGGGTGTCTAGTTTTTAAAAATGTATAGGTTTGCTAGGTTTCCCTAGGTGCCGGCAGGGCTAGGGTTCAAAAACTACAGCTAGTCACTTTGCCAAAAAAGGGTCATTTTTCACTGCAAAATTGAGGTGTGACCACTTTGCGTTTTGCGCCGTTTCCTGTCGCGGGCACTAGGCCGACCCGCACAAGTGAGGTACCATTTTTCTCGTAGGACTTTGGGGAACGTGGGGTGGGTGGAAATTTGTGGATCCACGCTGAATCTAGAACTTTCCATCACAGAAATGTGGGGAAAATTTTTTTTTTTGTCAATTTTTTACGTTTGCAAGGGATTCTGGGTAACAGACCTTGGTGGGAGGCAGTCAAGTCACCCCTTCCTGGATTCCCCTGGGTGTCTAGTTTTCAAAAATGTATAGGTTTGCTAGGTTTCCCTAGGTGCCGGCAGGGCTAGGGTTCAACAACTACAGCTAGTCACTTTGCCAAAAAAGGGTCATTTTTCACTGCAAAATTGAGGTGTGACCACATTGCGTTTTGCGCCGTTTCCTGTCGCGGGCACTAGGCCGACCTGCACAAGTGAGGTACCATTTTTCTTGTAGGACTTTGGGGAACGCGGTGTGGGTGGAAATTTGTGGATCCACGCAGATTCCAGAACTTTCCATCACAGAAATGTGGGTAAAATGTGTTTTTTTTGTCGATTTTTTATGTTTGCAAGGGATTCTGGGTAACAGACCATGGTGGGAGGCAGTCAAGTCACCCCATCCTGGATTCCCCTGGGTGTCTAGTTTTCAAAAATGTATAGGTTTGCTAGGTTTCCCTAGGTGCCGGCAGGGCTAGGGTTCAAAAACTACAGCTAGTCACTTTGCCAAAAAAGGGTCATTTTTCACTGCAAAATTGAGGTGTGACCATGTTGCGATTTGCGCCGTTTCCTGTCACGGGCACTAGGCCGACCCGCACAAGTGAGGTACCATTTTTCTCGTAGGACTTTGGGGAACGCGGGGTGGGTGTAAATTTGTGGATCCAAGCAGATTCCAGAACTTTCCATCACAGAAATGTGGGGAAAATGTGTTTTTTTTGTCAATTTTTTACGTTTGCAAGGGATTCTGGGTAACAGACCATGGTGGGAGGCAGTCAAGTCACCCATTCCTGGATTCCCCTGGGTGTCTAGTTTTCAAAAATGTATAGGTTTGCTAGGTTTCCCTAGGTGCCGGCAGGGCTAGGGTTCAAAAACTACAGCTATTCACTTTGCCAAAAAAGGGTCATTTTAAACTGCAAAATTGAGGTGTGACCACGTTGTGTTTTGCGCCGTTTCCTGTCGCGGGCACTAGGCCGACCTGCACAAGTGAGGTACCATTTTTCTCGTAGGACTTTGGGGAACGCAGGGTGGGTGGAAATTTGTGGATCCACGCAGATTCCAGAACTTTCCATCACAGAAATGTGGGTAAAATGTGGTTTTTTTGTCGATTTTTTATGTTTGCAAGGGATTCTGGGTAACAGACCATGGTGGGAGGCAGTCAAGTCACCCCATCCTGGATTCCCCTGGGTGTCTAGTTTTCAAAAATGTATAGGTTTGCTAGGTTTCCCTAGGTGCCGGCAGGGCTAGGGTTCAAAAACTACAGCTAGTCACTTTGCCAAAAAAGGGTCATTTTTCACTGCAAAATTGAGGTGTGACCACGTTGCGTTTTGTGCCGTTTCCTGTCAAAGGCACTAGGCCGACCTGCACAAGTGAGGTACCAAATTTCTTGTAGGACTTTGGGGAACGCGGGGTGGGTGGAAATTTGTGGATCCACGCAGATTCCAGAACTTTCCATCACAGAAATGTGGGGAAAATGTGTTTTTTTTGTCAATTTTTTACATTTGCCAGGGATTCTGGGTAACAGACCATGGTGGGAGGCAGTCAAGTCACCCCATCCTGGATTCCCCTGGGTGTCTAGTTTTCAAAAATGTATAGGTTTGCTAGGTTTCCCTAGGTGCCGGCAGGGCTAGGGTTCAAAAACTACAGCTAGTCACTTTGCCAAAAAAGGGTAATTTTTCACTGCAAAATTGAGGTGTGACCACGTTGCGATTTGCGCCGTTTCCTGTCACGGGCACTAGGCCGACCCACACAAGTGAGGTACCATTTTTCTCGTAGGACTTTGGGGAACGCGGGGTGGGTGTAAATTTGTGGATCCAAGCAGATTCCAGAACTTTCCATCACAGAAATGTGGGGAAAATGTGTTTTTTTTGTCAATTTTTTACGTTTGCAAGGGATTCTGGGTAACAGACCATGGTGGGAGGCAGTCAAGTCACCCCTTCCTGGATTTCCCTGGGTGTCTAGTTTTCAAAAATGTATAGGTTTGCTAGGTTTCCCTAGGTGCCGGCAGGGCTAGGGTTAAAAAAACTACAGCTAGTCACTTTGCCAAAAAAGGGTCATTTTTCACTGCAAAATTGAGGTGTGACCACGTTGCGTTTTGCGCCGTTTCCTGTCACGGGCACTAGGCCGACCCGCACAAGTGAGGTACCATTTTTCTTGTAGGACTTTGGGGAACGCGGGGTGTGTGGAAATTTGTGGATCCACGCAGATTCCAGAATTTTCCATCATAGAAATGCGGGGAAAATGTGGTTTTTTTGTCAATTTTTTACGTTTGCAAGGGATTCTGGGTAACAGACCATGGTGGGAGGCAGTCAAGTCACCCATTCCTGGATTCCCCTGGGTGTCTAGTTTTCAAAAATGTATAGGTTTGCTAGGTTTCCCTAGGTGCCGGCAGGGCTAGGGTTCAAAAACTACAGCTATTCACTTTGCCAAAAAAGGGTCATTTTAAACTGCAAAATTGAGGTGTGACCACGTTGTGTTTTGCGCCGTTTCCTGTCGCGGGCACTAGGCCGACCCGCACAAGTGAGGTACCATTTTTCTCGTAGGACTTTGGGGAACGCGGGGTGGGTGGAAATTTGTAGATCCACGCAGATTCCAGAACTTTCCATCACAGAAATGTGGGGAAAATGTGTTTTTTTTGTCAATTTTTTATGTTTGCAAGGGATTCTGGGTAACAGACCATGGTGGGAGGCAGTCAAGTCACCCCTTCCTGGATTCCCCTGGGTGTCTAGTTTTTAAAAATGTATAGGTTTGCTAGGTTTCCCTAGGTGCCGGCAGGGCTAGGGTTCAAAAACTACAGCTAGTCACTTTGCCAAAAAAGGGTCATTTTTCACTGCAAAATTGAGGTGTGACCACTTTGCGTTTTGCGCCGTTTCCTGTCGCGGGCACTAGGCCGACCCGCACAAGTGAGGTACCATTTTTCTCGTAGGACTTTGGGGAACGTGGGGTGGGTGGAAATTTGTGGATCCACGCTGAATCTAGAACTTTCCATCACAGAAATGTGTGGAAAATTTGTTTTTTTTGTCAATTTTTTACGTTTGCAAGGGATTCTGGGTAACAGACCTTGGTGGGAGGCAGTCAAGTCACCCCTTCCTGGATTCCCCTGGGTGTCTAGTTTTCAAAAATGTATAGGTTTGCTAGGTTTCCCTAGGTGCCGGCAGGGCTAGGGTTCAAAAACTACAGCTAGTCACTTTGCCAAAAAAGGGTCATTTTTCACTGCAAAATTGAGGTGTGACCACGTTGCGTTTTGTGCCGTTTCCTGTCACAGGCACTAGGCCGACCTGCACAAGTGAGGTACCAAATTTCTTGTAGGACTTTGGGGAACGCGGGGTGGGTGGAAATTTGTGGATCCACGCAGATTCCAGACATTTCCATCACAGAAATGTGGGGAAAATGTGTTTTTTTTGTCAATTTTTTACATTTGCCAGGGATTCTGGGTAACAGACCATGGTGGGAGGCAGTCAAGTCACCCCATCCTGGATTCCCCTGGGTGTCTAGTTTTCAAAAATGTATAGGTTTGCTAGGTTTCCCTAGGTGCCGGCAGGGCTAGGGTTCAAAAACTACAGCTAGTCACTTTGCCAAAAAAGGGTAATTTTTCACTGCAAAATTAAGGTGTGACCACGTTGCGTTTTGCGCCGTTTCCTGTCACGGGCACTAGGCCGACCCGCACAAGTGAGGTACCATTTTTCTTGTAGGACTTTGGGGAACGCGGGGTGTGTGGAAATTTGTGGATCCACGCAGATTCCAGAATTTTCCATCATAGAAATGCGGGGAAAATGTGTTTTTTTTGTCAATTTTTTACGTTTGCAAGGGATTCTGGGTAACAGACCATGGTGGGAGGCAGTCAAGTCACCCATTCCTGGATTCCCCTGGGTGTCTAGTTTTCAAAAATGTATAGGTTTGCTAGGTTTCCCTAGGTGCCGGCAGGGCTAGGGTTCAAAAACTACAGCTATTCACTTTGCCAAAAAAGGGTCATTTTAAACTGCAAAATTGAGGTGTGACCACGTTGTGTTTTGCGCCGTTTCCTGTCGCAGGCACTAGGCCGACCCGCACAAGTGAGGTACCATTTTTCTCGTAGGACTTTGGGGAACGCGGGGTGGGTGGAAATTTGTAGATCCACGCAGATTCCAGAACTTTCCATCACAGAAATGTGGGGAAAATGTGTTTTTTTTGTCAATTTTTTATGTTTGCAAGGGATTCTGGGTAACAGACCATGGTGGGAGGCAGTCAAGTCACCCCTTCCTGGATTCCCCTGGGTGTCTAGTTTTTAAAAATGTATAGGTTTGCTAGGTTTCCCTAGGTGCCGGCAGGGCTAGGGTTCAAAAACTACAGCTAGTCACTTTGCCAAAAAAGGGTCATTTTTCACTGCAAAATTGAGGTGTGACCACTTTGCGTTTTGCGCCGTTTCCTGTCGCGGGCACTAGGCCGACCCGCACAAGTGAGGTACCATTTTTCTCGTAGGACTTTGGGGAACGTGGGGTGGGTGGAAATTTGTGGATCCACGCTGAATCTAGAACTTTCCATCACAGAAATGTGGGGAAAATTTGTTTTTTTTGTCAATTTTTTACGTTTGCAAGGGATTCTGGGTAACAGACCTTGGTGGGAGGCAGTCAAGTCACCCCTTCCTGGATTCCCCTGGGTGTCTAGTTTTCAAAAATGTATAGGTTTGCTAGGTTTCCCTAGGTGCCGGCAGGGCTAGGGTTCAAAAACTACAGCTAGTCACTTTGCCAAAAAAGGGTCATTTTTCACTGCAAAATTGAGGTGTGACCACATTGCGTTTTGCGCCGTTTCCTGTCGCGGGCACTAGGCCGACCCGCACAAGTGAGGTACCATTTTTCTTGTAGGACTTTGGGGAACGCGGGGTGTGTGGAAATTTGTGGATCCACGCAGATTCCAGAACTTTCCATCACAGAAATGTGGGTAAAATGTGGTTTTTTTGTCGATTTTTTATGTTTGCAAGGGATTCTGGGTAACAGACCATGGTGGGAGGCAGTCAAGTCACCCCATCCTGGATTCCCCTGGGTGTCTAGTTTTCAAAAATGTATAGGTTTGCTAGGTTTCCCTAGGTGCCGGCAGGGCTAGGGTTCAAAAACTACAGCTAGTCACTTTGCCAAAAAAGGGTCATTTTTCACTGCAAAATTGAGGTGTGACCACGTTGCGATTTGTGCCGTTTCCTGTCACGGGCACTAGGCCGACCCGCACAAGTGAGGTACCATTTTTCTCGTAGGACTTTGGGGAACGCGGGGTGGGTGTAAATTTGTGGATCCAAGCAGATTCCAGAACTTTCCATCACAGAAATGTGGGGAAAATGTGTTTTTTTTGTCAATTTTTTACGTTTGCAAGGGATTCTGGGTAACAGACCATGGTGGGAGGCAGTCAAGTCACCCATTCCTGGATTCCCCTGGGTGTCTAGTTTTCAAAAATGTATAGGTTTGCTAGGTTTCCCTAGGTGCCGGCAGGGCTAGGGTTCAAAAACTACAGCTATTCACTTTGCCAAAAAAGGGTCATTTTAAACTGCAAAATTGAGGTGTGACCACGTTGTGTTTTGCGCCGTTTCCTGTCGCGGGCACTAGGCCGACCCGCACAAGTGAGGTACCATTTTTCTCGTAGGACTTTGGGGAACGCATGGTGGGTGGAAATTTGTGGATCCACGCAGATTCCAGAACTTTCCATCACAGAAATGTGGGTAAAATGTGGTTTTTTTGTCGATTTTTTATGTTTGCAAGGGATTCTGGGTAACAGACCATGGTGGGAGGCAGTCAAGTCACCCCA
Source organism: Triturus cristatus (assembly GCF_964204655.1). Taxonomy (NCBI): domain Eukaryota; kingdom Metazoa; phylum Chordata; class Amphibia; order Caudata; family Salamandridae; genus Triturus; species Triturus cristatus. The sequence continues at coordinate 181,256 of NW_028187871.1, read as the reverse complement.
TCCTGGATTCCCCTGGGTGTCTAGTTTTCAAAAATGTATAGGTTTGCTAGGTTTCCCTAGGTGCCGGCAGGGCTAGGGTTCAAAAACTACAGCTAGTCACTTTGCCAAAAAAGGGTCATTTTTCACTGCAAAATTGAGGTGTGACCACGTTGCGTTTTGTGCCGTTTCCTGTCGCGGGCACTAGGCCGACCCGCACAAGTGAGGTACCATTTTTCTCGTAGGACTTTGGGAAACGCAGGGTGGGTGGAAATTTGTGGATCCACGCATATTCCAGAACTTTCCATCACAGAAATGTGGGTAAAATGTGTTTTTTTTGTCGATTCTTTACGTTTGCAAGGGACTCTGGGTAACAGACCATGGTGGGAGGCAGTCAAGTCACCCCTTCCTGGATTCCCCTGGGTGTCTAGTTTTCAAAAATGTATAGGTTTGCTAGGTTTCCCTAGGTGCCGGCAGGGCTAGGGTTAAAAAACTACAGCTAGTCACTTTGCCAAAAAAGGGTCATTTTTCACTGCAAAATTGAGGTGTGACTACGTTGCGTGTTGTGCCGTTTCCTGTCGCAGGCACTGGGCCGACCCGCACAAGTGAGGTACCATTTTTCTCGTAGGACTTTGGGAAACGCAGGGTGGGTGGAAATTTGTGGATCCACGCAGATTCCAGAACTTTCCATCACAGAAATGTGGGTAAAATGTGTTTTCTTTGTCGATTTTTTATGTTTGCAAGGGATTCTGGGTAACAGACCATGGTGGGAGGCAGTCAAGTCACCCCATCCTGGATTCCCCTGGGTGTCTAGTTTTCAAAAATGTATAGGTTTGCTAGGTTTCCCTAGGTGCCGGCAGGGCTAGGGTTCAAAAACTACAGCTAGTCACTTTGCCAAAAAAGGGTCATTTTTCACTGCAAAATTGAGGTGTGACCACGTTGCGTTTTGTGCCGTTTCCTGTCGCGGGCACTAGGCCGACCCGCACAAGTGAGGTACCAAATTTCTCGTAGGACTTTGGGGAACGCAGGGTGGGTGGAAATTTGTGGATCCACGCAGATTCCAGAACTTTCCATCACAGAAATGTGGGGAAAATGTGTTTTTTTTGTCAATTTTTTACATTTGCAAGGGATTCTGGGTAACAGACCATGGTGGGAGGCAGTCAAGTCATCCCATCCTGGATTCCCCTGGGTGTCTAGTTTTCAAAAATGTATAGGTTTGCTAGGTTTCCCTAGGTGCCGTCAGGGCTAGGGTTCAAAAACTACAGCTAGTCACTTTGCCAAAAAAGGGTAATTTTTCACTGCAAAATTGAGGTGTGACCACGTTGCGATTTGCGCCGTTTCCTGTCGCGGGCACTAGGCCGACCCGCACAAGTGAGGTACCATTTTTCTCGTAGGACTTTGGGGAACGCATGGTGGGTGGAAATTTGTGGATCCACGCAGATTCCAGAACTTTCCATCACAGAAATGTGGGTAAAATGTGGTTTTTTTGTCGATTTTTTATGTTTGCAAGGGATTCTGGGTAACAGACCATGGTGGGAGGCAGTCAAGTCACCCCATCCTGGATTCCCCTGGGTGTCTAGTTTTCAAAAATGTATAGGTTTGCTAGGTTTCCCTAGGTGCCGGCAGGGCTAGGGTTCAAAAACTACAGCTAGTCACTTTGCCAAAAAAGGGTCATTTTTCACTGCAAAATTGAGGTGTGACCACGTTGCGTTTTGTGCCGTTTCCTGTCGCGGGCACTAGGCCGACCCGCACAAGTGAGGTACCATTTTTCTCGTAGGACTTTGGGGAACGCAGGGTGGGTGGAAATTTGTGGATCCACGCATATTCCAGAACTTTCCATCACAGAAATGTGGGTAAAATGTGTTTTTTTTGTCGATTCTTTACGTTTGCAAGGGATTCTGGGTAACAGACCATGGTGGGAGGCAGTCAAGTCACCCCTTCCTGGATTCCCCTGGGTGTCTAGTTTTCAAAAATGTATAGGTTTGCTAGGTTTCCCTAGGTGCCGGCAGGGCTAGGGTTAAAAAACTACAGCTAGTCACTTTGCCAAAAAAGGGTCATTTTTCACTGCAAAATTGAGGTGTGACTACGTTGCGTGTTGTGCCGTTTCCTGTCGCAGGCACTGGGCCGACCCGCACAAGTGAGGTACCATTTTTCTCGTAGGACTTTGGGAAACGCAGGGTGGGTGGAAATTTGTGGATCCACGCAGATTCCAGAACTTTCCATCACAGAAATGTGGGTAAAATGTGTTTTCTTTGTCGATTTTTTATGTTTGCAAGGGATTCTGGGTAACAGACCATGGTGGGAGGCAGTCAAGTCATCCCATCCTGGATTCCCCTGGGTGTCTAGTTTTCAAAAATGTATAGGTTTGCTAGGTTTCCCTAGGTGCCGTCAGGGCTAGGGTTCAAAAACTACAGCTAGTCACTTTGCCAAAAAAGGGTAATTTTTCACTGCAAAATTGAGGTGTGACCACGTTGCGATTTGCGCCGTTTCCTGTCACGGGCACTAGGCCGACCCGCACAAGTGAGGTACCATTTTTCTCGTAGGACTTTGGGGAACGCGGGGTGGGTGTAAATTTGTGGATCCAAGCAGATTCCAGAACTTTCCATCACAGAAATGTGGGGAAAATGTGTTTTTTTTGTCAATTTTTTACGTTTGCAAGGGATTCTGGGTAACAGACCATGGTGGGAGGCAGTCAAGTCACCCCTTCCTGGATTACCCTGGGTGTCTAGTTTTCAAAAATGTATAGGTTTGCTAGGTTTCCCTAGGTGCCGGCAGGGCTAGGGTTCAAAAACTACAGCTAGTCACTTTGCCAAAAAAGGGTCATTTTTCACTGCAAAATTGAGGTGTGACCACGTTGCGTGTTGTGCCGTTTCCTGTCGCGGGCACTGGGCCGACCCGCACAAGTGAGGTACCATTTTTCTCGTAGGACTTTGGGGAACGCAGGGTGGGTGGAAATTTGTGGATCCACGCAGATTCCAGAACTTTCCATCACAGAAATGTGGGGAAAATGTGTTTTTTTTGTTGATTTTTTATGTTTGCAAGGGATTCTGGGTAACAGACCATGGTGGGAGGCAGTCAAGTCACCCCATCCTGGATTCCCCTGGGTGTCTAGTTTTCAAAAATGTATAGGTTTGCTAGGTTTCCCTAGGTGCCGGCAGGGCTAGGGTTCAAAAACTACAGCTAGTCACTTTGCCAAAAAAGGGTCATTTTTCACTGCAAAATTGAGGTGTGACCACGTTGCGTTTTGTGCCGTTTCCTGTCGCGGGCACTAGGCCGACCCGCACAAGTGAGGTACCAAATTTCTCGTAGGACTTTGGGGAACGCGGGGTGGGTGGAAATTTGTGGATCCACGCAGATTCCAGAACTTTCCATCACAGAAATGTGGGGAAAATGTGTTTTTTTGTCAATTTTTTACATTTGCAAGGGATTCTGGGTATCAGACCATGGTGGGAGGCAGTCAAGTCACCCCATCCTGGATTCCCCTGGGTGTCTAGTTTTCAAAAATATATAGGTTTGCTAGGTTTCCCTAGGTGCCGGCAGGGCTAGGGTTCAAAAACTACAGCTCGTCACTTTGCCAAAAAAGGGTCATTTTTCACTGCAAAATTGAGGTGTGACCACGTTGCGTTTTGCGCCATTTCCTGTCGCGGGCACTAGGCCGACCCTCACAAGTGAGGTACCATTTTTCTCGTAGGACTTTGGGGAACGCAGGGTGGGTGGAAATTTGTGGATCCACGCAGATTCCAGAACTTTCCATCACAGAAATGTGGGTAAAATGTGTTTTTTTTGTCGATTTTTTATGTTTGCAAGGGATTCTGGGTAACAGACCATGGTGGGAGGCAGTCAAGTCACCCCATCCTGGATTCCCCTGGGTGTCTAGTTTTCAAAAATGTATAGGTTTGCTAGGTTTCCCTAGGTGCCGGCAGGGCTAGGGTTCAAAAACTACAGCTAGTCACTTTGCCAAAAAAGGGTAATTTTTCACTGCAAAATTGAGGTGTGACCACGTTGCGATTTGCGCCATTTCCTGTCACGGGCACTAGGCCGACCTACACAAGTGAGGTACCATTTTTCTCGTAGGACTTTGGGGAACGCGGGGTGGGTGTAAATTTGTGGATCCAAGCAGATTCCAGAACTTTCCATCACAGAAATGTGGGGAAAATGTGTTTTTTTGTCAATTTTTTACGTTTGCAAGGGATTCTGGGTAACAGACCATGGTGGGAGGCAGTCAAGTCACCCCTTCCTGGATTTCCCTGGGTGTCTAGTTTTCAAAAATGTATAGGTTTGCTAGGTTTCCCTAGGTGCCGGCAGGGCTAGGGTTAAAAAAATACAGCTAGTCACTTTGCCAAAAAAGGGTCATTTTTCACTGCAAAATTGAGGTGTGACCACGTTGCGTTTTGCGCCGTTTCCTGTCACGGGCACTAGGCCGACCCGCACAAGTGAGGTACCATTTTTCTTGTAGGACTTTGGGGAACGCGGGGTGTGTGGAAATTTGTGGATCCACGCAGATTCCAGAATTTTCCATCATAGAAATGCGGGGAAAATGTGGTTTTTTTGTCAATTTTTTACGTTTGCAAGGGATTCTGGGTAACAGACCATGGTGGGAGGCAGTCAAGTCACCCATTCCTGGATTCCCCTGGGTGTCTATTTTTCAAAAATGTATAGGTTTGCTAGGTTTCCCTAGGTGCCGGCAGGGCTAGGGTTCAAAAACTACAGCTATTCACTTTGCCAAAAAAGGGTCATTTTAAACTGCAAAATTGAGGTGTGACCACGTTGTGTTTTGCGCCGTTTCCTGTCGCGGGCACTAGGCCGACCCGCACAAGTGAGGTACCATTTTTCTCGTAGGACTTTGGGGAACGCGGGGTGGGTGGAAATTTGTAGATCCACGCAGATTCCAGAACTTTCCATCACAGAAATGTGGGGAAAATGTGTTTTTTTTGTCAATTTTTTATGTTTGCAAGGGATTCTGGGTAACAGACCATGGTGGGAGGCAGTCAAGTCACCCCTTCCTGGATTCCCCTGGGTGTCTAGTTTTTAAAAATGTATAGGTTTGCTAGGTTTCCCTAGGTGCCGGCAGGGCTAGGGTTCAAAAACTACAGCTAGTCACTTTGCCAAAAAAGGGTCATTTTTCACTGCAAAATTGAGGTGTGACCACTTTGCGTTTTGCGCCGTTTCCTGTCGCGGGCACTAGGCCGACCCGCACAAGTGAGGTACCATTTTTCTCGTAGGACTTTGGGGAACGTGGGGTGGGTGGAAATTTGTGGATCCACGCTGAATCTAGAACTTTCCATCACAGAAATGTGGGGAAAATTTGTTTTTTTTGTCAATTTTTTACGTTTGCAAGGGATTCTGGGTAACAGACCTTGGTGGGAGGCAGTCAAGTCACCCCTTCCTGGATTCCCCTGGGTGTCTAGTTTTCAAAAATGTATAGGTTTGCTAGGTTTCCCTAGGTGCCGGCAGGGCTAGGGTTCAAAAACTACAGCTAGTCACTTTGCCAAAAAAGGGTCATTTTTCACTGCAAAATTGAGGTGTGACCACGTTGCGTTTTGTGCCGTTTCCTGTCACAGGCACTAGGCCGACCTGCACAAGTGAGGTACCAAATTTCTTGTAGGACTTTGGGGAACGCGGGGTGGGTGGAAATTTGTGGATCCACGCAGATTCCAGAACTTTCCATCACAGAAATGTGGGGAAAATGTGTATTTTTTTGTCAATTTTTTACATTTGCAAGGGATTCTGGGTAACAGACCATGGTGGGAGGCAGTCAAGTCACCCCATCCTGGATTCCCCTGGGTGTCTAGTTTTCAAAAATGTATAGGTTTGCTAGGTTTCCCTAGGTGCCGGCAGGGCTAGGGTTCAAAAACTACAGCTAGTCACTTTGCCAAAAAAGGGTAATTTTTCACTGCAAAATTGAGGTGTGACCACGTTGCGATTTGCGCCGTTTCCTGTCACGGGCACTAGGCCGACCCACACAAGTGAGGTACCATTTTTCTCGTAGGACTTTGGGGAACGCGGGGTGGGTGTAAATTTGTGGATCCAAGCAGATTCCAGAACTTTCCATCACAGAAATGTGGGGAAAATGTGTTTTTTTTGTCAATTTTTTACGTTTGCAAGGGATTCTGGGTAACAGACCATGGTGGGAGGCAGTCAAGTCACCCCTTCCTGGATTTCCCTGGGTGTCTAGTTTTCAAAAATGTATAGGTTTGCTAGGTTTCCCTAGGTGCCGGCAGGGCTAGGGTTAAAAAAATACAGCTAGTCACTTTGCCAAAAAAGGGTCATTTTTCACTGCAAAATTGGGGTGTGACCACGTTGCGTTTTGCGCCGTTTCCTGTCACGGGCACTAGGCCGACCCGCACAAGTGAGGTACCATTTTTCTTGTAAGACTTTGGGGAACGCGGGGTGTGTGGAAATTTGTGGATCCACGCAGATTCCAGAATTTTCCATCATAGAAATGCGGGGAAAATGTGGTTTTTTTGTCAATTTTTTACGTTTGCAAGGGATTCTGGGTAACAGACCATGGTGGGAGGCAGTCAAGTCACCCATTCCTGGATTCCCCTGGGTGTCTAGTTTTCAAAAATGTATAGGTTTGCTAGGTTTCCTGTTGGACCTGGCCCTTTTTGAAGGGTCATCCCTAAACTTTTTGCCTTCCTCCTGTATTTTTTCTGACCTGGTGTTGGCTGATTTATGACTCTGGGCACCTTACCACTGCTGACCAGTGCTAAGGTGCATATGCTCTCCCTATGGTAAAATGTATACATTGATTGGTGTCCATGATTGGTTCATTTGGTTTACTGTCAGCCCCTAGTAGAGTGCACCAGGAGTGCCAGGGCTTGTAAATACAAATGCCGCTAGTGGGCTTGCAGCACTGGTTGTGCCACCCACAGAAGCGGCCTAGTAAAATGTGTCTAGGATCTGCCACTGCAGAACCTGCGTGCGGTCTGGTACCGTCGCGCTGACTGCGCAAGTGCACCCACTTGCCAGTCCCTAAACCTTCCCTTAACTACATATTAGTCACCCCTCTGGTAGGCCCAAGGGCAGGGTGCATTGTAGGCATAAGGTAGGACATGCCCTGATGTGTGTGGCATGTCTTAATAGTGAATTACAGCCATTTTCGTTTTTCACTATTGAAGGCTACCTGCTCTCCATAGGCCAGAATGGGCTGCTGGAGTCACTACACGCTGTGACCCCAGTGGACTCATAGAGCATGGTAGAAAGTCATGTTTAGTATGCCTGGACTCAGAATAATAAAATACTTCTTTTAGTAAAGTTTATTTTAATATCCTGTGTTTGTAAATACTACTTTTAGAAAGTTAGTATTTACTGATCTGGCCATTCAGTCCGCCTCTGCGCTGTGTGTGTGTGTGTTCTGCCTAGCAACAGTAAGGAGCAGGGCTGGGGAATTCCAGGAGACAGGCTGGCTGCCAGGTGGTGGGTAGAGAGATTACACCAGGATGGGTGGGAGGAGTACACCTTGACTCTTGAATAGACCTGTGCTCTGCCAGCACAAAGCCGGCGCCGCCCCCTGTGGAGCGGCTGATGTCTCTGCCCTGCTGCTGAAAGGGAAGCGCAGAGTCACCACAACAAAGTGCTCCAAAAACTGGACTGAGCCAGGCCCAGGCCCCCTGGCGCTAAAGAACAAAAGAATCGCACTATAAAAGTAGGAGCCTGGCTCCTAAGAAATCAGATCCTGTTTGCGCCAAGAAGAAACTCTGCCTGAAGGAGAAGGACCTGGAGAAGCTGAAGGAGGAATACTGTCTCTCTGCCTGAGAGACTGGCCTGCAGTGGGTGCCTGTCTGCTGGAAGGAGAGGGAAAGCCTGAAGAAAAGGACTTTGATTCAACTTGTGCCTTTAAAACAATCTCCAAGGGCTTGCGTGTGAACTTGCCCCCTGACCTGCGCCCCAGGAACAGTGGGCGCTACCATCCTGAAAGAAGAGGAGAAGTGCCTTGAAGTGATTCAGCAAGCTGACCCCGGAGAACCTGTGCATCCCCTGATCTCGCTGAGCAACGCGACTTCTGCTGCTGGCGTGGCTGCAAACAACGTAAAGGCCTGACAGCCCGAGCACCGTGAACAGTTGCCCCCTCGAGCCGTAGCTCGCAAAGTAAGGTGGAGATCTCCGCGCCTGAGCGCCGAGTCCCTGTGACCCCTGCCGGGTTGTAGAGGCTTCTGCAAAGGACTAAAGTGCCCTGGTTCGCGTCTCCGGCCGAAGCTAACAGCGCGCGGCGCTGTGATCTCACCCCGAGGCTGCCCTCCTGCTTCTGACCCCCTTCGTGGCAACCTGCATCCTGCCCGAGCGCCCCACGAAGCTCCGCCGTCCCCTGGACACTGGGGACACCAGCGCGACGTGGGACACCCCTGGACTGGACCGCGAGGCCGCCACGAACCTTCCCCGTGAAATCTGCAAGGTATTGTGCCAGCGCGTGAAAAGTACGGCCCGTACTTGCCTTTGTACGAACCGTACCTGCCCTGTAACTACGGGTGCCTGGTTCGCACCGTACTGCCTGTGAAGTGCCTTGGTTCGTACCCGCCTTGTAAATACTTGTGCCTGGTTCGCACCGTACTGCCTGTGAAGTGCCTTGGTTCGTACCCGCCTTGTAAATACTTGTGCCTGGTTCGCACCGTACTGCCAGCTGAAATAATGGCGCTTTGAAAAGTGCTCCTTTTGGCTGAGTTCGAGCCGTAACAGCCTTGGTTCGACCCGTACTTACCCTGGGAACAGCAAGGTTCGAACCGTACCTACGTTTTAACCGTACTGCATTGAAAAGCATTACCGGTGCTCACTCGAGAAGAGTGAGACTCGGCAAGCGTACTCCGGCTCACGCGAGAAGCGTGGGAAACGGCAAGGCACTGTAAAAACCTTGCCAAAGGCACCCCAAAGGCGCTACGAAGTGCCCAGAAGACCTAAGAAACCTATTTTAAAGAGAACTGTGCCATTTTTACAACTGTGGACTGCCCGTAAAGCATTTTGAGAGTAACTGGATTATTTTACCAAGAGAACTGTATTTATGCAACCTGCCTGAAAGAAAACCTTTTATATAAAGAATTATATTTTGGACATAAATACAGCCTTGTGTCTTTGTGTGGTGGGGTGGTGATTATTGTGTGGGACAACTTGAACGCTTAACCTATATGCCCTCTGGAAATTTAGCCTGACTGCTCGCGCCACGTTACCTAGAGGGTGAGCAGGGGTTATTTTTAAAGAGGTGATCCTTTGCCCTGACTTAGATGAAAAGGGTCCCTGCTTGTCGCAAGTGCATACCTGCGCCAACCAGAGACCCCGGATTCTAACATTGGTGGCAGCGGTGGGATTTACGGATTTGCGTTCTTGGTGTCTGCGCAGTGATTACTAACCATTGCACAGTGGACAGTCCAGTAGCTTAAACCACAGAACTTTTTCAAGTTTTAATTTTCGCTTGCCAAGGAAAAAGAAGATCCCTTGCGTTTGAAGCCATGCCGGGCTCAAACAGCATAGAGAAAACCGCGTCTGAAGCCTCTGAGGCTGGAGAGGTTGAATGGGATGAGTCAAAACTGAACAGCTACAAGAGAACTGAACTCAAGTACTTCTGCAGGAAGCTCAAGGTTCCACATGCAGGATGCAAGAACAGATCAGATCTCTACAAGATGCTGAAAGCCTGGATTGAATCAAGGGGTGCAACTAAGGAAGTTACACCATTGAAACCAGCGGAAAGCGTTCGCAGTTTTGGCAGAGGCCTGTTGCCAGAGGAGCTGGCAGACAGACAGGCCGCCAGGGATCACGAAGTGTTATTGGCAAAGCTGGAATTAAAAATCCAATTGGAGCTAGAAAGCAGAAAGCTGGCTCTGGAAGAAAAGAAAATGGCTCTTGAAGAAAGAAAGATTCAGATGGAGCATGACTTCCTAATGAAGAAATATGATATGGAGCTCGAGAGGCTTGAGGCCATGAGTGTCTCAGCCCAGCAGCAAGAAAGGTGCGTAGCTCAGAGATTGAGCTTTTCTGAGTGGGAGGAGGAATCCAGCTCAGATGGTGGCAGCAATATTGAATTCTCTAGTGCTGAAAGAGTAGTACACACACCCAGAGATGTGGCGCCTGGCTTGAAGGAGGGGGTTAACACACACCAGGAGGTTCAAGGGCATGAGGTAGCTCCAGTAGTGCGCAGTATCCCTGAAGGGAATAGGGTAACTGGCGCAGGGGTTCATAGTCCTAGTGGCGGGAGGGACACTCTACTGGCTCTAGATGAGAGGCGCAGGGAGAGGGGTTCCCCCAACATTGAAGTCCTGGTAGGTGAGTGTGAAGACCGCCCAGAAGAGTGTGGGTTGTGTGACAGAGACAGTCAGATACTGTCTTGCCAGTCTCAGGAGAGTGGTGTGGAGTACGTGTGTGAGGCACTGGATGGTAAGGTGAAGGCTAGTTTGGTTAACCCTGCTAGGGGGCTGTGTGATCCAATTGTGGGAGAGCATATTTTAAGTCCCTGTTTTCCAGAGCTATGTCAACACCTGTTGGAGACCGAGTTCTCTGACCGCAGAGAGCTCACATTGGAGGTAGACCTTTTGGTGGATTCCAGAGGGTCTGGAGAGGCATTGGGGAGTGACCCTGTGGGGAGTGGCTCAGGTATCTTCCAACCCAGAGTGGTGGAAGTGGTGCAGAGTAGCCCAGCTAGGTCCCATGGTAGTGGGAGGGGTGTAGGGGCTCACGTCCTGTCTCAGTGGAGAAGGAGTGAGTGTGGGGCTGCGTGCCCCCAGGTGCCCGAAACCCAGTCTCAGAGCCTGGATGGTTCTTTAAGGGAACACCAGGCGGGGAGCCTAGGCTGTCCTGATGGGCCACCCGTTGAGGGGGATCCCCTAGTGTCTGGTGAGCTGGGAGTGTCTGTAAGCAGGCCTCCATCAGTTCTGGTGTCTGGCAGTACCGCTCCAGTTGGGAGGGTGCAGAGGTCCAGATTGAGGGGTGAGAGGGGGAAAGAGTCCCCAGTGGAAGAACCAGTGGGTCAGGGGCCAGCCAGAAGGGCTGCGTCCCCCGTGAGTGACCATGGTGACACCACTTCTGTCCTGGGGGATCTTCAGGCACTGTCAGATGGACAGGGGTCTGGAGATCAGCGCCAGGCAGACTGTCACACGACACATGAGTTATGTGTCACCCTCAGGGGGGGCATGCGTGCTCCCCGGGAAGTCCTGGTGCGCCAGGCGAGCGTTCAACCGCATGGGTTGGACCCAGGGTTGGGAAGCCAGGTTCAGGTGTTGTCTGACCTGGAGGGTGGGACCACTGTAATCAGTGTCCTGACCCATGTTGCTTCTAGGGGTACCACGCCAGTTGGGAGTGGGCAGTACTCTGGAAGGGGGTGCAGAGGGAGGGAGTCCTCGCCTCTGACCCCGGCTCAACTGAAGGGTTTAGACCCTAGGTTGAAGGGCCAGGTTCAGGGTGTCCCCCCTGACCTGGGCACCCAGTTGCAGGATAGAACCCCTGAACTGGTGGGCGAATTGCGCAGGACACCTGCCACAGGTGCCGTGGCAATTCTGGAAGGGGGTGCCACTCCAGGTGGGAGGGTACAGAGCCCCAAGGAGGAGGACCGGGTGCGGGAGAGGCCACCCCAGTCTTTGGTCCAGCCGCTGGGTACAGTCCTGGGGCTGGTGGGTCAGTGCCAGGATGTCATACCTGACCTGACAAGGGGGAGAATGGAAAAAGGGTGCCAAGCACCTGGGGCTACTGGCCCCTGCTCCCTGGCACCACAGAGGATTGAGAGCCCTGAGAGGCATACAGCCTGGGTCTCATCCCTGACTACTGTCAGTGGCCACTGTAGCATTTTGCTGTCTCTCTGGTGGGACACACCTGTGGGCCAGTTAAGGTTAGGTGCTGCACAGGTGGTGTCCACAGGTGAGGAGAAGGGTTCCCCATGGATTGGCTTGGTGGGCCCTGAGAGTATGGACAGAGGGAGTCCAATAGGTTCAGATTGGCGTAGAACTGGAGTCTGCCCCTGCAGTTGCGGGCCAGGTCCTTGTTCTATCGCCCCAAGCAGGGAAGACCATCACGGTGGTGATTGGTCTACCCTGCGTTTTGGCTGGAAGGGGGTTGTGTTGGACCTGGCCCTTTTTGAAGGGTCATCCCTAAACTTTTTGCCTTCCTCCTGTATTTTTTCTGACCTGGTGTTGGCTGATTTATGACTCTGGGCACCTTACCACTGCTGACCAGTGCTAAGGTGCATATGCTCTCCCTATGGTAAAATGTATACATTGATTGGTGTCCATGATTGGTTCATTTGGTTTACTGTCAGCCCCTAGTAGAGTGCACCAGGAGTGCCAGGGCTTGTAAATACAAATGCCGCTAGTGGGCTTGCAGCACTGGTTGTGCCACCCACAGAAGCGGCCTAGTAAAATGTGTCTAGGATCTGCCACTGCAGAACCTGCGTGCGGTCTGGTACCGTCGCGCTGACTGCGCAAGTGCACCCACTTGCCAGTCCCTAAACCTTCCCTTAACTACATATTAGTCACCCCTCTGGTAGGCCCAAGGGCAGGGTGCATTGTAGGCATAAGGTAGGACATGCCCTGATGTGTGTGGCATGTCTTAATAGTGAATTACAGCCATTTTCGTTTTTCACTATTGAAGGCTACCTGCTCTCCATAGGCCAGAATGGGCTGCTGGAGTCACTACACGCTGTGACCCCAGTGGACTCATAGAGCATGGTAGAAAGTCATGTTTAGTATGCCTGGACTCAGAATAATAAAATACTTCTTTTAGTAAAGTTTATTTTAATATCCTGTGTTTGTAAATACTACTTTTAGAAAGTTAGTATTTACTGATCTGGCCATTCAGTCCGCCTCTGCGCTGTGTGTGTGTGTGTTCTGCCTAGCAACAGTAAGGAGCAGGGCTGGGGAATTCCAGGAGACAGGCTGGCTGCCAGGTGGTGGGTAGAGAGATTACACCAGGATGGGTGGGAGGAGTACACCTTGACTCTTGAATAGACCTGTGCTCTGCCAGCACAAAGCCGGCGCCGCCCCCTGTGGAGCGGCTGATGTCTCTGCCCTGCTGCTGAAAGGGAAGCGCAGAGTCACCACAACAAAGTGCTCCAAAAACTGGACTGAGCCAGGCCCAGGCCCCCTGGCGCTAAAGAACAAAAGAATCGCACTATAAAAGTAGGAGCCTGGCTCCTAAGAAATCAGATCCTGTTTGCGCCAAGAAGAAACTCTGCCTGAAGGAGAAGGACCTGGAGAAGCTGAAGGAGGAATACTGTCTCTCTGCCTGAGAGACTGGCCTGCAGTGGGTGCCTGTCTGCTGGAAGGAGAGGGAAAGCCTGAAGAAAAGGACTTTGATTCAACTTGTGCCTTTAAAACAATCTCCAAGGGCTTGCGTGTGAACTTGCCCCCTGACCTGCGCCCCAGGAACAGTGGGCGCTACCATCCTGAAAGAAGAGGAGAAGTGCCTTGAAGTGATTCAGCAAGCTGACCCCGGAGAACCTGTGCATCCCCTGATCTCGCTGAGCAACGCGACTTCTGCTGCTGGCGTGGCTGCAAACAACGTAAAGGCCTGACAGCCCGAGCACCGTGAACAGTTGCCCCCTCGAGCCGTAGCTCGCAAAGTAAGGTGGAGATCTCCGCGCCTGAGCGCCGAGTCCCTGTGACCCCTGCCGGGTTGTAGAGGCTTCTGCAAAGGACTAAAGTGCCCTGGTTCGCGTCTCCGGCCGAAGCTAACAGCGCGCGGCGCTGTGATCTCACCCCGAGGCTGCCCTCCTGCTTCTGACCCCCTTCGTGGCAACCTGCATCCTGCCCGAGCGCCCCACGAAGCTCCGCCGTCCCCTGGACACTGGGGACACCAGCGCGACGTGGGACACCCCTGGACTGGACCGCGAGGCCGCCACGAACCTTCCCCGTGAAATCTGCAAGGTATTGTGCCAGCGCGTGAAAAGTACGGCCCGTACTTGCCTTTGTACGAACCGTACCTGCCCTGTAACTACGGGTGCCTGGTTCGCACCGTACTGCCTGTGAAGTGCCTTGGTTCGTACCCGCCTTGTAAATACTTGTGCCTGGTTCGCACCGTACTGCCTGTGAAGTGCCTTGGTTCGTACCCGCCTTGTAAATACTTGTGCCTGGTTCGCACCGTACTGCCAGCTGAAATAATGGCGCTTTGAAAAGTGCTCCTTTTGGCTGAGTTCGAGCCGTAACAGCCTTGGTTCGACCCGTACTTACCCTGGGAACAGCAAGGTTCGAACCGTACCTACGTTTTAACCGTACTGCATTGAAAAGCATTACCGGTGCTCACTCGAGAAGAGTGAGACTCGGCAAGCGTACTCCGGCTCACGCGAGAAGCGTGGGAAACGGCAAGGCACTGTAAAAACCTTGCCAAAGGCACCCCAAAGGCGCTACGAAGTGCCCAGAAGACCTAAGAAACCTATTTTAAAGAGAACTGTGCCATTTTTACAACTGTGGACTGCCCGTAAAGCATTTTGAGAGTAACTGGATTATTTTACCAAGAGAACTGTATTTATGCAACCTGCCTGAAAGAAAACCTTTTATATAAAGAATTATATTTTGGACATAAATACAGCCTTGTGTCTTTGTGTGGTGGGGTGGTGATTATTGTGTGGGACAACTTGAACGCTTAACCTATATGCCCTCTGGAAATTTAGCCTGACTGCTCGCGCCACGTTACCTAGAGGGTGAGCAGGGGTTATTTTTAAAGAGGTGATCCTTTGCCCTGACTTAGATGAAAAGGGTCCCTGCTTGTCGCAAGTGCATACCTGCGCCAACCAGAGACCCCGGATTCTAACATTTCCCTAGGTGCCGGCAGGGCTAGGGTTCAAAAACTACAGCTATTCACTTTGCCAAAAAAGGGTCATTTTAAACTGCAAAATTGAGGTGTGACCACGTTGTGTTTTGCGCCGTTTCCTGTCGCGGGCACTAGGCCGACCCGCACAAGTGAGGTACCATTTTTCTCGTAGGACTTTGGGGAACGCGGGGTGGGTGGAAATTTGTGGATCCACGCAGATTCCAGAACTTTCCATCACAGAAATGTGGGGAAAATGTGTTTTTTTTGTCAATTTTTTATGTTTGCAAGGGATTCTGGGTAACAGACCATGGTGGGAGGCAGTCAAGTCACCCCTTCCTGGATTCCCCTGGGTGTCTAGTTTTTAAAAATGTATAGGTTTGCTAGGTTTCCCTAGGTGCCGGCAGGGCTAGGGTTCAAAAACTACAGCTAGTCACTTTGCCAAAAAAGGGTCATTTTTCACTGCAAAATTGAGGTGTGACCACTTTGCGTTTTGCGCCGTTTCCTGTCGCGGGCACTAGGCCGACCCGCACAAGTGAGGTACCATTTTTCTCGTAGGACTTTGGGGAACGTGGGGTGGGTGGAAATTTGTGGATCCACGCTGAATCTAGAACTTTCCATCACAGAAATGTGGGGAAAATTTGTTTTTTTTGTCAATTTTTTACGTTTGCAAGGGATTCTGGGTAACAGACCTTGGTGGGAGGCAGTCAAGTCACCCCTTCCTGGATTCCCCTGGGTGTCTAGTTTTCAAAAATGTATAGGTTTGCTAGGTTTCCCTAGGTGCCGGCAGGGCTAGGGTTCAAAAACTACAGCTAGTCACTTTGCCAAAAAAGGGTCATTTTTCACTGCAAAATTGAGGTGTGACCACATTGCGTTTTGCGCCGTTTCCTGTCGCGGGCACTAGGCCGACCCGCACAAGTGAGGTACCATTTTTCTTGTAGGACTTTGGGGAACGCGGGGTGTGTGGAAATTTGTGGATCCACGCAGATTCCAGAACTTTCCATCACAGAAATGTGGGTAAAATGTGGTTTTTTTGTCGATTTTTTATGTTTGCAAGGGATTCTGGGTAACAGACCATGGTGGGAGGCAGTCAAGTCACCCCATCCTGGATTCCCCTGGGTGTCTAGTTTTCAAAAATGTATAGGTTTGCTAGGTTTCCCTAGGTGCCGGCAGGGCTAGGGTTCAAAAACTACAGCTAGTCACTTTGCCAAAAAAGGGTCATTTTTCACTGCAAAATTGAGGTGTGACCACGTTGCGTTTTGTGCCGTTTCCTGTCGCGGGCACTAGGCCGACCCGCACAAGTGAGGTACCAAATTTCTCGTAGGACTTTGGGGAACGCAGGGTGGGTGGAAATTTGTGGATCCACGCAGATTCCAGAACTTTCCATCACAGAAATGTGGGGAAAATGTGTTTTTTTTGTCAATTTTTTACATTTGCAAGGGATTCTGGGTAACAGACCATGGTGGGAGGCAGTCAAGTCATCCCATCCTGGATTCCCCTGGGTGTCTAGTTTTCAAAAATGTATAGGTTTGCTAGGTTTCCCTAGGTGCCGTCAGGGCTAGGGTTCAAAAACTACAGCTAGTCACTTTGCCAAAAAAGGGTAATTTTTCACTGCAAAATTGAGGTGTGACCACGTTGCGATTTGCGCCGTTTCCTGTCACGGGCACTAGGCCGACCCGCACAAGTGAGGTACCATTTTTCTCGTAGGACTTTGGGGAACGCGGGGTGGGTGTAAATTTGTGGATCCAAGCAGATTCCAGAACTTTCCATCACAGAAATGTGGGGAAAATGTGTTTTTTTTGTCAATTTTTTACGTTTGCAAGGGATTCTGGGTAACAGACCATGGTGGGAGGCAGTCAAGTCACCCCTTCCTGGATTACCCTGGGTGTCTAGTTTTCAAAAATGTATAGGTTTGCTAGGTTTCCCTAGGTGCCGGCAGGGCTAGGGTTCAAAAACTACAGCTAGTCACTTTGCCAAAAAAGGGTCATTTTTCACTGCAAAATTGAGGTGTGACCACGTTGCGTGTTGTGCCGTTTCCTGTCGCGGGCACTGGGCCGACCCGCACAAGTGAGGTACCATTTTTCTCGTAGGACTTTGGGGAACGCAGGGTGGGTGTAAATTTGTGGATCCACGCAGATTCCAGAACTTTCCATCACAGAAATGTGGGTAAAATGTGGTTTTTTTGTCGATTTTTTATGTTTGCAAGGGATTCTGGGTAACAGACCATGGTGGGAGGCAGTCAAGTCACCCCATCCTGGATTCCCCTGGGTGTCTAGTTTTCAAAAATGTATAGGTTTGCTAGGTTTCCCTAGGTGCCGGCAGGGCTAGGGTTCAAAAACTACAGCTAGTCACTTTGCCAAAAAAGGGTCATTTTTCACTGCAAAATTGAGGTGTGACCACTTTGCGTTTTGCGCCGTTTCCTGTCGCGGGCACTAGGCCGACCCGCACAAGTGAGGTACCATTTTTCTCGTAGGACTTTGGGGAACGTGGGGTGGGTGGAAATTTGTGGATCCACGCTGAATCTAGAACTTTCCATCACAGAAATGTGGGGAAAATTTGTTTTTTTTGTCAATTTTTTACGTTTGCAAGGGATTCTGGGTAACAGACCTTGGTGGGAGGCAGTCAAGTCACCCCTTCCTGGATTCC
This sequence comes from Triturus cristatus, assembly GCF_964204655.1. Taxonomy (NCBI): domain Eukaryota; kingdom Metazoa; phylum Chordata; class Amphibia; order Caudata; family Salamandridae; genus Triturus; species Triturus cristatus. The sequence goes on along the minus strand of NW_028187871.1, from coordinate 163,916 downwards.
CCTGGGTGTCTAGTTTTCAAAAATGTATAGGTTTGCTAGGTTTCCCTAGGTGCCGGCAGGGCTAGGGTTCAAAAACTACAGCTAGTCACTTTGCCAAAAAAGGGTCATTTTTCACTGCAAAATTGAGGTGTGACCACATTGCGTTTTGCGCCGTTTCCTGTCGCGGGCACTAGGCCGACCCGCACAAGTGAGGTACCATTTTTCTTGTAGGACTTTGGGGAACGCGGGGTGTGTGGAAATTTGTGGATCCACGCAGATTCCAGAACTTTCCATCACAGAAATGTGGGTAAAATGTGGTTTTTTTGTCGATTTTTTATGTTTGCAAGGGATTCTGGGTAACAGACCATGGTGGGAGGCAGTCAAGTCACCCCATCCTGGATTCCCCTGGGTGTCTAGTTTTCAAAAATGTATAGGTTTGCTAGGTTTCCCTAGGTGCCGGCAGGGCTAGGGTTCAAAAACTACAGCTAGTCACTTTGCCAAAAAAGGGTCATTTTTCACTGCAAAATTGAGGTGTGACCACGTTGCGATTTGTGCCGTTTCCTGTCACGGGCACTAGGCCGACTCGCACAAGTGAGGTACCATTTTTCTCGTAGGACTTTGGGGAACGCGGGGTGGGTGTAAATTTGTGGATCCAAGCAGATTCCAGAACTTTCCATCACAGAAATGTGGGGAAAATGTGTTTTTTTTGTCAATTTTTTACGTTTGCAAGGGATTCTGGGTAACAGACCATGGTGGGAGGCAGTCAAGTCACCCCTTCCTGGATTTCCCTGGGTGTCTAGTTTTCAAAAATGTATAGGTTTGCTAGGTTTCCCTAGGTGCCGGCAGGGCTAGGGTTCAAAAAATACAGCTAGTCACTTTGCCAAAAAAGGGTCATTTTTCACTGCAAAATTGAGGTGTGACCACGTTGCGTTTTGCGCCGTTTCCTGTCACGGGCACTAGGCCGACCCGCACAAGTGAGGTACCATTTTTCTTGTAGGACTTTGGGGAACGCGGGGTGTGTGGAAATTTGTGGATCCACGCAGATTCCAGAATTTTCCATCATAGAAATGCGGGGAAAATGTGGTTTTTTTGTCAATTTTTTACGTTTGCAAGGGATTCTGGGTAACAGACCATGGTGGGAGGCAGTCAAGTCACCCATTCCTGGATTCCCCTGGGTGTCTAGTTTTCAAAAATGTTTAGGTTTGCTAGGTTTCCCTAGGTGCCGGCAGGGCTAGGGTTCAAAAACTACAGCTATTCACTTTGCCAAAAAAGGGTCATTTTAAACTGCAAAATTGAGGTGTGACCACGTTGTGTTTTGCGCCGTTTCCTGTCGCGGGCACTAGGCCGACCCGCACAAGTGAGGTACCATTTTTCTCGTAGGACTTTGGGGAACGCAGGGTGGGTGGAAATTTGTAGATCCACGCAGATTCCAGAACTTTCCATCACAGAAATGTGGGGAAAATGTGTTTTTTTTGTCAATTTTTTATGTTTGCAAGGGATTCTGGGTAACAGACCATGGTGGGAGGCAGTCAAGTCACCCCTTCCTGGATTCCCCTGGGTGTCTAGTTTTTAAAAATGTATAGGTTTGCTAGGTTTCCCTAGGTGCCGGCAGGGCTAGGGTTCAAAAACTACAGCTAGTCACTTTGCCAAAAAAGGGTCATTTTTCACTGCAAAATTGAGGTGTGACCACTTTGCGTTTTGCGCCGTTTCCTGTCGCGGGCACTAGGCCGACCCGCACAAGTGAGGTACCATTTTTCTCGTAGGACTTTGGGGAACGTGGGGTGGGTGGAAATTTGTGGATCCACGCTGAATCTAGAACTTTCCATCACAGAAATGTGGGGAAAATTTGTTTTTTTTGTCAATTTTTTACGTTTGCAAGGGATTCTGGGTAACAGACCTTGGTGGGAGGCAGTCAAGTCACCCCTTCCTGGATTCCCCTGGGTGTCTAGTTTTCAAAAATGTATAGGTTTGCTAGGTTTCCCTAGGTGCCGGCAGGGCTAGGGTTCAAAAACTACAGCTAGTCACTTTGCCAAAAAAGGGTCATTTTTCACTGCAAAATTGAGGTGTGACCACATTGCGTTTTGCGCCGTTTCCTGTCGCGGGCACTAGGCCGACCTGCACAAGTGAGGTACCATTTTTCTTGTAGGACTTTGGGGAACGCGGGGTGTGTGGAAATTTGTGGATCCACGCAGATTCCAGAACTTTCCATCACAGAAATGTGGGTAAAATGTGTTTTTTTTGTCGATTTTTTATGTTTGCAAGGGATTCTGGGTAACAGACCATGGTGGGAGGCAGTCAAGTCACCCCATCCTGGATTCCCCTGGGTGTCTAGTTTTCAAAAATGTATAGGTTTGCTAGGTTTCCCTAGGTGCCGGCAGGGCTAGGGTTCAAAAACTACAGCTAGTCACTTTGCCAAAAAAGGGTCATTTTTCACTGCAAAATTGAGGTGTGACCACGTTGCGATTTGCGCCGTTTCCTGTCACGGGCACTAGGCCGACCCGCACAAGTGAGGTACCATTTTTCTCGTAGGACTTTGGGGAACGCGGGGTGGGTGTAAATTTGTGGATCGAAGCAGATTCCAGAACTTTCCATCACAGAAATGTGGGGAAAATGTGTTTTTTTTGTCAATTTTTTACGTTTGCAAGGGATTCTGGGTAACAGACCATGGTGGGAGGCAGTCAAGTCACCCATTCCTGGATTCCCCTGGGTGTCTAGTTTTCAAAAATGTATAGGTTTACTAGGTTTCCCTAGGTGCCGGCAGGGCTAGGGTTCAAAAACTACAGCTATTCACTTTGCCAAAAAAGGGTCATTTTAAACTGCAAAATTGAGGTGTGACCACGTTGTGTTTTGCGCCGTTTCCTGTCGCGGGCACTAGGCCGACCTGCACAAGTGAGGTACCATTTTTCTCGTAGGACTTTGGGGAACGCAGGGTGGGTGGAAATTTGTGGATCCACGCAGATTCCAGAACTTTCCATCACAGAAATGTGGGTAAAATGTGGTTTTTTTGTCGATTTTTTATGTTTGCAAGGGATTCTGGGTAACAGACCATGGTGGGAGGCAGTCAAGTCACCCCATGCTGGATTCCCCTGGGTGTCTAGTTTTCAAAAATGTATAGGTTTGCTAGGTTTCCCTAGGTGCCGGCAGGGCTAGGGTTCAAAAACTACAGCTAGTCACTTTGCCAAAAAAGGGTCATTTTTCACTGCAAAATTGAGGTGTGACCACGTTGCGTTTTGTGCCGTTTCCTGTCACAGGCACTAGGCCGACCTGCACAAGTGAGGTACCAAATTTCTTGTAGGACTTTGGGGAACGCGGGGTGGGTGGAAATTTGTGGATCCACGCAGATTCCAGAACTTTCCATCACAGAAATGTGGGGAAAATGTGTTTTTTTTGTCAATTTTTTACATTTGCAAGGGATTCTGGGTAACAGACCATGGTGGGAGGCAGTCAAGTCACCCCATCCTGGATTCCCCTGGGTGTCTAGTTTTCAAAAATGTATAGGTTTGCTAGGTTTCCCTAGGTGCCGGCAGGGCTAGGGTTCAAAAACTACAGCTAGTCACTTTGCCAAAAAAGGGTAATTTTTCACTGCAAAATTGAGGTGTGACCACGTTGCGATTTGCGCCGTTTCCTGTCACGGGCACTAGGCCGACCCACACAAGTGAGGTACCATTTTTCTCGTAGGACTTTGGGGAACGCGGGGTGGGTGTAAATTTGTGGATCCAAGCAGATTCCAGAACTTTCCATCACAGAAATGTGGGGAAAATGTGTTTTTTTTGTCAATTTTTTACGTTTGCAAGGGATTCTGGGTAACAGACCATGGTGGGAGGCAGTCAAGTCACCCCTTCCTGGATTTCCCTGGGTGTCTAGTTTTCAAAAATGTATAGGTTTGCTAGGTTTCCCTAGGTGCCGGCAGGGCTAGGGTTAAAAAAATACAGCTAGTCACTTTGCCAAAAAAGGGTCATTTTTCACTGCAAAATTGAGGTGTGACCACGTTGCGTTTTGCGCCGTTTCCTGTCACGGGCACTAGGCCGACCCGCACAAGTGAGGTACCATTTTTCTTGTAGGACTTTGGGGAACGCGGGGTGTGTGGAAATTTGTGGATCCACGCAGATTCCAGAATTTTCCATCATAGAAATGCGGGGAAAATGTGGTTTTTTTGTCAATTTTTTACGTTTGCAAGGGATTCTGGGTAACAGACCATGGTGGGAGGCAGTCAAGTCACCCATTCCTGGATTCCCCTGGGTGTCTAGTTTTCAAAAATGTATAGGTTTGCTAGGTTTCCCTAGGTGCCGGCAGGGCTAGGGTTCAAAAACTACAGCTATTCACTTTGCCAAAAAAGGGTCATTTTAAACTGCAAAATTGAGGTGTGACCACGTTGTGTTTTGCGCCGTTTCCTGTCGCGGGCACTAGGCCGACCCGCACAAGTGAGGTACCATTTTTCTCGTAGGACTTTGGGGAACGCGGGGTGGGTGGAAATTTGTAGATCCACGCAGATTCCAGAACTTTCCATCACAGAAATGTGGGGAAAATGTGTTTTTTTTGTCAATTTTTTATGTTTGCAAGGGATTCTGGGTAACAGACCATGGTGGGAGGCAGTCAAGTCACCCCTTCCTGGATTCCCCTGGGTGTCTAGTTTTTAAAAATGTATAGGTTTGCTAGGTTTCCCTAGGTGCCGGCAGGGCTAGGGTTCAAAAACTACAGCTAGTCACTTTGCCAAAAAAGGGTCATTTTTCACTGCAAAATTGAGGTGTGACCACTTTGCGTTTTGCGCCGTTTCCTGTCGCGGGCACTAGGCCGACCCGCACAAGTGAGGTACCATTTTTCTCGTAGGACTTTGGGGAACGTGGGGTGGGTGGAAATTTGTGGATCCACGCTGAATCTAGAACTTTCCATCACAGAAATGTGGGGAAAATTTGTTTTTTTTGTCAATTTTTTACGTTTGCAAGGGATTCTGGGTAACAGACCTTGGTGGGAGGCAGTCAAGTCACCCCTTCCTGGATTCCCCTGGGTGTCTAGTTTTCAAAAATGTATAGGTTTGCTAGGTTTCCCTAGGTGCCGGCAGGGCTAGGGTTCAAAAACTACAGCTAGTCACTTTGCCAAAAAAGGGTCATTTTTCACTGCAAAATTGAGGTGTGACCACATTGCGTTTTGCACCGTTTCCTGTCGCGGGCACTAGGCCGACCCGCACAAGTGAGGTACCATTTTTCTTGTAGGACTTTGGGGAACGCGGGGTGTGTGGAAATTTGTGGATCCACGCAGATTCCAGAACTTTCCATCACAGAAATGTGGGTAAAATGTGTTTTTTTTGTCGATTTTTTATGTTTGCAAGGGATTCTGGGTAACAGACCATGGTGGGAGGCAGTCAAGTCACCCCATCCTGGATTCCCCTGGGTGTCTAGTTTTCAAAAATGTATAGGTTTGCTAGGTTTCCCTAGGTGCCGGCAGGGCTAGGGTTCAAAAACTACAGCTAGTCACTTTGCCAAAAAAGGGTCATTTTTCACTGCAAAATTGAGGTGTGACCACGTTGCGATTTGTGCCGTTTCCTGTCACGGGCACTAGGCCGACCCGCACAAGTGAGGTACCATTTTTCTCGTAGGACTTTGGGGAACGCGGGGTGGGTGTAAATTTGTGGATCCAAGCAGATTCCAGAACTTTCCATCACAGAAATGTGGGGAAAATGTGTTTTTTTTGTCAATTTTTTACGTTTGCAAGGGATTCTGGGTAACAGACCATGGTGGGAGGCAGTCAAGTCACCCATTCCTGGATTCCCCTGGGTGTCTAGTTTTCAAAAATGTATAGGTTTGCTAGGTTTCCCTAGGTGCTGGCAGGGCTAGGGTTCAAAAACTACAGCTATTCACTTTGCCAAAAAAGGGTCATTTTAAACTGCAAAATTGAGGTGTGACCACGTTGTGTTTTGCGCCGTTTCCTGTCGCGGGCACTAGGCCGACCCGCACAAGTGAGGTACCATTTTTCTCGTAGGACTTTGGGGAACGCAGGGTGGGTGGAAATTTGTGGATCCACGCAGATTCCAGAACTTTCCATCACAGAAATGTGGGTAAAATGTGTTTTTTTTGTCGATTTTTTATGTTTGCAAGGGATTCTGGGTAACAGACCATGGTGGGAGGCAGTCAAGTCACCCCATCCTGGATTCCCCTGGGTGTCTAGTTTTCAAAAATGTATAGGTTTGCTAGGTTTCCCTAGGTGCCGGCAGGGCTAGGGTTCAAAAACTACAGCTAGTCACTTTGCCAAAAAAGGGTCATTTTTCACTGCAAAATTGAGGTGTGACCACTTTGCGTTTTGCGCCGTTTCCTGTCGCGGGCACTAGGCCGACCCGCACAAGTGAGGTACCATTTTTCTCGTAGGACTTTGGGGAACGTGGGGTGGGTGGAAATTTGTGGATCCACGCTGAATCTAGAACTTTCCATCACAGAAATGTGGGGAAAATTTGTTTTTTTTGTCAATTTTTTACGTTTGCAAGGGATTCTGGGTAACAGACCTTGGTGGGAGGCAGTCAAGTCACCCCTTCCTGGATTCCCCTGGGTGTCTAGTTTTCAAAAATGTATAGGTTTGCTAGGTTTCCCTAGGTGCCGGCAGGGCTAGGGTTCAAAAACTACAGCTAGTCACTTTGCCAAAAAAGGGTCATTTTTCACTGCAAAATTGAGGTGTGACCACATTGCGTTTTGCGCCGTTTCCTGTCGCGGGCACTAGGCCGACCCGCACAAGTGAGGTACCATTTTTCTTGTAGGACTTTGGGGAACGCGGGGTGTGTGGAAATTTGTGGATCCACGCAGATTCCAGAACTTTCCATCACAGAAATGTGGGTAAAATGTGGTTTTTTTGTCGATTTTTTATGTTTGCAAGGGATTCTGGGTAACAGACCATGGTGGGAGGCAGTCAAGTCACCCCATCCTGGATTCCCCTGGGTGTCTAGTTTTCAAAAATGTATAGGTTTGCTAGGTTTCCCTAGGTGCCGGCAGGGCTAGGGTTCAAAAACTACAGCTAGTCACTTTGCCAAAAAAGGGTCATTTTTCACTGCAAAATTGAGGTGTGACCACGTTGCGATTTGTGCCGTTTCCTGTCACGGGCACTAGGCCGACCCGCACAAGTGAGGTACCATTTTTCTCGTAGGACTTTGGGGAACGCGGGGTGGGTGTAAATTTGTGGATCCAAGCAGATTCCAGAACTTTCCATCACAGAAATGTGGGGAAAATGTGTTTTTTTTGTCGATTTTTTATGTTTGCAAGGGATTCTGGGTAACAGACCATGGTGGGAGGCAGTCAAGTCACCCCATCCTGGATTCCCCTGGGTGTCTAGTTTTCAAAAATGTATAGGTTTGCTAGGTTTCCCTAGGTGCCGGCAGGGCTAGGGTTCAAAAACTACAGCTAGTCACTTTGCCAAAAAAGGGTCATTTTTCACTGCAAAATTGAGGTGTGACCACGTTGCGTTTTGTGCCGTTTCCTGTCACAGGCACTAGGCCGACCCGCACAAGTGAGGTACCAAATTTCTTGTAGGACTTTGGGGAACGCGGGGTGGGTGGAAATTTGTGGATCCACGCAGATTCCAGAACTTTCCATCACAGAAATGTGGGGAAAATGTGTTTTTTTTGTCAATTTTTTACATTTGCAAGGGATTCTGGGTAACAGACCATGGTGGGAGGCAGTCAAGTCACCCCATCCTGGATTCCCCTGGGTGTCTAGTTTTCAAAAATGTATAGGTTTGCTAGGTTTCCCTAGGTGCCGGCAGGGCTAGGGTTCAAAAACTACAGCTAGTCACTTTGCCAAAAAAGGGTCATTTTTCACTGCAAAATTGAGGTGTGACCACGTTGCGTTTTGCGCCATTTCCTGTCGCGGGCACTAGGCCGACCCGCACAAGTGAGGTACCATTTTTCTCGTAGGACTTTTGGGAACGCAGGGTGGGTGGAAATTTGTGGATCCACACAGATTCCAGAACTTTCCATCACAGAAATGTGGGTAAAATGTGTTTTTTTTGTCGATTTTTTATGTTTGCAAGGGATTCTGGGTAACAGACCATGGTGGGAGGCAGTCAAGTCACCCCATCCTGGATTCCCCTGGGTGTCTAGTTTTCAAAAATGTATAGGTTTGCTAGGTTTCCCTAGGTGCCGGCAGGGCTAGGGTTCAAAAACTACAGCTAGTCACTTTGCCAAAAAAGGGTCATTTTTCACTGCAAAATTGAGGTGTGACCACGTTGCGATTTGCGCCGTTTCCTGTCATGGGCACTAGGCCGACCCGCACAAGTGAGGTACCATTTTTCTCGTAGGACTTTGGGGAACGCGGGGTGGGTGTAAATTTGTGGATCCAAGCAGATTCCAGAACTTTCCATCACAGAAATGTGGGGAAAATGTGTTTTTTTTGTCAATTTTTTATGTTTGCAAGGGATTCTGGGTAACAGACCATGGTGGGAGGCAGTCAAGTCACCCCTTCCTGGATTCCCCTGGGTGTCTAGTTTCCAAAAATGTATAGGTTTGCTAGGTTTCCCTAGGTGCCGGCAGGGCTAGGGTTAAAAAACTACAGCTAGTCACTTTGCCAAAAAAGAGTCATTTTTCACTGCAAAATTGAGGTGTGACCACGTTGCGTTTTGCGCTGTTTCCTGTCGCGGGCACTAGGCCGACCCACACAACTGAGGTACCATTTTTCTCGTTGGACTTTGGGGAACGTAGGGTGGGTGGAAATTTGTGGATCCACGCAGAATCCAGAACTTTCCATCACAGAAATGTGGGGAAATTTTTTTTTTTTGTCAATTTTTTACGTTTGCAAGGGATTCTGGGTAACAGACCATGGTGGGAGGCAGTCAAGTCACCCCTTCCTGGATTCCCCTTGGTGTCTAGTTTTAAAAAATGTATAGGTTTGCTAGGTTTCCCTAGGTGCCGGCAGGGCTAGGGTTCAAAAACTACAGCTAGTCACTTTGCCAAAAAAGGGTCATTTTTCACTGCAAAATTGAGGTGTGACCACGTTGCGTTTTGCGCCGTTTCCTGTCGCGGGCACTAGGCCGACCCGCACAAGTGTTGTTACCATTTTTCTTGTAGGACTTTGGGGAACGCGGGGTGTGTGGAAATTTGTGGATCCACGCAGATTCCAGAATTTTCCATCATAGAAATGCGGGGAAAATGTGTTTTTTTTGTCAATTTTTTACGTTTGCAAGGGATTCTGGGTAACAGACCATGGTGGGAGGCAGTCAAGTCACCCATTCCTGGATTCCCCTGGGTGTCTAGTTTTCAAAAATGTATAGGTTTGCTAGGTTTCCCTAGGTGCCGGCAGGGCTAGGGTTCAAAAACTACAGCTATTCACTTTGCCAAAAAAGGGTCATTTTAAACTGCAAAATTGAGGTGTGACCACGTTGTGTTTTGCGAGGTTTCCTGTCGCGGGCACTAGGCCGACCCGCACAAGTGAGGTACCATTTTTCTCGTAGTACTTTGGGGAACGCGGGGTGGGTGGAAATTTGTAGATCCACACAGATTCCAGAACTTTCCATCACAGAAATGTGGGGAAAATGTGTTTTTTTTGTAAATTTTTTATGTTTGCAAGGGATTCTGGGTAACAGACCATGGTGGGAGGCAGTCAAGTCACCCCTTCCTGGATTCTCCTGGGTGTCTAGTTTTCAAAAATGTATAGGTTTGCTAGGTTTCCCTAGGTGCCGGCAGGGCTAGGGTTCAAAAACTACAGCTAGTCACTTTGCCAAAAAAGGGTCATTTTTCACTGCAAAATTGAGGTGTGACCACGTTGTGTTTTGCGCCGTTTCCTGTCGCGGGCACTAGGCCGACCCGCACAAGTGAGGTACCATTTTTCTCGTAGGACTTTGGGGAACGCGGGGTGGGTGGAAATTTGTAGATCCACCTAGATTCCAAAACTTTCCATCACAGAAATGTGGGGAAAATGTGTTTTTTTTGTCAATTTTTTATGTTTGCAAGGGATTCTGGGTAACAGACCATGGTGGGAGGCAGTCAAGTCACCCCTTCCTGGATTCCCCTGGGTGTCTAGTTTTAAAAAATGTATAGGTTTGCTAGGTTTCCCTAGGTGCCGGCAGGGCTAGGGTTCAAAAACTACAGCTAGTCACTTTGCCAAAAAAGGGTCATTTTTCACTGCAAAATTGAGGTGTGACCACGTTGCGTTTTGCGCCGTTTCCTGTCGCGGGCACTAGGCCGACCCGCACAAGTGAGGTACCATTTTTCTCGTAGGACTTTGGGGAACGTGGGGTGGGTGGAAATTTGTGGATCCACGCTGAATCCAGAACTTTCCATCACAGAAATGTGGGGAAAATTTGTTTTTTTTGTCAATTTTTTACGTTTGCAAGGGATTCTGGGTAACAGACCATGGTGGGAGGCAGTCAAGTCACCCCTTCCTGGATTCCCCTTGGTGTCTAGTTTTAAAAAATGTATAGGTTTGCTAGGTTTCCCTAGGTGCCGGCAGGGCTAGGGTTCAAAAACTACAGCTAGTCACTTTGCCAAAAAAGGGTCATTTTTCACTGCAAAATTGAGGTGTGACCACGTTGCGTTTAGCGCCGTTTCCTGTCGCGGGCACTAGGCCGACCCGCACAAGTGAGGTACCATTTTTCTTGTAGGACTTTGGGGAACGTGGGGTGTGTGGAAATTTGTGGATCCACGCAGATTCCAGAATTTTCCATCACAGAAATGTGGGGAAAATGTAATTTTTTTGTCAATTTTTTACGTTTGCAAGGGATTCTGGGTAACAGACCATGGTGGGAGGCAGTCAAGTCACCCTATCCTGGATTCCCCTGGGTGTCTAGTTTTCAAAAATGTATAGGTTTGCTAGGTTTCCCTAGGTGCCGGCAGGGCTAGGGTTCAAAAACTACAGCTAGTCACTTTGCCAAAAAAGGGTCATTTTTCACTGCAAAATTGAGGTGTGACCACATTGCGATTTGCGCCGTTTCCTGTCACGGGCACTAGGCCGACCCGCACAAGTGAGGTACCATTTTTCTCGTAGGACTTTGGGGAACGCGGGGTGGGTGTAAATTTGTGGATCCACGCAGATTCCAGAACTTTCCATCACAGAAATGTGGGGAAAATGTGTTTTTTTTGTCAATTTTTTACGTTTGCAAGGGATTCTGGGAAACAGACCATGGTGGGAGGCAGTCAAGTCACCCCTTCCTGGATTCCCCTGGGTGTCTAGTTTTCAAAAATGTATAGGTTTGCTAGGTTTCCCTAGGTGCCGGCAGGGCTAGGGTTCAAAAACTACAGCTAGTAACTTTGCCAAAAAAGAGTCATTTTTCACTGCAAAATTGAGGTGTGACCACGTTGCGTTTTGCGCTGTTTCCTGTCGCGGGCACTAGGCCGACCCGCACAACTGAGGTACCATTTTTCTCGTTGGACTTTGGGGAACGTGGGGTGGGTGGAAATTTGTGGATCCACGCAGAATCCAGAACTTTCCATCACAGAAATGTGGGGAAAATTTGTTTTTTTTGTCAATTTTTTACGTTTGCAAGGGATTCTGGGTAACAGACCATGGTGGGAGGCAGTCAAGTCACCCCTTCCTGGATTCCCCTTGGTGTCTAGTTTTAAAAAATGTATAGGTTTGCTAGGTTTCCCTAGGTGCCGGCAGGGCTAGGGTTCAAAAACTACAGCTAGTCACTTTGCCAAAAAAGGGTCATTTTTCACTGCAAAATTGAGGTGTGACCACGTTGCGTTTTGCGCCGTTTCCTGTCGCGGGCACTAGGCCGACCCGCACAAGTGTTGTTACCATTTTTCTTGTAGGACTTTGGGGAACGCGGGGTGTGTGGAAATTTGTGGATCCACGCAGATTCCAGAATTTTCCATCATAGAAATGCGGGGAAAATGTGGTTTTTTTGTCAATTTTTTACGTTTGCAAGGGATTCTGGGTAACAGACCATGGTGGGAGGCAGTCAAGTCACCCATTCCTGGATTCCCCTGGGTGTCTAGTTTTCAAAAATCTATAGGTTTGCTAGGTTTCCCTAGGTGCCGGCAGGGCTAGGGTTAAAAAACTACAGCTATTCACTTTGCCAAAAAAGGGTCATTTTAAACTGCAAAATTGAGGTGTGACCACGTTGTGTTTTGCGCCGTTTCCTGTCGCGGGCACTAGGCCGACCCGCACAAGTGAGGTACCATTTTTCTCGTAGGACTTTGGGGAACGTGGGGTGGGTGGAAATTTGTGGATCCACGCTGAATCCAGAACTTTCCATCACAGAAATGTGGGGAAAATTTGTTTTTTTTGTCAATTTTTTACGTTTGCAAGGGATTCTGGGTAACAGACCATGGTGGGAGGCAGTCAAGTCACCCCTTCCTGGATTCCCCTTGGTGTCTAGTTTTAAAAAATGTATAGGTTTGCTAGGTTTCCCTAGGTGCCGGCAGGGCTAGGGTTAAAAAACTACAGCTAGTCACTTTGCCAAAAAAGGGTCATTTTAAACTGCAAAATTGAGGTGTGACCACGTTGTGTTTTGCGCCGTTTCCTGTCGCGGGCACTAGGCCGACCTGCACAAGTGAGGTACCATTTTTCTCGTAGGACTTTGGGGAACGCAGGGTGGGTGGAAATTTGTGGATCCACGCAGATTCCAGAACTTTCCATCAGAGAAATGTGGGTAAAATGTGGTTTTTTTGTCGATTTGTTATGTTTGCAAGGGATTCTGGGTAACAGACCATGGTGGGAGGCAGTCAAGTCACCCCATCCTGGATTCCCCTGGGTGTCTAGTTTTCAAAAATGTATAGGTTTGCTAGGTTTCCCTAGGTGCCGGCAGGGCTAGGGTTCAAAAACTACAGCTAGTCACTTTGCCAAAAAAGGGTCATTTTTCACTGCAAAATTGAGGTGTGACCACGTTGCGTTTTGTGCCGTTTCCTGTCACAGGCACTAGGCCGACCTGCACAAGTGAGGTACCAAATTTCTTGTAGGACTTTGGGGAACGCGGGGTGGGTGGAAATTTGTGGATCCACGCAGATTCCAGAACTTTCCATCACAGAAATGTGGGGAAAATGTGTTTTTTTTGTCAATTTTTTACATTTGCAAGGGATTCTGGGTAACAGACCATGGTGGGAGGCAGTCAAGTCACCCCATCCTGGATTCCCCTGGGTGTCTAGTTTTCAAAAATGTATAGGTTTGCTAGGTTTCCCTAGGTGCCGGCAGGGCTAGGGTTCAAAAACTACAGCTAGTCACTTTGCCAAAAAAGGGTAATTTTTCACTGCAAAATTGAGGTGTGACCACGTTGCGATTTGCGCCGTTTCCTGTCACGGGCACTAGGCCGACCCACACAAGTGAGGTACCATTTTTCTCGTAGGACTTTGAGGAACGCGGGGTGGGTGTAAATTTGTGGATCCAAGCAGATTCCAGAACTTTCCATCACAGAAATGTGGGGAAAATGTGTTTTTTTTGTCAATTTTTTACGTTTGCAAGGGATTCTGGGTAACAGATCATGGTGGGAGGCAGTCAAGTCACCCCTTCCTGGATTTCCCTGGGTGTCTAGTTTTCAAAAATGTATAGGTTTGCTAGGTTTCCCTAGGTGCCGGCAGGGCTAGGGTTAAAAAAATACAGCTAGTCACTTTGCCTAAAAAGGGTCATTTTTCACTGCAAAATTGAGGTGTGACCACGTTGCGTTTTGCGCCGTTTCCTGTCACGGGCACTAGGCCGACCCGCACAAGTGAGGTACCATTTTTCTTGTAGGACTTTGGGGAACGCGGGGTGTGTGGAAATTTGTGGATCCACGCAGATTCCAGAATTTTCCATAATAGAAATGCGGGGAAAATGTGGTTTTTTTGTCAATTTTTTACGTTTGCAAGGGATTCTGGGTAACAGACCATGGTGGGAGGCAGTCAAGTCACCCATTCCTGGATTCCCCTGGGTGTCTAGTTTTCAAAAATGTATAGGTTTGCTAGGTTTCCCTAGGTGCCGGCAGGGCTAGGGTTCAAAAACTACAGCTATTCACTTTGCCAAAAAAGGGTCATTTTAAACTGCAAAATTGAGGTGTGACCACGTTGTGTTTTGCGCCGTTTCCTGTCGCGGGCACTAGGCCGACCCGCACAAGTGAGGTACCATTTTTCTCGTAGGACTTTGGGGAACGCGGGGTGGGTGGAAATTTGTAGATCCACGCAGATTCCAGAACTTTCCATCACAGAAATGTGGGGAAAATGTGTTTTTTTTGTCAATTTTTTATGTTTGCAAGGGATTCTGGGTAACAGACCATGGTGGGAGGCAGTCAAGTCACCCCTTCCTGGATTCCCCTGGGTGTCTAGTTTTTAAAAATGTATAGGTTTGCTAGGTTTCCCTAGGTGCCGGCAGGGCTAGGGTTCAAAAACTACAGCTAGTCACTTTGCCAAAAAAGGGTCATTTTTCACTGCAAAATTGAGGTGTGACCACTTTGCGTTTTGCGCCGTTTCCTGTCGCGGGCACTAGGCCGACCCGCACAAGTGAGGTACCATTTTTCTCGTAGGACTTTGGGGAACGTGGGGTGGGTGGAAATTTGTGGATCCACGCTGAATCTAGAACTTTCCATCACAGAAATGTGGGGAAAATTTGTTTTTTTTGTCAATTTTTTACGTTTGCAAGGGATTCTGGGTAACAGACCTTGGTGGGAGGCAGTCAAGTCACCCCTTCCTGGATTCCCCTGGGTGTCTAGTTTTCAAAAATGTATAGGTTTGCTAGGTTTCCCTAGGTGCCGGCAGGGCTAGGGTTCAAAAACTACAGCTAGTCACTTTGCCAAAAAAGGGTCATTTTTCACTGCAAAATTGAGGTGTGACCACATTGCGTTTTGCGCCGTTTCCTGTCGCGGGCACTAGGCCGACCCGCACAAGTGAGGTACCATTTTTCTTGTAGGACTTTGGGGAACGCGGGGTGTGTGGAAATTTGTGGATCCACGCAGATTCCAGAACTTTCCATCACAGAAATGTGGGTAAAATGTGTTTTTTTTGTCGATTTTTTATGTTTGCAAGGGATTCTGGGTAACAGACCATGGTGGGAGGCAGTCAAGTCACCCCATCCTGGATTCCCCTGGGTGTCTAGTTTTCAAAAATGTATAGGTTTGCTAGGTTTCCCTAGGTGCCGGCAGGGCTAGGGTTCAAAAACTACAGCTAGTCACTTTGCCAAAAAAGGGTCATTTTTCACTGCAAAATTGAGGTGTGACCACGTTGCGATTTGCGCCGTTTCCTGTCACGGGCACTAGGCCGACCCGCACAAGTGAGGTACCATTTTTCTCGTAGGACTTTGGGGAACGTGGGGTGGGTGGAAATTTGTGGATCCACGCTGAATCCAGAACTTTCCATCACAGAAATGTGGGGAAAATTTGTTTTTTTTGTCAATTTTTTACGTTTGCAAGGGATTCTGGGTAACAGACCATGGTGGGAGGCAGTCAAGTCACCCCTTCCTGGATTCCCCTTGGTGTCTAATTTTAAAAAATGTATAGGTTTGCTAGGTTTCCCTAGGTGCCGGCAGGGCTAGGGTTCAAAAACTACAGCTAGTCACTTTGCCAAAAAAGGGTCATTTTTCACTGCAAAATTGAGGTGTGACCACGTTGCGTTTAGCGCCGTTTCCTGTCGCGGGCACTAGGCCGACCCGCACAAGTGAGGTACCATTTTTCTTGTAGGACTTTGGGGAACGCGGGGTGTGTGGAAATTTGTGGATCCACGCAGATTCCAGAATTTTCCATCACAGAAATGTGGGGAAAATGTGTTTTTTTTGTCAATTTTTTACGTTTGCAAGGGATTCTGGGTAACAGACCATGGTGGGAGGCAGTCAAGTCACCCCATCCTGGATTCCCCTGGGTGTCTAGTTTTCAAAAATGTATAGGTTTGCTAGGTTTCCCTAGGTGCCGGCAGGGCTAGGGTTCAAAAACTACAGCTAGTCACTTTGCCAAAAAAGGGTCATTTTTCACTGCAAAATTGAGGTGTGACCACATTGCGATTTGCGCCGTTTCCTGTCACGGGCACTAGGCCGACCCGCACAAGTGAGGTACCATTTTTCTCGTAGGACTTTGGGGAACGCGGGGTGGGTGTAAATTTGTGGATCCACGCAGATTCCAGAACTTTCCATCACAGAAATGTGGGGAAAATATGTTTTTTTAATCAATTTTTTACGTTTGCAAGGGATTCTGGGTAACAGACCATGGTGGGAGGCAGTCAAGTCACCCCTTCCTGGATTCCCCTGGGTGTCTAGTTTTCAAAAATGTATAGGTTTGCTAGGTTTCCCTAGGTGCCGGCAGGGCTAGGGTTCAAAAACTACAGCTAGTCACTTTGCCAAAAAAGAGTCATTTTTCACTGCAAAATTGAGGTGTGACCACGTTGCGTTTTGCGCTGTTTCCTGTCACGGGCACTAGGCCGACCCGCACAACTGAGGTACCATTTTTCTCGTTGGACTTTGGGGAACGTGGGGTGGGTGGAAATTTGTGGATCCACGCAGAATCCAGAACTTTCCAACACAGAAATGTGGGGAAAATTTGTTTTTTTTGTCAATTTTTTACGTTTGCAAGGGATTCTGGGTAACAGACCATGGTGGGAGGCAGTCAAGTCACCCCTTCCTGGATTCCCCTTGGTGTCTAGTTTTAAAAAATGTATAGGTTTGCTAGGTTTCCCTAGGTGCCGGCAGGGCTAGGGTTCAAAAACTACAGCTAGTCACTTTGCCAAAAAAGGGTCATTTTTCACTGCAAAATTGAGGTGTGACCACGTTGCGTTTTGCGCCGTTTCCTGTCGCGGGCACTAGGCCGACCCGCACAAGTGTTGTTACCATTTTTCTTGTAGGACTTTGGGGAACGCGGGGTGTGTGGAAATTTGTGGATCCACGCAGATTCCAGAATTTTCCATCATAGAAATGCGGGGAAAATGTGGTTTTTTTGTCAATTTTTTACGTTTGCAAGGGATTCTGGGTAACAGACCATGGTGGGAGGCAGTCAAGTCACCCATTCCTGGATTCCCCTGGGTGTCTAGTTTTCAAAAATGTATAGGTTTGCTAGGTTTCCCTAGGTGCCGGCAGGGCTAGGGTTAAAAAACTACAGCTATTCACTTTGCCAAAAAAGGGTCATTTTAAACTGCAAAATTGAGGTGTGACCACGTTGTGTTTTGCGCCGTTTCCTGTCGCGGGCACTAGGCCGACCCGCACAAGTGAGGTACCATTTTTCTCGAATGACTTTGGGGAACGCGGGGTGGGTGGAAATTTGTAGATCCACCTAGATTCCAAAACTTTCCATCACAGAAATGTGGGGAAAATGTGTTTTTTTTGTCAATTTTTTATGTTTGCAAGGGATTCTGGGTAACAGACCATGGTGGGAGGCAGTCAAGTCACCCCTTCCTGGATTCCCCTGGGTGTCTAGTTTTAAAAAATGTATAGGTTTGCTAGGTTTCCCTAGGTGCCGGCAGGGCTAGGGTTCAAAAACTACAGCTAGTCACTTTGCCAAAAAAGGGTCATTTTTCACTGCAAAATTGAGGTGTGACCACGTTGCGTTTTGCGCCGTTTCCTGTCGCGGGCACTAGGCCGACCCGCACAAGTGAGGTACCATTTTTCTCGTAGGACTTTGGGGAACGTGGGGTGGGTGGAAATTTGTGGATCCACGCTGAATCCAGAACTTTCCATCACAGAAATGTGGGGAAAATTTGTTTTTTTTGTCAATTTTTTACGTTTGCAAGGGATTCTGGGTAACAGACCATGGTGGGAGGCAGTCAAGTCACCCCTTCCTGGATTCCCCTTGGTGTCTAGTTTTAAAAAATGTATAGGTTTGCTAGGTTTCCCTAGGTGCCGGCAGGGCTAGGGTTCAAAAACTACAGCTAGTCACTTTGCCAAAAAAGGGTCATTTTTCACTGCAAAATTGAGGTGTGACCACGTTGCGTTTAGCGCCGTTTCCTGTCGCGGGCACTAGGCCGACCCGCACAAGTGAGGTACCATTTTTCTTGTAGGACTTTGGGGAACGCGGGGTGTGTGGAAATTTGTGGATCCACGCAGATTCCAGAACTTTCCATCACAGAAATGTGGGTAAAATGTGTTTTTTTTGTCAATTTTTTATGTTTGCAAGGGATTCTGGGTAACAGACCATGGTGGGAGGCAGTCAAGTCATCCCATCCTGGATTCCCCTGGGTGTCTAGTTTTCAAAAATGTATAGGTTTGCTAGGTTTCCCTAGGTGCCGGCAGGGCTAGGGTTCAACAACTACAGCTAGTCACTTTGCCAAAAAAGGGTCATTTTTCACTGCAAAATTGAGGTGTGACCACGTTGCGTTTTGTGCCGTTTCTTGTCGCGGGCACTAGGCCGACCCGCACAAGTGAGGTACCAAATTTCTCGTAGGACTTTGGGGAACGCGGGGTGGGTGGAAATTTGTGGATCCACGCAGATTCCAGAACTTTCCATCACAGAAATGTGCGGAAAATGTGTTTTTTTTGTCAATTTTTTACATTTGCAAGGGATTCTGGGTAACAGACCATGGTGGGAGGCAGTCAAGTCACCCCATCCTGGATTCCCCTGGGTGTCTAGTTTTCAAAAATGTATAGGTTTGCTAGGTTTCCCTAGGTGCCGGCAGGGCTAGGGTTCAAAAACTACAGCTCGTCACTTTGCCAAAAAAGGGTCATTTTTCACTGCAAAATTGAGGTGTGACCACGTTGCGTTTTGCGCCATTTCCTGTTGCGGGCACTAGGCCGACCCGCACAAGTGAGGTACCATTTTTCTCGTAGGACTTTGGGGAACGCAGGGTGGGTGGAAATTTGTGGATCCACGCAGATTCCAGAACTTTCCATCACAGAAATGTGGGTAAAATGTGTTTTTTTGTTGATTTTTTATGTTTGCAAGGGATTCTGGGTAACAGACCATGGTGGGAGGCAGTCAAGTCACCCCATCCTGGATTCCCCTGGGTGTCTAGTTTTCAAAAATGTATAGGTTTGCTAGGTTTCCCTAGGTGCCGGCAGGGCTAGGGTTCAAAAACTACAGCTAGTCACTTTGCCAAAAAAGGGTAATTTTTCACTGCAAAATTGAGGTGTGACCACGTTGCGATTTGCGCCATTTCCTGTCACGGGCACTAGGCCGACCCACACAAGTGAGGTACCATTTTTCTCGTAGGACTTTGGGGAACGCGGGGTGGGTGTAAATTTGTGGATCCAAGCAGATTCCAGAACTTTCCATCACAGAAATGTGGGGAAAATGTGTTTTTTTTGTCAATTTTTTACGTTTGCAAGGGATTCTGGGTAACAGACCATGGTGGCAGGCAGTCAAGTCACCCCTTCCTGGATTTCCCTGTGTGTCTAGTTTTAAAAAATGTATAGGTTTGCTAGGTTTCCCTAGGTGCCGGCAGGGCTAGGGTTAAAAAAATAACGCTAGTCACTTTGCCAAAAAAGGGTCATTTTTCACTGCAAAATTGAGGTGTGACCACGTTGCGTTTTGCGCCGTTTCCTGTCACGGGCACTAGGCCGACCCGCACAAGTGAGGTACCATTTTTCTTGTAGGACTTTGGGGAACGCGGGGTGTGTGGAAATTTGTAGATCCACGCAGATTCCAGAACTTTCCATCACAGAAATGTGGGGAAAATGTGTTTTTTTGTCAATTTTTTATGTTTGCAAGGGATTCTGGGTAACAGACCATGGTGGGAGGCAGTCAAGTCACCCCTTTCTGGATTCCCCTGGGTGTCTAGTTTTTAAAAATGTATAGGTTTGCTAGGTTTCCCTAGGTGCCGGCAGGGCTAGGGTTCAAAAACTACAGTTAGTCACTTTGCCAAAAAAGGGTCATTTTTCACTGCAAAATTGAGGACTGACCACTTTGCGTTTTGCGCCGTTTCCTGTCGCGGGCACTAGGCCGACCCGCACAAGTGAGGTACCATTTTTCTCGTAGG
This sequence comes from Triturus cristatus, assembly GCF_964204655.1. Taxonomy (NCBI): domain Eukaryota; kingdom Metazoa; phylum Chordata; class Amphibia; order Caudata; family Salamandridae; genus Triturus; species Triturus cristatus. Next base: position 144,172 of record NW_028187871.1, on the reverse strand, counting down.
ACTTTGGGGAACGTGGGGTGGGTGGAAATTTGTGGATCCACGCTGAATCTAGAACTTTCCATCACAGAAATGTGGGGAAAATTTGTTTTTTTTGTCAATTTTTTACGTTTGCAAGGGATTCTGGGTAACAGACCTTGGTGGGAGGCAGTCAAGTCACCCCTTCCTGGATTCCCCTGGGTGTCTAGTTTTCAAAAATGTATAGGTTTGCTAGGTTTCCCTAGGTGCCGGCAGGGCTAGGGTTCAAAAACTACAGCTAGTCACTTTGCCAAAAAAGGGTCATTTTTCACTGCAAAATTGAGGTGTGACCACATTGCGTTTTGCGCCGTTTCCTGTCGCGGGCACTAGGCCGACCCGCACAAGTGAGGTACCATTTTTCTTGTAGGACTTTGGGGAACGCGGGGTGTGTGGAAATTTGTGGATCCACGCAGATTCCAGAACTTTCCATCACAGAAATGTGGGTAAAATGTGTTTTTTTTGTCAATTTTTTATGTTTGCAAGGGATTCTGGGTAACAGACCATGGTGGGAGGCAGTCAAGTCATCCCATCCTGGATTCCCCTGGGTGTCTAGTTTTCAAAAATGTATAGGTTTGCTAGGTTTCCCTAGGTGCCGGCAGGGCTAGGGTTCAACAACTACAGCTAGTCACTTTGCCAAAAAAGGGTCATTTTTCACTGCAAAATTGAGGTGTGACCACGTTGCGTTTTGTGCCGTTTCTTGTCGCGGGCACTAGGCCGACCCGCACAAGTGAGGTACCAAATTTCTCATAGGACTTTGGGGAACGCGGGGTGGGTGGAAATTTGTGGATCCACGCAGATTCCAGAACTTTCCATCACAGAAATGTGCGGAAAATGTGTTTTTTTGTCAATTTTTTACATTTGCAAGGGATTCTGGGTAACAGACCATGGTGGGAGGCAGTCAAGTCACCCCATCCTCGATTCCCCTGGGTGTCTAGTTTTCAAAAATGTATAGGTTTGCTAGGTTTCCCTAGGTGCCGGCAGGGCTAGGGTTCAAAAACTACAGCTCGTCACTTTGCCAAAAAAGGGTCATTTTTCACTGCAAAATTGAGGTGTGACCACGTTGCGTTTTGCGCCATTTCCTGTCGCGGGCACTAGGCCGACCCGCACAAGTGAGGTACCATTTTTCTCGTAGGACTTTGGGGAACGCAGGGTGGGTGGAAATTTGTGGATCCACGCAGATTCCAGAACTTTCCATCACAGAAATGTGGGTAAAATGTGTTTTTTTTGTTGATTTTTTATGTTTGCAAGGGATTCTGGGTAACAGACCATGGTGGGAGGCAGTCAAGTCACCCCATCCTGGATTCCCCTGGGTGTCTAGTTTTCAAAAATGTATAGGTTTGCAGGTTTCCCTAGGTGCCGGCAGGGCTAGGGTTCAAAAATTACAGCTAGTCACTTTGCCAAAAAAGGGTAATTTTTCACTGCAAAATTGAGGTGTGACCACGTTGCGATTTGCGCCGTTTCCTGTCACGGGCACTAGGCCGACCCACACAAGTGAGGTACCATTTTTCTCGTAGGACTTTGGGGAACGCGGGGTGGGTGTAAATTTGTGGATCCAAGCAGATTCCAGAACTTTCCATCACAGAAATGTGGGGAAAATGTGTTTTTTTTGTCAATTTTTTACGTTTGCAAGGGATTCTGGGTAACAGACCATGGTGGCAGGCAGTCAAGTCACCCCTTCCTGGATTTCCTTGGGTGTCTAGTTTTCAAAAATGTATAGGTTTGCTAGGTTTCCCTAGGTGCCGGCAGGGCTAGGGTTCAAAAAATACAGCTAGTCACTTTGCCAAAAAAGGGTCATTTTTCACTGCAAAATTGAGGTGTGACCACGTTGCGTTTTGCGCCGTTTCCTGTCACGGGCACTAGGCCGACCCGCACAAGTGCGGTACCATTTTTCTTGTAGGACTTTGGGGAACGCGGGGTGTGTGGAAATTTGTGGATCCACGCAGATTCCAGAATTTTCCATCATAGAAATGCGGGGAAAATGTATTTTTTTTGTCAATTTTTTACGTTTGCAAGGGATTCTGGGTAACAGACCATGGTGGGAGGCAGTCAAGTCACCCATTCCTGGATTCCCCTGGGTGTCTAGTTTTCAAAAATGTATAGGTTTGCTAGGTTTCCCTAGGTGCCGGCAGGGCTAGGGTTCAAAAACTACAGCTAGTCACTTTGCCAAAAAAGGGTCATTTTAAACTGCAAAATTGAGGTGTGACCACGTTGTGTTTTGCGCCGTTTCCTGTCGCGGGCACTAGGCCGACCCGCACAAGTGAGGTACCATTTTTCTCGTAGGACTTTGGGGAACGCGGGGTGGGTGGAAATTTGTAGACCCACGCAGATTCCAGAACTTTCCATCACAGAAATGTGGGGAAAATGTGTTTTTTTGTCAATTTTTTATGTTTGCAAGGGATTCTGGGTAACAGACCTTGGTGGGAGGCAGTCAAGTCACCCCTTCCTGGATTCCCCTGGGTGTCTAGTTTTTAAAAATGTATAGGTTTGCTAGGTTTCCCTAGGTGCCGGCAGGGCTAGGGTTCAAAAACTACAGTTAGTCACTTTGCCAAAAAAGGGTCATTTTTCACTGCAAAATTGAGGTGTGACCACTTTGCGTTTTGCGCCATTTCCTGTCGCGGGCACTAGGCCGACCCGCACAAGTGAGGTACCATTTTTCTCATAGGACTTTGGGGAACGTGGGGTGGGTGGAAATTTGTGGATCCACGCTGAATCTAGAACTTTCCATCACAGAAATGTGGGGAAAATTTGTTTTTTTTGTCAATTTTTTACGTTTGCAAGGGATTCTGGGTAACAGACCTTGGTGGGAGGCAGTCAAGTCACCCCTTCCTGGATTCCCCTGGGTGTCTAGTTTTCAAAACTGTATAGGTTTGCTAGGTTTCCCTAGGTGCCGGCAGGGCTAGGGTTCAAAAACTACAGCTAGTCACTTTGCCAAAAAAGGGTAATTTTTCACTGCAAAATTGAGGTGTGACCACATTGCGTTTTGCGCCGTTTCCTGTCGCGGGCACTAGGCCGACCCGCACAAGTGAGGTACCATTTTTCTTGTAGGACTTTGGGGAACGCGGGGTGTGTGGAAATTTGTGGATCCACGCAGATTCCAGAACTTTCCATCACAGAAATGTGGGTAAAATGTGTTTTTTTTGTCGATTTTTTATGTTTGCAAGGGATTCTGGGTAACAGACCATGGTGGGAGGCAGTCAAGTCACCCCATCCTGGATTCCCCTGGGTGTCTAGTTTTCAAAAATGTATAGGTTTGCTAGGTTTCCCTAGGTGCCGGCAGGCCTAGGGTTAAAAAACTACAGCTATTCACTTTGCCAAAAAAGGGTCATTTTAAACTGCAAAATTGAGGTGTGACCACGTTGTGTTTTGCGCCGTTTCCTGTCGCGGGCACTAGGCCGACCCGCACAAGTGAGGTACCATTTTTCTCGTAGGACTTTGGGGAACGCGGGGTGGGTGGAAATTTGTAGATCCACCTAGATTCCAAAACTTTCCATCACAGAAATGTGGGGAAAATGTGTTTTTTTTGTCAATTTTTTATGTTTGCAAGGGATTCTGGGTAACAGACCATGGTGGGAGGCAGTCAAGTCACCCCTTCCTGGATTCCCCTGGGTGTCTAGTTTTAAAAAATGTATAGGTTTGCTAGGTTTCCCTAGGTGCCGGCAGGGCTAGGGTTCAAAAACTACAGCTAGTCACTTTGCCAAAAAAGGGTCATTTTTCACTGCAAAATTGAGGTGTGACCACGTTGCGTTTTGCGCCGTTTCCTGTCGCGGGCACTAGGCCGACCCGCACAAGTGAGGTACCATTTTTCTCGTAGGACTTTGGGGAACGTGGGGTGGGTGGAAATTTGTGGATCCACGCTGAATCCAGAACTTTCCATCACAGAAATGTGGGGAAAATTTGTTTTTTTTGTCAATTTTTTACGTTTGCAAGGGATTCTGGGTAACAGACCATGGTGGGAGGCAGTCAAGTCACCCCTTCCTGGATTCCCCTTGGTGTCTAGTTTTAAAAAATGTATAGGTTTGCTAGGTTTCCCTAGGTGCCGGCAGGGCTAGGGTTAAAAAACTACAGCTAGTCACTTTGCCAAAAAAGGGTAATTTTTCACTGCAAAATTGAGGTGTGACCACGTTGCGTTTAGCGCCGTTTCCTGTCGTGGGCACTAGGCCGACCCGCACAAGTGAGGTACCATTTTTCTTGTAGGACTTTGGGGAACGCGGGGTGTGTGGAAATTTGTGGATCCACGCAGATTCCAGAATTTTCCATCACAGAAATGTGGGGAAAATGTGTTTTTTTTGTCAATTTTTTACGTTTGCAAGGGATTCTGGGTAACAGACCATGGTGGGAGGCAGTCAAGTCACCCCATCCTGGATTCCCCTGGGTGTCTAGTTTTCAAAAATGTATAGGTTTGCTAGGTTTCCCTAGGTGCCGGCAGGGCTAGGGTTCAAAAACTACAGCTAGTCACTTTGCCAAAAAAGGGTCATTTTTCACTGCAAAATTGAGGTGTGACCACGTTGCGATTTGCGCCGTTTCCTGTCACGGGCACTAGGCCGACCCGCACAAGTGAGGTACCATTTTTCTCGTAGGACTTTGGGGAACGCGGGGTGGGTGTAAATTTGTGGATCCACGCAGATTCCAGAACTTTCCATCACAGAAATGTGGGGAAAATGTGTTTTTTTTGTCAATTTTTTACGTTTGCAAGGGATTCTGGGTAACAGACCATGGTGGGAGGCAGTCAAGTCACCCCTTCCTGGATTCCCCTGGGTGTCTAGTTTTCAAAAATGTATAGGTTTGCTAGGTTTCCCTAGGTGCCGGCAGGGCTAGGGTTCAAAAACTACAGCTAGTCACTTTGCCAAAAAAGAGTCATTTTTCACTGCAAAATTGAGGTGTGACCACGTTGCGTTTTGCGCCGTTTCCTGTCACGGGCACTAGGCCGACCCGCACAAGTGAGGTACCATTTTTCTCGTAGGACTTTGGGGAACGCGGGGTGGGTGTAAATTTGTGGATCCACGCAGATTCCAGAACTTTCCATCACAGAAATGTGGGGAAAATGTGTTTTTTTGTCAATTTTTTACGTTTGCAAGGGATTCTGGGTAACAGACCATGGTGGGAGGCAGTCAAGTCACCCCTTCCTGGATTCCCCTGGGTGTCTAGTTTTCAAAAATGTATAGGTTTGCTAGGTTTCCCTAGGTGCCGGCAGGGCTAGGGTTCAAAAACTACAGCTAGTCACTTTGCCAAAAAAGAGTCATTTTTCACTGCAAAATTGAGGTGTGATCACGTTGCGTTTTGCGCTGTTTCCTGTCGCGGGCACTAGGCCGACCCGCACAACTGAGGTACCATTTTTCTCGTTGGACTTTGGGGAACGTGGGGTGGGTGGAAATTTGTGGATCCACGCAGAATCCAGAACTTTCCATCACAGAAATGTGGGGAAAATTTGTTTTTTTTGTCAATTTTTTACGTTTGCAAGGGATTCTGGGTAACAGACCATGGTGGGAGGCAGTCAAGTCACCCCTTCCTGGATTCCCCTTGGTGTCTAGTTTTAAAAAATGTATAGGTTTGCTAGGTTTCACTAGGTGCCGGCAGGGCTAGGGTTCAAAAACTACAGCTAGTCACTTTGCCAAAAAAGGGTCATTTTTCACTGCAAAATTGAGGTGTGACCACTTTGCGTTTTGCGCCGTTTCCTGTCGCGGGCACTAGGCCGACCCGCACAAGTGTTGTTACCATTTTTCTCGTAGGACTTTGGGGAACGTGGGGTGGGTGGAAATTTGTGGATCCACGCTGAATCTAGAACTTTCCATCACAGAAATGTGGGGAAAATTTGTTTTTTTTGTCAATTTTTTACGTTTGCAAGGGATTCTGGGTAACAGACCTTGGTGGGAGGCAGTCAAGTCACCCCTTCCTGGATTCCCCTGGGTGTCTAGTTTTCAAAACTGTATAGGTTTGCTAGGTTTCCCTAGGTGCCGGCAGGGCTAGGGTTCAAAAACTACAGCTAGTCACTTTGCCAAAAAAGGGTAATTTTTCACTGCAAAATTGAGGTGTGACCACATTGCGTTTTGCGCCGTTTCCTGTCGCGGGCACTAGGCCGACCCGCACAAGTGAGGTACCATTTTTCTTGTAGGACTTTGGGGAACGCGGGGTGTGTGGAAATTTGTGGATCCACGCAGATTCCAGAACTTTCCATCACAGAAATGTGGGTAAAATGTGTTTTTTTTGTCGATTTTTTATGTTTGCAAGGGATTCTGGGTAACAGACCATGGTGGGAGGCAGTCAAGTCACCCCATCCTGGATTCCCCTGGGTGTCTAGTTTTCAAAAATGTATAGGTTTGCTAGGTTTCCCTAGGTGCCGGCAGGCCTAGGGTTAAAAAACTACAGCTATTCACTTTGCCAAAAAAGGGTCATTTTAAACTGCAAAATTGAGGTGTGACCACGTTGTGTTTTGCGCCGTTTCCTGTCGCGGGCACTAGGCCGACCCGCACAAGTGAGGTACCATTTTTCTCGTAGGACTTTGGGGAACGCGGGGTGGGTGGAAATTTGTAGATCCACCTAGATTCCAAAACTTTCCATCACAGAAATGTGAGGAAAATGTGTTTTTTTTGTCAATTTTTTATGTTTGCAAGGGATTCTGGGTAACAGACCATGGTGGGAGGCAGTCAAGTCACCCCTTCCTGGATTCCCCTGGGTGTCTAGTTTTAAAAAATGTATAGGTTTGCTAGGTTTCCCTAGGTGCCGGCAGGGCTAGGGTTCAAAAACTACAGCTAGTCACTTTGCCAAAAAAGGGTCATTTTTCACTGCAAAATTGAGGTGTGACCACGTTGCGTTTTGCGCCGTTTCCTGTCGCGGGCACTAGGCCGACCCGCACAAGTGAGGTACCATTTTTCTCGTAGGACTTTGGGGAACGTGGGGTGGGTGGAAATTTGTGGATCCACGCTGAATCCAGAACTTTCCATCACAGAAATGTGGGGAAAATTTGTTTTTTTTGTCAATTTTTTACGTTTGCAAGGGATTCTGGGTAACAGACCATGGTGGGAGGCAGTCAAGTCACCCCTTCCTGGATTCCCCTTGGTGTCTAGTTTTAAAAAATGTATAGGTTTGCTAGGTTTCCCTAGGTGCCGGCAGGGCTAGGGTTAAAAAACTACAGCTAGTCACTTTGCCAAAAAAGGGTAATTTTTCACTGCAAAATTGAGGTGTGACCACGTTGCGTTTAGCGCCGTTTCCTGTCGCGGGCACTAGGCCGACCCGCACAAGTGAGGTACCATTTTTCTTGTAGGACTTTGGGGAACGTGGGGTGTGTGGAAATTTGTGGATCCACGCAGATTCCAGAATTTTCCATCACAGAAATGTGGGGAAAATGTGTTTTTTTTGTCAATTTTTTACGTTTGCAAGGGATTCTGGGTAACAGACCATGGTGGGAGGCAGTCAAGTCACCCCATCCTGGATTCCCCTGGGTGTCTAGTTTTCAAAAATGTATAGGTTTGCTAGGTTTCCCTAGGTGCCGGCAGGGCTAGGGTTCAAAAACTACAGCTAGTCACTTTGCCAAAAAAGGGTCATTTTTCACTGCAAAATTGAGGTGTGACCACGTTGCGATTTGCGCCGTTTCCTGTCACGGGCACTAGGCCGACCCGCACAAGTGAGGTACCATTTTTCTCGTAGGACTTTGGGGAACGCGGGGTGGGTGTAAATTTGTGGATCCACGCAGATTCCAGAACTTTCCATCACAGAAATGTGGGGAAAATGTGTTTTTTTTGTCAATTTTTTACGTTTGCAAGGGATTCTGGGTAACAGACCATGGTGGGAGGCAGTCAAGTCACCCCTTCCTGGATTCCCCTGGGTGTCTAGTTTTCAAAAATGTATAGGTTTGCTAGGTTTCCCTAGGTGCCGGCAGGGCTAGGGTTCAAAAACTACAGCTAGTCACTTTGCCAAAAAAGAGTCATTTTTCACTGCAAAATTGAGGTGTGACCACGTTGCGTTTTGCGCTGTTTCCTGTCGCGGGCACTAGGCCGACCCGCACAACTGAGGTACCATTTTTCTCGTTGGACTTTGGGGAACGTGGGGTGGGTGGAAATTTGTGGATCCACGCAGAATCCAGAACTTTCCATCACAGAAATGTGGGGAAAATTTGTTTTTTTTGTCAATTTTTTACGTTTGCAAGGGATTCTGGGTAACAGACCATGGTGGGAGGCAGTCAAGTCACCCCTTCCTGGATTCCCCTTGGTGTCTAGTTTTAAAAAATGTATAGGTTTGCTAGGTTTCACTAGGTGCCGGCAGGGCTAGGGTTCAAAAACTACAGCTAGTCACTTTGCCAAAAAAGGGTCATTTTTCACTGCAAAATTGAGGTGTGACCACGTTGCGTTTTGCGCCGTTTCCTGTCGCGGGCACTAGGCCGACCCGCACAAGTGTTGTTACCATTTTTCTTGTAGGACTTTGGGGAACGCGGGGTGTGTGGAAATTTGTGGATCCACGCAGATTCCAGAATTTTCCATCATAGAAATGCGGGGAAAATGTGGTTTTTTTGTCAATTTTTTACAATTGCAAGGGATTCTGGGTAACAGACCATGGTGGGAGGCAGTCAAGTCACCCATTCCTGGATTCCCCTGGGTGTCTAGTTTTCAAAAATGTATAGGTTTGCTAGGTTTCCCTAGGTGCCGGCAGGGCTAGGGTTAAAAAACTACAGCTATTCACTTTGCCAAAAAAGGGTCATTTTAAACTGCAAAATTGAGGTGTGACCACGTTGTGTTTTGCGCCGTTTCCTGTCGCGGGCACTAGGCCGACCCGCACAAGTGAGGTACCATTTTTCTCGTAGGACTTTGGGGAATGCGGGGTGGTTGGAAATTTGTAGATCCACCTAGATTCTAAAACTTTCCATCACAGAAATGTGGGGAAAATGTGTTTTTTTTGTCAATTTTTTATGTTTGCAAGGGATTCTGGGTAACAGACCATGGTGGGAGGCAGTCAAGTCACCCCTTCCTGGATTCCCCTGGGTGTCTAGTTTTAAAAAATGTATAGGTTTGCTAGGTTTCCCTAGGTGCCGGCAGGGCTAGGGTTCAAAAACTACAGCTAGTCACTTTGCCAAAAAAGGGTCATTTTTCACTGCAAAATTGAGGTGTGACCACGTTGCGTTTTGCGCCGTTTCCTGTCGCGGGCACTAGGCCAACCCGCACAAGTGAGGTACCATTTTTCTCGTAGGACTTTGGGGAACGCGGGGTGTGTGGAAATTTGTGGATCCACGCAGATTCCAGAATTTTCCATCTTAGAAATGTGGGGAAAATGTGTTTTTTTTGTCAATTTTTTACGTTTGCAAGGGATTCTGGGTAACAGACCATGGTGGGAGGCAGTCAAGTCACCCATTCCTGGATTCCCCTGGGTGTCTAGTTTTCAAAAATGTATAGGTTTGCTAGGTTTCCCTAGGTGCCGGCAGGGCTAGGGTTCAAAAACTACAGCTATTCACTTTGCCAAAAAAGGGTCATTTTAAACTGCAAAATTGAGGTGTGACCACGTTGCGTTTTGCGCCGTTTCCTGTCGCGGGTTATAGGCCGACCCGCACAAGTGAGGTACCATTTTTCTTGTAGGACTTTGGGGAACGCGGGGTGTGTGGAAATTTGTGGATCCACGCAGATTCCAGAACTTTCCATCACAGAAATGTGGGTAAAATGTGTTTTTTTTGTCAATTTTTTATGTTTGCAAGGGATTCTGGGTAACAGACCATGGTGGGAGGCAGTCAAGTCATCCCATCCTGGATTCCCCTGGGTGTCTAGTTTTCAAAAATGTATAGGTTTGCTAGGTTTCCCTAGGTGCCGGCAGGGCTAGGGTTCAACAACTACAGCTAGTCACTTTGCCAAAAAAGGGTCATTTTTCACTGCAAAATTGAGGTGTGACCACGTTGCGTTTTGTGCCATTTCTTGTCGCGGGCACTAGGCCGACCCGCACAAGTGAGGTACCAAATTTCTCGTAGGACTTTGGGGAACGCGGGGTGGGTGGAAATTTGTGGATCCACGCAGATTCCAGAACTTTCCATCACAGAAATGTGCGGAAAATGTGTTTTTTTTGTCAATTTTTTACATTTGCAAGGGATTCTGGGTAACAGACCATGGTGGGAGGCAGTCAAGTCACCCCATCCTGGATTCCCCTGGGTGTCTAGTTTTCAAAAATGTATAGGTTTGCTAGGTTTCCCTAGGTGCCGGCAGGGCTAGGGTTCAAAAACTACAGCTCGTCACTTTGCCAACAAAGGGTCATTTTTCACTGCAAAATTGAGGTGTGACCACGTTGCGTTTTGCGCCATTTCCTGTCGCGGGCACTAGGCCGACCCGCACAAGTGAGGTACCATTTTTCTCGTAGGACTTTGGGGAACGCAGGGTGGGTGGAAATTTGTGGATCCACGCAGATTCCAGAACTTTCCATCACAGAAATGTGGGTAAAATGTGTTTTTTTTGTTGATTTTTTATGTTTGCAAGGGATTCTGGGTAACAGACCATGGTGGGAGGCAGTCAAGTCACCCCATCCTGGATTCCCCTGAGTGTCTAGTTTTAAAAAATGTATAGGTTTGCTAGGTTTCCCTAGGTGCCGGCAGGGCTAGGGTTCAAAAACTACAGCTAGTCACTTTGCCAAAAAAGGGTAATTTTTCACTGCAAAATTGAGGTGTGACCACGTTGCGTTTTGCGCCGTTTCCTGTCACGGGCACTAGGCCGACCCGCACAAGTGAGGTACCATTTTTCTTGTAGGACTTTGGGGAACGCGGGGTGTGTGGAAATTTGTGGATCCACGCAGATTCCAGAATTTTCCATCATAGAAATGCGGGGAAAATGTGGTTTTTTTGTCAATTTTTTACGTTTGCAAGGGATTCTGGGTAACAGACCTTGGTGGGAGGCAGTCAAGTCACCCCATCCTCGATTCCCCTGGGTGTCTAGTTTTCAAAAATGTATAGGTTTGCTAGGTTTCCCTAGGTGCCGGCAGTTCTAGGGTTCAAAAACTACAGCTATTCACTTTGCCAAAAAAGGGTCATTTTAAACTGCAAAATTGAGGTGTGACCACGTTGTGTTTTGCGCCGTTTCCTGTCGCGGGCACTAGGCCGACCCGCACAAGTGAGGTACCATTTTTCTCGTAGGACTTTGGGGAACGCGGGGTGGGTGGAAATTTGTAGATCCACGCAGATTCCAGAACTTTCCATCACAGAAATGTGGGTAAAATGGGTTTTTTTTGTTGATTTTTTATGTTTGCAAGGGATTCTGGGTAACAGACCATGGTGGGAGGCAGTCAAGTCACCCCATCCTGGATTCCCCTGGGTGTCTAGTTTTAAAAAATGTATAGGTTTGCTAGGTTTCCCTAGGTGCCGGCAGGGCTAGGGTTCAAAAACTACAGCTAGTCACTTTGCCAAAAAAGGGTAATTTTTCACTGCAAAATTGAGGTGTGACCACGTTGCGTTTTGCGCCGTTTCCTGTCACGGGCACTAGGCCGACCCGCACAAGTGAGGTACCATTTTTCTTGTAGGACTTTGGGGAACGCGGGGTGTGTGGAAATTTGTGGATCCACGCAGATTCCAGAATTTTCCATCATAGAAATGCGGGGAAAATGTGGTTTTTTTGTCAATTTTTTACGTTTGCAAGGGATTCTGGGTAACAGACCTTGGTGGGAGGCAGTCAAGTCACCCCATCCTCGATTCCCCTGGGTGTCTAGTTTTCAAAAATGTATAGGTTTGCTAGGTTTCCCTAGGTGCCGGCAGGGCTAGGGTTCAAAAACTACAGCTATTCACTTTGCCAAAAAAGGGTCATTTTAAACTGCAAAATTGAGGTGTGACCACGTTGTGTTTTGCGCCGTTTCCTGTCGCGGGCACTAGGCCGACCCGCACAAGTGAGGTACCATTTTTCTCGTAGGACTTTGGGGAACGCGGGGTGGGTGGAAATTTGTAGATCCACGCAGATTCCAGAACTTTCCATCACAGAAATGTGGGGAAAATTTGTTTTTTTTGTCAATTTTTTACGTTTGCAAGGGATTCTGGGTAACAGACCTTGGTGGGAGGCAGTCAAGTCACCCCTTCCTGGATTCCCCTGGGTGTCTAGTTTTCAAAAATGTATAGGTTTGCTAGGTTTCCCTAGGTGCCGGCAGGGCTAGGGTTCAAAAACTACAGCTAGTCACTTTGCCAAAAAAGGGTCATTTTTCACTGCAAAATTGAGGTGTGACCACATTGCGTTTTGCGCCGTTTCCTGTCGCGGGCACTAGGCCGACCCGCACAAGTGAGGTACCATTTTTCTTGTAGGACTTTGGGGAACGCGGGGTGTGTGGAAATTTGTGGATCCACGCAGATTCCAGAACTTTCCATCACAGAAATGTGGGTAAAATGTGTTTTTTTTGTCAATTTTTTATGTTTGCAAGGGATTCTGGGTAACAGACCATGGTGGGAGGCAGTCAAGTCATCCCATCCTGGATTCCCCTGGGTGTCTAGTTTTCAAAAATGTATAGGTTTGCTAGGTTTCCCTAGGTGCCGGCAGGGCTAGGGTTCAACAACTACAGCTAGTCACTTTGCCAAAAAAGGGTCATTTTTCACTGCAAAATTGAGGTGTGACCACGTTGCGTTTTGTGCCGTTTCTTGTCGCGGGCACTAGGCCGACCCGCACAAGTGAGGTACCAAATTTCTCGTAGGACTTTGGGGAACGCGGGGTGGGTGGAAATTTGTGGATCCACGCAGATTCCAGAACTTTCCATCACAGAAATGTGCGGAAAATGTGTTTTTTTTGTCAATTTTTTACATTTGCAAGGGATTCTGGGTAACAGACCATGGTGGGAGGCAGTCAAGTCACCCCATCCTCGATTCCCCTGGGTGTCTAGTTTTCAAAAATGTATAGGTTTGCTAGGTTTCCCTAGGTGCCGGCAGGGCTAGGGTTCAAAAAATACAGCTCGTCACTTTGCCAAAAAAGGGTCATTTTTCACTGCAAAATTGAGGTGTGACCACGTTGCGTTTTGCGCCATTTCCTGTCGCGGGCACTAGGCCGACCCGCACAAGTGAGGTACCATTTTTCTCGTAGGACTTTGGGGAACGCAGGATGGGTGGAAATTTGTGGATCCACGCAGATTCCAGAACTTTCCATCACAGAAATGTGGGTAAAATGTGTTTTTTTTGTTGATTTTTTATGTTTGCAAGGGATTCTGGGTAACAGACCATGGTGGGAGGCAGTCAAGTCACCCCATCCTGGATTCCCCTGGGTGTCTAGTTTTAAAAAATGTATAGGTTTGCAGGTTTCCCTAGGTGCCGGCAGGGCTAGGGTTCAAAAACTACAGCTAGTCACTTTGCCAAAAAAGGGTAATTTTTCACTGCAAAATTGAGGTGTGACCACGTTGCGATTTGTGCCGTTTCCTGTCACGGGCACTAGGCCGACCCACACAAGTGAGGTACCATTTTTCTTGTAGGACTTTGGGGAACGCGGGGTGGGTGTAAATTTGTGGATCCAAGCAGATTCCAGAACTTTCCATCACAGAAATGTGGGGAAAATGTGTTTTTTTTGTCAATTTTTTACGTTTGCAAGGGATTCTGGGTAACAGACCATGGTGGCAGGCAGTCAAGTCACCCCTTCCTGGATTTCCCTGGGTGTCTAGTTTTCAAAAATGTATAGGTTTGCTAGGTTTCCCTAGGTGCCGGCAGGGCTAGGGTTAAAAAAATACAGCTAGTCACTTTGCCAAAAAAGGGTCATTTTTCACTGCAAAATTGAGGTGTGACCACGTTGCGTTTTGCGCCGTTTCCTGTCACGGGCACTAGGCCGACCCGCACAAGTGAGGTACCATTTTTCTTGTAGGACTTTGGGGAACGCGGGGTGTGTGGAAATTTGTGAATCCACGCAGATTCCAGAATTTTCCATCATAGAAATGCGGGGAAAATGTGTTTTTTTTGTCAATTTTTTACGTTTGCAAGGGATTCTGGGTAACAGACCATGGTGGGAGGCAGTCAAGTCACCCATTCCTGGATTCCCCTGGGTGTCTAGTTTTCAAAAATGTATAGGTTTGCTAGGTTTCCCTAGGTGCCGGCAGGGCTAGGGTTCAAAAACTACAGCTATTCACTTTGCCAAAAAAGGGTCATTTTAAACTGCAAAATTGAGGTGTGACCACGTTGCGTTTTGCACCGTTTCCTGTCGCGGGCACTAGGCCGACCCGCACAAGTGAGGTACCATTTTTCTTGTAGGACTTTGGGGAACGCGGGGTGTGTGGAAATTTGTGGATCCACGCAGATTCCAGAACTTTCCATCACAGAAATGTGGGTAAAATGTGTTTTTTTTGTCAATTTTTTATGTTTGCAAGGGATTCTGGGTAACAGACCATGGTGGGAGGCAGTCAAGTCATCCCATCCTGGATTCCCCTGGGTGTCTAGTTTTCAAAAATGTATAGGTTTGCTAGGTTTCCCTAGGTGCCGGCAGGGCTAGGGTTCAAAAACTACAGCTAGTCACTTTGCCAAAAAAGGGTCATTTTTCACTGCAAAATTGAGGTGTGACCACGTTGCGTTTTGTGCCGTTTCTTGTCGCGGGCACTAGGCCGACCCGCACAAGTGAGGTACCAAATTTCTCGTAGGACTTTGGGGAACGCGGGGTGGGTGGAAATTTGTGGATCCACGCAGATTCCAGAACTTTCCATCACAGAAATGTGCGGAAAATGTGTTTTTTTTGTCAATTTTTTACATTTGCAAGGGATTCTGGGTAACAGACCATGGTGGGAGGCAGTCAAGTCACCCCATCCTGGATTCCCCTGGGTGTCTAGTTTTCAAAAATGTATAGGTTTGCTAGGTTTCCCTAGGTGCCGGCAGGGCTAGGGTTCAAAAACTACAGCTCGTCAATTTGCCAAAAAAGGGTCATTTTTCACTGCAAAATTGAGGTGTGACCACGTTGCAGTTTGCGCCATTTCCTGTCGCGGGCACTAGGCCGACCCGCACAAGTGAGGTACCATTTTTCTCATAGGACTTTGGGGAACGCAGGGTGGGTGGAAATTTGTGGATCCACACAGATTCCAGAACTTTCCATCACAGAAATGTGGGTAAAATGTGTTTTTTTTGTTGATTTTTTATGTTTGCAAGGGATTCTGGGTAACAGACCATGGTGGGAGGCAGTCAAGTCACCCCATCCTGGATTCCCCTGGGTGTCTAGTTTTCAAAAATGTATAGGTTTGCTAGGTTTCCCTAGGTGCCGGCAGGGCTAGGGTTCAAAAACTACAGCTAGTCACTTTGCCAAAAAAGGGTAATTTTTCACTGCAAAATTGAGGTGTGACCACGTTGCGATTTGCGCCGTTTCCTGTCACGGGCACTAGGCCGACCCACACAAGTGAGGTACCATTTTTCTCGTAGGACTTTGGGGAACGCGGGGTGGGTGTAAATTTGTGGATCCAAGCAGATTCCAGAACTTTCCATCACAGAAATGTGGGGAAAATGTGTTTTTTTTGTCAATTTTTTACGTTTGCAAGGGATTCTGGGTAACAGAACATGGTGGCAGGCAGTCAAGTCACCCCTTCCTGGATTTCCCTGGGTGTCTAGTTTTCAAAAATGTATAGGTTTGCTAGGTTTCCCTAGGTGCCGGCAGGGCTAGGGTTAAAAAAATACAGCTAGTCACTTTGCCAAAAAAGGGTCATTTTTCACTGCAAAATTGAGGTGTGACCACGTTGCGTTTTGCGCCGTTTCCTGTCGCGGGCACTAGGCCGACCCGCACAAGTGTTGTTACCATTTTTCTTGTAGGACTTTGGGGAACGCGGGGTGTGTGGAAATTTGTGGATCCACGCAGATTCCAGAATTTTCCATCATAGAAATGCGGGGAAAATGTGGTTTTTTTGTCAATTTTTTACGTTTGCAAGGGATTCTGGGTAACAGACCATGGTGGGAGGCAGTCACGTCACCCCTTCCTGGATTCCCCTGGGTGTCTAGTTTTAAAAAATGTATAGGTTTGCTAGGTTTCCCTAGGTGCCGGCAGGGCTAGGGTTTAAAAACTACAGCTAGTCACTTTGCCAAAAAAGGGTCATTTTTCACTGCAAAATTGAGGTGTGACCATGTTGCGTTTTGCGCCGTTTCCTGTCGCGGGCACTAGGCCGACCCGCACAAGTGAGGTACCATTTTTCTCGTTGGACTTTGGGGAACGTGGGGTGGGTGGAAATTTGTGGATCCACGCTGAATCCAGAACTTTCCATCACAGAAATGTGGGGAAAATTTGTTTTTTTTGTCAATTTTTTACGTTTGCAAGGGATTCTGGGTAACAGACCATGGAGGGAGGCAGTCAAGTCACCCCTTCCTGGATTCCCCTTGGTGTCTAGTTTTAAAAAATGTATAGGTTTGCTAGGTTTCCCTAGGTGCCGGCAGGGCTAGGGTTAAAAAACTACAGCTAGTCACTTTGCCAAAAAAGGGTCATTTTTCACTGCAAAATTGAGGTGTGACCACGTTGCGTTTAGCGCCGTTTCCTGTCGCGGGCACTAGGCCGACCCGCACAAGTGAGGTACCATTTTTCTTGTAGGACTTTGGGGAACGCGGGGTGTGTGGAAATTTGTGGATCCACGCAGATTCCAGAATTTTCCATCACAGAAATGAGGGGAAAATGTGTTTTTTTTGTCAATTTTTTACGTTTGCAAGGGATTCTGGGTAACAGACCATGGTGGGAGGCAGTCAAGTCACCCCATCCTAGATTCCCCTGGGTGTCTAGTTTTCAAAAATGTATAGGTTTGCTAGGTTTCCCTAGGTGCCGGCAGGGCTAGGGTTCAAAAACTACAGCTAGTCACTTTGCCAAAAAAGGGTCATTTTTCACTGCAAAATTGAGGTGTGACCACGTTGCGATTTGTGCCGTTTCCTGTCACGGGCACTAGGCCGACCCGCACAAGTGAGGTACCATTTTTCTCGTAGGACTTTGGGGAACGCGGGGTGGGTGTAAATTTGTGGATCCAAGCAGATTCCAGAACTTTCCATCACAGAAATGTGGGGAAAATGTGTTTTTTTTGTCAATTTTTTACGTTTGCAAGGGATTCTGGGTAACAGACCATGGTGGGAGGCAGTCAAGTCACCCCTTCCTGGATTCCCCTGGGTGTCTAGTTTTCAAAAATGTATAGGTTTGCTAGGTTTCCCTAGGTGCCGGCAGGGCTAGGGTTCAAAAACTACAGCTAGTCACTTTGCCAAAAAAGAGTCATTTTTCACTGCAAAATTGAGGTGTGACCACGTTGCGTTTTGCGCTGTTTCCTGTCGCGGGCACTAGGCCGACCCGCACAACTGAGGTACCATTTTTCTCGTTGGACTTTGGGGAACGTGGGGTGGGTGGAAATTTGTGGATCCACGCAGAATCCAGAACTTTCCATCACAGAAATGTGGGGAAAATTTGTTTTTTTTGTCAATTTTTTACGTTTGCAAGGGATTCCGGGTAACAGACCATGGTGGGAGGCAGTCAAGTCACCCCTTCCTGGATTCCCCTTGGTGTCTAGTTTTAAAAAATGTATAGGTTTGCTAGGTTTCCCTAGGTGCCGGCAGGGCTAGGGTTCAAAAACTACAGCTAGTCACTTTGCCAAAAAAGGGTCATTTTTCACTGCAAAATTGAGGTGTGACCACGTTGCGTTTTGCGCCGTTTCCTGTCGCGGGCACTAGGCCGACCCGCACAAGTGAGGTACCATTTTTCTCGTAGGACTTTGGGGAACGTGGGGTGGGTGGAAATTTGTGGATCCACGCTGAATCCAGAACTTTCCATCACAGAAATGTGGGGAAAATTTGTTTTTTTTGTCAATTTTTTACGTTTGCAAGGGATTCTGGGTAACAGACCATGGTGGGAGGCAGTCAAGTCACCCCTTCCTGGATTCCCCTTGGTGTCTAGTTTTAAAAAATGTATAGGTTTGCTAGGTTTCCCTAGGTGCCGGCAGGGCTAGGGTTAAAAAACTACAGCTAGTCACTTTGCCAAAAAAGGGTCATTTTTCACTGCAAAATTGAGGTGTGACCACGTTGCGTTTAGCGCCGTTTCCTGTCGCGGGCACTAGGCCGACCCGCACAAGTGAGGTACCATTTTTCTTGTAGGACTTTGGGGAACGCGGGGTGTGTGGAAATTTGTGGATCCACGCAGATTCCAGAATTTTCCATCTTAGAAATGTGGGGAAAATGTGGTTTTTTTGTCAATTTTTTACGTTTGCAAGGGATTCTGGGTAACAGACCATGGTGGGAGGCAGTCAAGTCACCCATTCCTGGATTCCCCTGGGTAGCTAGTTTTCAAAAATGTATAGGTTTGCTAGGTTTCCCTAGGTGCCGGCAGGGCTAGGGTTCAAAAACTACAGCTATTCACTTTGCCAAAAAAGGGTCATTTTAAACTGCAAAATTGAGGTGTGACCACGTTGCGTTTTGCGCCGTTTCCTGTCGCGGGCACTAGGCCGACCCGCACAAGTGAGGTACCATTTTTCTTGTAGGACTTTGGGGAACGCGGGGTGTGTGGAAATTTGTGGATCCACGCAGATTCCAGAACTTTCCATCACAGAAATGTGGGTAAAATGTGTTTTTTTTGTCAATTTTTTATGTTTGCAAGGGATTCTGGGTAACAGACCATGGTGGGAGGCAGTCAAGTCATCCCATCCTGGATTCCCCTGGGTGTCTAGTTTTCAAAAATGTATAGGTTTGCTAGGTTTCCCTAGGTGCCGGCAGGGCTAGGGTTCAACAACTACAGCTAGTCACTTTGCCAAAAAAGGGTCATTTTTCACTGCAAAATTGAGGTGTGACCACGTTGCGTTTTGTGCCGTTTCTTGTCGCGGGCACTAGGCCGACCCGCACAAGTGAGGTACCAAATTTCTCGTAGGACTTTGGGGAACGCGGGGTGGGTGGAAATTTGTGGATCCACGCAGATTCCAGAACTTTCCATCACAGAAATGTGCTGAAAATGTGTTTTTTTTGTCAATTTTTTACATTTGCAAGGGATTCTGGGTAACAGACCATGGTGGGAGGCAGTCAAGTCACCCCATCCTGGATTCCCCTGGGTGTCTAGTTTTCAAAAATGTATAGGTTTGCTAGGTTTCCCTAGGTGCCGGCAGGGCTAGGGTTCAAAAACTACAGCTAGTCACTTTGCCAAAAAAGGGTAATTTTTCACTGCAAAATTGAGGTGTGACCACGTTGCGATTTGCGCCGTTTCCTGTCACGGGCACTAGGCCGACCCACACAAGTGAGGTACCATTTTTCTCGTAGGACTTTGGGGAACGCAGGGTGGGTGTAAATTTGTGGATCCAAGCAGATTCCAGAACTTTCCATCACAGAAATGTGGGGAAAATGTGTTTTTTTTGTCAATTTTTTACGTTTGCAAGGGATTCTGGGTAACAGACCATGGTGGCAGGCAGTCAAGTCACCCCTTCCTGGATTTCCCTGGGTGTCTAGTTTTCAAAAATGTATAGGTTTGCTAGGTGTGAGAAGTTGGCCTGGTATATGCTGTTCACTAGTTCTAGTGACCACCTTGTACCATGCCAAGCAACCCTTATGGTGTGGTTGTAAGTCAACCTTTTCGGACTAGCTGCCCTAGTGGTAGCGTAGGCTAAGCAGTCTTTGAGGCTAAACTCGTGATGCGTGTTAAGCAAGCTGTTTTACCAATAGTAACCCCCTTTTATACCAATGAAAGGACACCACACAGATATATATTCAAAATATATATGTATTTATTTCTCAAAGTAACCCCTAGTCTCTTTATGAGCACAGGAGCACAAATCGTCAAACAAGATTATCACAGAATACACAGAAGTTGCACTTTATATGGATAGGCCCTGGTGGCCACTCGAACCATATACTAAAATAGTGGTATAAGTACCACGAACAGAAAAGGGAAAAGGCCTAGGGCCTCTAGAATCGCTGGGCCTACAAGGAGCTAACGTCAGTTAGTGACCAGGAGGTCCACGGGTGGCGTGTGCAGAGCAAATAGTCACACGCGTGCTCCCATAGGTTTCAATGGGTGCGTAAAAAGTACAAAGTTACTGCAAAGGAGATCTTCCGGGTTGACTAGGAACTTAAGATTTGGAACACAGGCACTAGAGATGTAATACTACACTTGGGCACAGGTGTGCCAGCTTTACCTCACCCACAGGAAGCGGGTGCATAGGCCTCGAAGTGCGTTGGGTTTCTTCTATCTGTTCCGTGGAGCCTGAAGACAAAGATGCTGCAGGCGGTCGGTCCGGGAGAGATGCGGTGGATCCAAGAGTGGATCGGAGATGTTGAAGACCTGTAAGCAGAGGGGACAGTGTTCACAGTCACTAGCCAGTGACCAGCGTGGCACCAGGTGGGTACCAGGCGATGTCGGGTGCAAACAGGAAGGAAGGTGTAGCTTGACTCTGCAGCCACGTGGTCCCTGAAGGTCGACGACGTCCAGGAGTCGAGTCACGAGCTGTCCCACGCAGGCTCTCGCTGTCGGCGGTGTCGGCGACTTGATCGAAGCAAACAAGCCTTGGCAAAAGCAATTGTGGTAGGCAAGGAGTTTAAGCTGATGGTTCTGACCAGCAAGGTCAGAGGAACTGCTCCTTTGGAGGGGAGCAAGGGCCAGTCTGGAGCAACCAGACCAGCGGTGTTTGTCGTAGATTTCGTCGCCAAGATGGCCACTAGCCAGCGGGCCAGCAACCGGTTAGGCGCGTCGAGTGGCAAAATGCAGAAGGGCCCCACGCAGATCGTGGAGATGCTGGAGGGCTCACCTTTGGTGCAGATGCTGCTCGAGGGTTGGGCTTCTTAGGACCCAAAGCACAACTTGGAGGGAGCCTCGGTTGTTGCACTGGTCAGCTTGTCGTAGTCGTTTCAAGATGGCTGGCTCCACGTGTCTCGGTGCCTCCACGGGTCTCCTCTTTGCAGGGACTGTGGATCGGGCGGTGAGAGGTCTGGAGGTCCAGGTCTTGTCAGTCTCTGGGCTCGGGCTCCGGCGGGAGGCGGCGGCAAAGCAGACGTTGATTCGCTGGATGGTGCTTGCGTTAGCAAGGTGGTCACTCCCTGACCACAGGGGAGATTGGCTTCAGTCCTCTGTGCAGCAGAGCGTCGAAGTTCCCGTCTTCTTCTTAGTTTTAAGTTGATTCCAGGATGTCTGAAGTCTTAGGACACAGCTCCTACCTTTATTCGGATTCTAGGGGCCGGACTACCTGCTAGGTCCCTCCCTATGGGTGGGACCAGGAAGGGGGGTGGTTACACCCCCAATCCTTTGTCCAGCTCGCCCCAGGCCCGGGACTGGTGTGCCCCAGGACCGGTTTGAACTGGCATATGCACCGAGGCTCCTTGTGAGCCACAGGCATGTCTGGTTTCTTTCAAGCCCTACCTGACCAATACACAAAATCCTGTCTGGGGTGGTGCACGCACCTCCCCTGGCAGGAAACCCTTTGTCCACACCTCCCAAGCTGGAAGGACTCCCAGCAGCAGGAGGGCAGACTTGTGTCTGTGGTGGCAGCATCCATTTTGTGGAGCTGAGGCTATGTCTGATTTTACCCGGGTTTCAGGCACTGTACATGTCGTGTCCCTCTAGAAGGGTGGAATGCTAACCCCGTCGCCAGAATTGGCGAGGGGTTAGTATTCCAATTCGTATGACACCTTACTCGACATGTTTTGATAAAGCCAAACCAAAGATAGCATTTAACCGCGAGGTTCATAATGCACTTAAGAGTATATGGTATGACGATATCTGGAAACAGTAGAAGGAAGTTGTTCCGACCACTGCAGACAGGCTCAGCTCATGCCAGAGCACCATCTCACATGGAACCAAGCACTCTGCCTTCAGGATTGTTAAGGCCTGCCATAGGAGTGACTTATAGGTTACCAGGTGTCCCATTTAAGGTTAGGTATAGGTATACTACACCTAAGTAAGAGGTGATTACACCAACTTACCCCAGCTGAGTGATCAGCCAGTTGTGTCAAATTGTTAGGCCAAGCCTGGGGTGGCATAATACATGCTGCAGCCCTTGGCAGGCCTTGGGTACACCAATGCCCTGGGTACCTAGTGTACACTGGTACAGGGGCTGACAGGGTGATCCACTTCCAATTGGTTATGCACCTAGGGTGCATAGTTTTAATTTAGTAGAGAGAACAGCAGGCTGGGGGTCTGATTGGCAGGCCCACAGCCTCAATATGTCAAAAACCAGTGAAGCAAAAAGCAAAAATTTGGGGTGACCATAGGATAGCAGACCCTACTCTCCTACACAACCCCCCCCCCCAAACGCTGGGACATTAAACTAGCCTTGACCAGTCTCGTCTTCATGTCCTAAGTGGAAGTACCTGGAGAGACCATCTGCATTCCCATGGTCAGTACCTGGCCGGTGCTCCACTGTAAAGTCCATCCCCTGTAGGGAAATGGACCACCTAAGCAGTTTGGGGTTTTCACCCTTCATCTGATTTAGCCACAAGAGGGGCTTATGGTCGGTCTGAATCTTGAAGTGAGTGCCAAACAAGTATGGCCTCAGCTTCTTCAGGGCCCACACCACAGCAAAGGCCTCCCTCTCAATAGCTGACCAATTCTTCTCTCTGGGGGTCAACCTTCTGCTAATAAAAGCAATGGGTTGGTCTTGACCATCTACATTAAGTTGTGACAGCACAGCTCCCACACCCAACTCAGAAGCATCTGTTTGGACAATAAACTCTTTGGAGTAGTCAGGACTTTTCAGGATAGGTGCAGAGCACATGGCCTCCTTCAGGTCATCAAATGCCTTTTGACAGCTTACTGTCCACTGAACCTTTTTGGGCATCTTCTTGGATGTCAGATCATTAAGAGGAGTCACAATGGACCCATAGTTCTTAACAAACTTCCTGTAGTACCCAGTCAAGCCCAAGAAAGCTCGAACTTGAGTCTGGGTGGTTGGAGGGGACCAGTCCTTGATGGATTGTATCTTACTCTCCAGTGGTTGAACTTGGCCTCCACCTACAAGGTGGCCCAAATATACAACCTTACTCTGCCCTATCTGGCACTTAGTAGCCTTGATAGTGAGGCCTGCCCTTTGCAGAGCCTCAAGAGCCTTCTTCAGGTGGATCAGGTGATCCTCCCAGGTGGAGCTAAAGACAGCAATGTCATCAAGATATGCTGCGCAAAAGTCATCCAACCCAGTAAGGACTTGGTTCACCAGCCTTTGGAAGGTGGCAGGTGCATTCTTCAGACCAAAGGGCATCACCACAAACTGGTAGTGCCCACCTGGGGTTGAGAATGCTGTTTTGGCCTTAGACTCTTCAGCTAATCTGATTTGCCAATAGCCAGCTGTTAAGTCAAATGTGCTCAAAAACTTTGCAGAAGCTAGTTTGTCTATGAGCTCATCTGCCCTTGGAATAGGGTGTGCATCTGTCCTGGTGACAGCATTGAGTCCTCTGTAATCCACACAGAACCTCATCTCTCTCTTGCCATCTTTGGTGTGAGGTTTGGGGACCAGAACCACTGGGCTAGCCCAGGGGCTCTCTGAGGGTTCAATGACACCTAATTCCAGCATTTTATGTACCTCAGCCTTTATACAGTCCGTGACGTGGTCAGGTTGTCTGTAAAGTTTGTTCTTTACAGGCAGACTGTCACCAGTGTCCACCACATGGGTACACCAGTCAGTTTGACTAGGTATCAAGGAAAACATATGTGAAAATGATTGTAGAACCTGTCTACATTCAGTCTGCTGATGGGCAGTGAGGTTGCCTCCAAGGGTCACTCCTTCAACTGAGCCATCTTCAGGGTTCTGAGACAACAGGTCTGGGAGAGGGTCACTCTCTTCCTCCTGTCCCTCATCTGTAGCCATGAGCAAGCCCATGTCTGCCCTGTCAACATATGCTTTAAGCCTGTTAACATGGAGTACCCTGTGGGGACTCCTGGGAGTTCCTAGGTCGACCAAGTAGGTGACCTCTCCCTTCTTTTCCAGGATTGTATGGGGTCCAGACCATTTGTCTTGGAGTGCTGCTGGGGCCACTGGCTCCAACACCCATACCTTCTGTCCTGGCTGAAACTCAGCCAAGACAGCCTTTTGGTCATGCCAAGCTTTCTGTAAGGCCTGGCTTGCCTCAAGGTTTTTGGATGCCTTCTCCATATACTCAGCCATCCTGGAGCGGAGACCAAGTACATAGTCCACTATGTCTAGCTTAGGCTTTTTGAGAGGTAACTCCCAGCCTTCCTTCACCAAACACAGTGGGCCTCTCACAGGGTGCCCAAACAACAATTCAAAGGGGCTGTAGCCAACTCCTTTTTGTGGGACCTCTCTGTAAGCAAACAGAAGGCAGGGTAGAAGGATGTCCCATCTTCGCCTGAGCTTTTCAGGTAATCCTTTGATCATACCCTTTAGGGTCTTGTTGAATCTCTCAACAAGCCCATTGCATTGTGGGTGATAAGGGGTGGTGAACTTGTAGTTGACACCACATTCCTTCCACATAGCTGTTAAGTATCCTGACATAAAGTTGGTACCTCTGTCAGATACTACCTCCTTAGGAAACCCCACTCTGGAGAATACTCCCAGCAGGGCCCTGGCCACAACAGGAGCTGTAGTGGTCCTAAGGGGAATTGCCTCTGGATACCTGGTGGCATGATCCACTACCACCAGTATAAATCTGTGCCCAGATGCAGTGGGAGGATCCATGGGACCCACTATGTCTATTCCCACTCTTTCAAAGGGAACCCCCACCACAGGTAGTGGTATCAGGGGGGCCTTTGTTGTGCCACCTGATTTGCCACTGGCTTGGCAGGTAACAGAGGAGCGACAAAACTCCTTTGTATCTTCATTCATATGAGGCCAGTGAAAGTGAGGGACAAGTCTGTCCCAGGTCTTGTTCTGGCCTAGGTGTCCTGCTAAAGGAATATCATGGGCCAAGGTAAGAAGGAAGCCCCTAAATTGCAGAGGTATAACCAACCTCCTGGTTGCACCAGGCTTGGGGTCTCTAGCCTCTGAATAAAGGAGCCCTTCATCCCAATACACTTTATGGGTACCTTGAGCATTCCCAGCAGCCTCAGCAGCAGCCAGCTGTCTGAGGGGTTCAAGAGAGGGACAGGATAACTGAGCCTGCCTCAAGTCAGCCCTGGAAGGTCCCCCTGTCCCCAGAAACTCAACCTGGTCAGGTTCAAGCTCTTCAGGGACAGTTCCTTCAGGGTCCTCTAGATCAGCTTCCTGGGAAGGCTGATCATCACTCTGAGGCAGGGGGGAAGGCACAGCCTTGACCCTCCTGTTCTTCTTCTTGGTAGGTGCTTGGTCCATTGTTCCAGGATCCAAGACCTGTGGTTCAGTGAGGCACTTTTTGGCCTGTGACCTGGTCACAGCAAGGACATGTGATGATATACCTAACATCTCTGCATGAGTCCTGTACTCCACTTCTGACCATAGAGAACTCTCTAGGTCATTGCCCAACAAACATTCTACTGGGAGGTCTGCACTAACCACAACCCTTTTGAGGCCAGTTACCCCTCCCCATGAGAAGTTAACAACTGCCACACTATGTGAAGTAGTGGCATTGCTGGCATTGGTCACCAGGTAGTTCTCACCTGGTATGTACTGTCCAGGGTCCACAAAGCCTGGGGTCACCATAGTGACACTGGCACATGTGTCCCTGTAGGCTTGAGCCACTTTGTCATTAATTAAAGGAGTCTGTCTGTACTTGCCCAGGTTACTGGGGCTCACAGTCAGGGACAAATCAATGTCCCCATCACAGATCAAGACTGCCTGTGTCAGGGTTCTGTCTAAGTCAGAATCTCCTTCAGTTCCCATAGTGATTCCCACTACACCCTTTGTCTGGGGACCAACACTGCTAACAGTAGTACTGGGAGCAGGTGCCTTAGGGGCAACAGTGTTGGGGGCTCCACCCTTTTTGCAATCACTAGTCCAGTGAGTTGTATTCTTGCAATGATTGCACCAGGGTTTCTTTTGACCTTCTTTCTTCTTTTTGGACTGTTGGGACCCACCCTCCTTAGTAGTAGTTTGGGGCCCTGTTGAAGACTTCTGGTCTTTAGGTTTCTGATCTCCACCCTTTTGGTCTGTTTTCTTCTGATCACCCCCTTGGCCCTGGTTCTGGTTCTTTTGCTTAACCCTGGTTCTGACCCATTTGTCTGCCTTCTTTCCCAATTCTTGGGGAGAGGTCAGATCAGAGTCAACCAAGTGTTGATGCAGTTGCTGGTTTTGACAGTTATTTAAAATCTGTTCTCTCATCATCAAATTATACAATCCTGTAAAATCAGATACCTTACTTCCCAGCAACCAACCCTCCAAAGCCTTAGTGGCACATTCAATGTATTCAGACCAGTCCTGAGTCTGTGTCTTTTGGGTGTCTCTGAACATTAACCTGTACTGCTCAGTGGTTAAGCCTAACCCATCAACTAGAACACTCTTCAGGACTCTGTAGTTTCTGACATCCTCTTCTCTAACAGTGAGGAGTCTGTCTCTGCCTCTTCCCTCAAAGGAGAGCCAGAGGATTGCTGCCCACTGGTCTTCAGGAACCTGCTGTACTTTGCAGGCCCTCTCAAGAGCAGTTATCCACTTGCGGATGTCATCCCCACTTTTGTAGGGGGGCACAACCTTAGACAGGTTTCTATTATCGAAAACCCTATCTTTGTCCTTAGGGACAATGCTGCCACCAGTGGGTATAGACCCACTCTCTTTATGCTGTCTAGCCTTGCTAAGTTTCTCTTCCATCAGGGCTACTTCTAGCTCCTGCTTCCTGATCCTCAGCTGAGCTTCTTGCATCTTGGCCTCATGTTCCCTCCTCTGAGGGGTGGTCATCCTTCTCCTGGAGTGACCTTGAGAGCCTCTAGAGCCATGGGAAGCATTGGAGTCACCTGAGCGATTCCTTTGCCTTCCAAGCCCTGTGTTAAGTCCACTGGGGAGATCCAGTGGGGTGAACCCACTGTCAGTCCCCAATAGCCTTTGTTTAGCTGGGCCAAGTATAACACTTGGCACTGGGCTAGTTCTCCCTTCATCCTCACTACTGTCAGTATCCTTTTCACTCTCATCCTCTGTGGTAGGCATCCCATCTAAGGGGTGACTATTGGAAAGGGGTACCTCAGTGGCATCTTCAGAAGGGGGGCCTCCTGTTCCTGTCCCTAAGGGGGCTAACTGGGAAGCTTTCCTGAGCTCTTTTTGATTTTCATCTTCTTGCAAGAGCTCTCTGAGCAAAGCAGAGGTAGGGTTCTTGGGCTGTTTAAGGCCTCTAAGAGTTGCCAGCTGCCTGAGCTCATTTTGATTAAGGGTAGCATAGATGGATGGTGCCCTCGGGGGGTCACTCTCAACAGAGATGGGTACAGTGGACCCCTCTGCCCCAGCCATTGCTCTTAAGTGTGGGTGGATGTGTTGCAATCTACCTACACTTGGGTTTACCTACTAAACCTATCTAGTAGTTGTAGTCAGGGTGTGCTACTCCCTTTGCTCTACAACAACTAAGTTCAGTAGAACTTAAGTATATCTAATCTTGTTTTATATGTACCTACAGGTACCTATGTGATCTTTCAATTGGTAACCAAGAGATTACAATGGTAAAACACAGCAAGCTCAAATCCAACCGCTGCTCACCAATGTGAGAAGTTGGCCTGGTATATGCTGTTCACTAGTTCTAGTGACCACCTTGTACCATGCCAAGCAACCCTTATGGTGTGGTTGTAAGTCAACCTTTTCGGACTAGCTGCCCTAGTGGTAGCGTAGGCTAAGCAGTCTTTGAGGCTAAACTCGTGATGCGTGTTAAGCAAGCTGTTTTACCAATAGTAACCCCCTTTTATACCAATGAAAGGACACCACACAGATATATATTCAAAATATATATGTATTTATTTCTCAAAGTAACCCCTAGTCTCTTTATGAGCACAGGAGCACAAATCGTCAAACAAGATTATCACAGAATACACAGAAGTTGCACTTTATATGGATAGGCCCTGGTGGCCACTCGAACCATATACTAAAATAGTGGTATAAGTACCACGAACAGAAAAGGGAAAAGGCCTAGGGCCTCTAGAATCGCTGGGCCTACAAGGAGCTAACGTCAGTTAGTGACCAGGAGGTCCACGGGTGGCGTGTGCAGAGCAAATAGTCACACGCGTGCTCCCATAGGTTTCAATGGGTGCGTAAAAAGTACAAAGTTACTGCAAAAGGAATCTTCCGGATGACCTAGGAACTTAAGATTTGGAACACAGGCACTAGAGATGTAATACTACACTTGGGCACAGGTGTGCCAGCTTTACCTCACCCACAGGAAGCGGGTGCATAGGCCTCGAAGTGCGTCGGGTTTCTTCTATCTGTTCCGTGGGGCCTGTAGACACAAGTGCTGCAGGCGGTCGGTCGGGAAGAGATGCAGTGGATCCAAGAGTGGATCGGAGATGTTGAAGACCTGAAAGCAGAGGGGACAGTGTTCACAGTCACTAGCCAGTGACCAGCGTGGCACCAGGTGGGTACCAGGCGATGTCGGGTGCAAACAGGAAGGAAGGTGTAGCTTGACTCTGCAGCCACGTGGTCCCTGAAGGTCGACGACGTCCAGGAGTCGAGTCACGAGCTGTCCCACGCAGGCTCTCGCTGTCGGCGGTGTCGGCGACTTGATCGAAGCAAACAAGCCTTGGCAAAAGCAATTGTGGTAGGCAAGGAGTTTAAGCTGATGGTTCTGACCAGCAAGGTCAGAGGAACTGCTCCTTTGGAGGGGAGCAAGGGCCAGTCTGGAGCAACCAGACCAGCGGTGTTTGTCGTAGATTTCGTCGCCAAGATGGCCACTAGCCAGCGGGCCAGCAACCGGTTAGGCGCGTCGAGTGGCAAAATGCAGAAGGGCCCCACGCAGATCGTGGAGATGCTGGAGGGCTCACCTTTGGTGCAGATGCTGCTCGAGGGTTGGGCTTCTTAGGACCCAAAGCACAACTTGGAGGGAGCCTCGGTTGTTGCACTGGTCAGCTTGTCGTAGTCGTTTCAAGATGGCTGGCTCCACGTGTCTCGGTGCCTCCACGGGTCTCCTCTTTGCAGGGACTGTGGATCGGGCGGTGAGAGGTCTGGAGGTCCAGGTCTTGTCAGTCTCTGGGCTCGGGCTCCGGCGGGAGGCGGCGGCAAAGCAGACGTTGATTCGCTGGATGGTGCTTGCGTTAGCAAGGTGGTCACTCCCTGACCACAGGGGAGATTGGCTTCAGTCCTCTGTGCAGCAGAGCGTCGAAGTTCCCGTCTTCTTCTTAGTTTTAAGTTGATTCCAGGATGTCTGAAGTCTTAGGACACAGCTCCTACCTTTATTCGGATTCTAGGGGCCGGACTACCTGCTAGGTCCCTCCCTATGGGTGGGACCAGGAAGGGGGGTGGTTACACCCCCAATCCTTTGTCCAGCTCGCCCCAGGCCCGGGACTGGTGTGCCCCAGGACCGGTTTGAACTGGCATATGCACCGAGGCTCCTTGTGAGCCACAGGCATGTCTGGTTTCTTTCAAGCCCTACCTGACCAATACACAAAATCCTGTCTGGGGTGGTGCACGCACCTCCCCTGGCAGGAAACCCTTTGTCCACACCTCCCAAGCTGGAAGGACTCCCAGCAGCAGGAGGGCAGACTTGTGTCTGTGGTGGCAGCATCCATTTTGTGGAGCTGAGGCTATGTCTGATTTTACCCGGGTTTCAGGCACTGTACATGTCGTGTCCCTCTAGAAGGGTGGAATGCTAACCCCGTCGCCAGAATTGGCGAGGGGTTAGTATTCCAATTCGTATGACACCTTACTCGACATGTTTTGATAAAGCCAAACCAAAGATAGCATTTAACCGCGAGGTTCATAATGCACTTAAGAGTATATGGTATGACGATATCTGGAAACAGTAGAAGGAAGTTGTTCCGACCACTGCAGACAGGCTCAGCTCATGCCAGAGCACCATCTCACATGGAACCAAGCACTCTGCCTTCAGGATTGTTAAGGCCTGCCATAGGAGTGACTTATAGGTTACCAGGTGTCCCATTTAAGGTTAGGTATAGGTATACTACACCTAAGTAAGAGGTGATTACACCAACTTACCCCAGCTGAGTGATCAGCCAGTTGTGTCAAATTGTTAGGCCAAGCCTGGGGTGGCATAATACATGCTGCAGCCCTTGGCAGGCCTTGGGTACACCAATGCCCTGGGTACCTAGTGTACACTGGTACAGGGGCTGACAGGGTGATCCACTTCCAATTGGTTATGCACCTAGGGTGCATAGTTTTAATTTAGTAGAGAGAACAGCAGGCTGGGGGTCTGATTGGCAGGCCCACAGCCTCAATATGTCAAAAACCAGTGAAGCAAAAAGCAAAAATTTGGGGTGACCATAGGATAGCAGACCCTACTCTCCTACACTAGGTTTCCCTAGGTGCCGGCAGGGCTAGGGTTCAAAAAATACAGCTAGTCACTTTGCCAAAAAAGGGTCATTTTTCACTGCAAAATTGAGGTGTGACCACGTTGCGTTTTGCGCCGTTTCCTGTCACGGGCACTAGGCCGACCCGCACAAGTGAGGTACCATTTTTCTTGTAGGACTTTGGGGAACGCGGGGTGTGTGGAAATTTGTGGATCCACGCAGATTCCAGAATTTTCCATCATAGAAATGCGGGGAAAATGTGGTTTTTTTGTCAATTTTTTACGTTTGCAAGGGATTCTGGGTAACAGACCATGGTGGGAGGCAGTCAAGTCACCCATTCCTGGATTCCCCTGGGTGTCTAGTTTTCAAAAATGTATAGGTTTGCTAGGTTTCCCTAGGTGCCGGCAGGGCTAGGGTTCAAAAACTACAGCTATTCACTTTGCCAAAAAAGGGTCATTTTAAACTGCAAAATTGAGGTGTGACCACGTTGTGTTTTGCGCCGTTTCCTGTCGCGGGCACTAGGCCGACCCGCACAAGTGAGGTACCATTTTTCTCGTAGGACTTTGGGGAACGCGGGGTGGGTGGAAATTTGTAGATCCACGCAGATTCCAGAACTTTCCATCACAGAAATGTGGGGAAAATGTGTTTTTTTGTCAATTTTTTATGTTTGCAAGGGATTCTGGGTAACAGACCATGGTGGGAGGCAGTCAAGTCACCCCTTCCTGGATTCCCCTGGGTGTCTAGTTTTTAAAAATGTATAGGTTTGCTAGGTTTCCCTAGGTGCCGGCAGGGCTAGGGTTCAAAAACTACAGTTAGTCACTTTGCCAAAAAAGGGTCATTTTTCACTGCAAAATTGAGGTGTGACCACTTTGCGTTTTGCGCCGTTTCCTGTCGCGGGCACTAGGCCGACCCGCACAAGTGAGGTACCATTTTTCTCGTAGGACTTTGGGGAACGTGGGGTGGGTGGAAATTTGTGGATCCACGCTGAATCTAGAACTTTCCGTCACAGAAATGTGGGGAAAATTTGTTTTTTTTGTCAATTTTTTACGTTTGCAAGGGATTCTGGGTAACAGACCTTGGTGGGAGGCAGTCAAGTCACCCCTTCCTGGATTCCCCTGGGTGTCTAGTTTTCAAAAATGTATAGGTTTGCTAGGTTTCCCTAGGTGCCGGCAGGGCTAGGGTTCAAAAACTACAGCTAGTCACTTTGCCAAAAAAGGGTCATTTTTCACTGCAAAATTGAGGTGTGATCACGTTGCGATTTGCGCCGTTTCCTGTCACGGGCACTAGGCCGACCCGCACAAGTGAGGTACCATTTTTCTCGTAGGACTTTGGGGAACGTGGGGTGGGTGTAAATTTGTGGATCCAAGCAGATTCCAGAACTTTCCATCACAGAAATGTGGGGAAAATGTGTTTTTTTTGTCAATTTTTTACGTTTGCAAGGGATTCTGGGTAACAGACCATGGTGGGAGGCAGTCAAGTCACCCATTCCTGGATTCCCCTGGGTGTCTAGTTTTCAAAAATGTATAGGTTTGCTAGGTTTCCCTAGGTGCCGGCAGGGCTAGGGTTCAAAAACTACAGCTATTCACTTTGCCAAAAAAGGGTCATTTTAAACTGCAAAATTGAGGTGTGACCACGTTGCGTTTTGTGCCGTTTCCTGTCACAGGCACTAGGCCGACCCGCACAAGTGAGGTACCAAATTTCTTGTAGGACTTTGGGGAACGCGGGGTGGGTGGAAATTTGTGGATCCACGCAGATTCCAGAACTTTCCATCACAGAAATGTGGGGAAAATGTGTTTTTTTTGTCAATTTTTTACATTTGCAAGGGATTCTGGGTAACAGACCATGGTGGGAGGCAGTCAAGTTACCCCATCCTGGATTCCCCTGGGTGTCTAGTTTTCAAAAATGTATAGGTTTGCTAGGTTTCCCTAGGTGCCGGCAGGGCTAGGGTTAAAAAACTACAGCTCGTCACTTTGCCAAAAAAGGGTCATTTTTCACTGCAAAATTGAGGTGTGACCACGTTGCGTTTTGCGCCATTTCCTGTCGCGGGCACTAGGCCGACCCGCACAAGTGAGGTACCATTTTTCTCGTAGGACTTTGGGGAACGCAGGGTGGGTGGAAATTTGTGGATCCACACAGATTCCAGAACTTTCCATCACAGAAATATGGGTAAAATGTGTTTTTTTTGTCGATTTTTTATGTTTGCAAGGGATTCTGGGTAACAGACCATGGTGGGAGGCAGTCAAGTCACCCCATCCTGGATTCCCCTGGGTGTCTAGTTTTCAAAAATGTATAGGTTTGCTAGGTTTCCCTAGGTGCCGGCAGGGCTAGGGTTCAAAAACTACAGCTAGTCACTTTGCCAAAAAAGGGTCATTTTTCACTGCAAAATTGAGGTGTGACCACGTTGCGATTTGCGCCGTTTCCTGTCACGGGCACTAGGCCGACCCGCACAAGTGAGGTACCATTTTTCTCGTAGGACTTTGGGGAACGCGGGGTGGGTGTAAATTTGTGGATCCAAGCAGATTCCAGAACTTTCCATCACAGAAATGTGGGGAAAATGTGTTTTTTTTGTCAATTTTTTACGTTTGCAAGGGATTCTGGGTAACAGACCATGGTGGGAGGCAGTCAAGTCACCGCTTCCTGGATTCCCCTGGGTGTCTAGTTTTCAAAAATGTATAGGTTTGCTAGGTTTCCCTAGGTGCCGGCAGGGCTAGGGTTCAAAAACTACAGCTAGTCACTTTGCCAAAAAAGAGTCATTTTTCACTGCAAAATTGAGGTGTGACCACGTTGCGTTTTGCGCTGTTTCCTGTCGCGGGCACTAGGCCGACCCGCACAACTGAGGTACCATTTTTCTCGTTGGACTTTGGGGAACGTGGGGTGGGTGGAAATTTGTGGATCCACGCAGAATCCAGAACTTTCCATCACAGAAATGTGTGGAAAATTTGTTTTTTTTGTCAATTTTTTACGTTTGCAAGGGATTCTGGGTAACAGACCATGGTGGGAGGCAGTCAAGTCACCCCTTCCTGGATTCCCCTTGGTGTCTAGTTTTAAAAAATGTATAGGTTTGCTAGGTTTCCCTAGGTGCCGGCAGGGCTAGGGTTCAAAAACTACAGCTAGTCACTTTGCCAAAAAAGGGTCATTTTTCACTGCAAAATTGAGGTGTGACCACGTTGCGTTTTGCGCCGTTTCCTGTCGCGGGCACTAGGCCGACCCGCACAAGTGTTGTTACCATTTTTCTTGTAGGACTTTGGGGAACGCGGGGTGTGTGGAAATTTGTGGATCCACGCAGATTCCAGAATTTTCCATCATAGAAATGCGGGGAAAATGTGTTTTTTTTGTCAATTTTTTACGTTTGCAAGGGATTCTGGGTAACAGACCATGGTGGGAGGCAGTCAAGTCACCCATTCCTGGATTCCCCTGGGTGTCTAGTTTTCAAAAATGTATAGGTTTGCTAGGTTTCCCTAGGTGCCGGCAGGGCTAGGGTTAAAAAACTACAGCTATTCACTTTGCCAAAAAAGGGTCATTTTAAACTGCAAAATTGAGGTGTGACCACGTTGTGTTTTGCGCCGTTTCCTGTCGCGGGCACTAGGCCGACCCGCACAAGTGAGGTACCATTTTTCTCGTAGGACTTTGGGGAACGCGGGGTGGGTGGAAATTTGTAGATCCACCTAGATTCCAAAACTTTCCATCACAGAAATGTGGGGAAAATGTGTTTTTTTGTCAATTTTTTATGTTTGCAAGGGATTCTGGGTAACAGACCATGGTGGGAGGCAGTCAAGTCACCCCTTCCTGGATTCCCCTGGGTGTCTAGTTTTAAAAAATGTATAGGTTTGCTAGGTTTCCCTAGGTGCCGGCAGGGCTAGGGTTTAAAAACTACAGCTAGTCACTTTGCCAAAAAAGGGTCATTTTTCACTGCAAAATTGAGGTGTGACCATGTTGCGTTTTGCGCCGTTTCCTGTCGCGGGCACTAGGCCGACCCGCACAAGTGAGGTACCATTTTTCTCGTTGGACTTTGGGGAACGTGGGGTGGGTGGAAATTTGTGGATCCACGCTGAATCCAGAACTTTCCATCACAGAAATGTGGGGAAAATTTGTTTTTTTTGTCAATTTTTTACGTTTGCAAGGGATTCTGGGTAACAGACCATGGAGGGAGGCAGTCAAGTCACCCCTTCCTGGATTCCCCTTGGTGTCTAGTTTTAAAAAATGTATAGGTTTGCTAGGTTTCCCTAGGTGCCGGCAGGGCTAGGGTTAAAAAACTACAGCTAGTCACTTTGCCAAAAAAGGGTCATTTTTCACTGCAAAATTGAGGTGTGACCACGTTGCGTTTAGCGCCGTTTCCTGTCGCGGGCACTAGGCCGACCCGCACAAGTGAGGTACCATTTTTCTTGTAGGACTTTGGGGAACGCGGGGTGTGTGGAAATTTGTGGATCCACGCAGATTCCAGAATTTTCCATCACAGAAATGAGGGGAAAATGTGTTTTTTTTGTCAATTTTTTACGTTTGCAAGGGATTCTGGGTAACAGACCATGGTGGGAGGCAGTCAAGTCACCCCATCCTAGATTCCCCTGGGTGTCTAGTTTTCAAAAATGTATAGGTTTGCTAGGTTTCCCTAGGTGCCGGCAGGGCTAGGGTTCAAAAACTACAGCTAGTCACTTTGCCAAAAAAGGGTCATTTTTCACTGCAAAATTGAGGTGTGACCACGTTGCGATTTGTGCCGTTTCCTGTCACGGGCACTAGGCCGACCCGCACAAGTGAGGTACCATTTTTCTCGTAGGACTTTGGGGAACGCGGGGTGGGTGTAAATTTGTGGATCCAAGCAGATTCCAGAACTTTCCATCACAGAAATGTGGGGAAAATGTGTTTTTTTTGTCAATTTTTTACGTTTGCAAGGGATTCTGGGTAACAGACCATGGTGGGAGGCAGTCAAGTCACCCCTTCCTGGATTCCCCTGGGTGTCTAGTTTTCAAAAATGTATAGGTTTGCTAGGTTTCCCTAGGTGCCGGCAGGGCTAGGGTTCAAAAACTACAGCTAGTCACTTTGCCAAAAAAGAGTCATTTTTCACTGCAAAATTGAGGTGTGACCACGTTGCGTTTTGCGCTGTTTCCTGTCGCGGGCACTAGGCCGACCCGCACAACTGAGGTACCATTTTTCTCGTTGGACTTTGGGGAACGTGGGGTGGGTGGAAATTTGTGGATCCACGCAGAATCCAGAACTTTCCATCACAGAAATGTGGGGAAAATTTGTTTTTTTTGTCAATTTTTTACGTTTGCAAGGGATTCCGGGTAACAGACCATGGTGGGAGGCAGTCAAGTCACCCCTTCCTGGATTCCCCTTGGTGTCTAGTTTTAAAAAATGTATAGGTTTGCTAGGTTTCCCTAGGTGCCGGCAGGGCTAGGGTTCAAAAACTACAGCTAGTCACTTTGCCAAAAAGGGTCATTTTTCACTGCAAAATTGAGGTGTGACCACGTTGCGTTTTGCGCCGTTTCCTGTCGCGGGCACTAGGCCGACCCGCACAAGTGAGGTACCATTTTTCTCGTAGGACTTTGGGGAACGTGGGGTGGGTGGAAATTTGTGGATCCACGCTGAATCCAGAACTTTCCATCACAGAAATGTGGGGAAAATTTGTTTTTTTTGTCAATTTTTTACGTTTGCAAGGGATTCTGGGTAACAGACCATGGTGGGAGGCAGTCAAGTCACCCCTTCCTGGATTCCCCTTGGTGTCTAGTTTTAAAAAATGTATAGGTTTGCTAGGTTTCCCTAGGTGCCGGCAGGGCTAGGGTTCAAAAACTACAGTTAGTCACTTTGCCAAAAAAGAGTCATTTTTCACTGCAAAATTGAGGTGTGACCACGTTGCGTTTTGCGCTGTTTCCTGCCGCGGGCACTAGGCCGACCCGCACAACTGAGGTACCATTTTTCTCGTTGGACTTTGGGGAACGTGGGGTGGGTGGAAATTTGTGGATCCACGCAGAATCCAGAACTTTCCATCACAGAAATGTGGGGAAAATTTGTTTTATTTGTCAATTTTTTACGTTTGCAAGGGATTCTGGGTAACAGACCATGGTGGGAGGCAGTCAAGTCACCCCTTCCTGGATTCCCCTTGGTGTCTAGTTTTAAAAAATGTATAGGTTTGCTAGGTTTCCCTAGGTGCCGGCAGGGCTAGGGTTCAAAAACTACAGCTAGTCACTTTGCCAAAAAAGGGTCATTTTTCACTGCAAAATTGAGGTGTGACCACGTTGCGTTTTGCGCCGTTTCCTGTCGCGGGCACTAGGCCGACCCGCACAAGTGAGGTACCATTTTTCTCGTAGGACTTTGGGGAACGTGGGGTGGGTGGAAATTTGTGGATCCACGCTGAATCCAGAACTTTCCATCACAGAAATGTGGGGAAAATTTGTTTTTTTTGTCAATTTTTTACGTTTGCAAGGGATTCTGGGTAACAGACCATGGTGGGAGGCAGTCAAGTCACCCCTTCCTGGATTCCCCTTGGTGTCTAGTTTTAAAAAATGTATAGGTTTGCTATGTTTCCCTAGGTGCCGGCAGGGCTAGGGTTAAAAAACTACAGCTAGTCACTTTGCCAAAAAAGGGTCATTTTTCACTGCAAAATTGAGGTGTGACCACGTTGCGTTTAGCGCCGTTTCCTGTCGCGGGCACTAGGCCGACCCGCACAAGTGAGGTACCATTTTTCTTGTAGGACTTTGGGGAACGCGGGGTGTGTGGAAATTTGTGGATCCACGTAGATTCCAGAATTTTCCATCATAGAAATGTGGAGAAAATGTGTTTTTTTTGTCAATTTTTTACGTTTGCAAGGGATTCTGGGTAACAGACCATGGTGGGAGGCAGTCAAGTCACCCCTTCCTGGATTCCCCTGGGTGTCTAGTTTTCAAAAATGTATAGGTTTGCTAGGTTTCCCTAGGTGCCGGCAGGGCTAGGGTTCAAAAACTACAGCTAGTCACTTTGCCAAAAAAGGGTCATTTTTCACTGCAAAATTGAGGTGTGACCACGTTGCGATTTGCGCCGTTTCCTGTCATGGGCACTAGGCCGACCCGCACAAGTGAGGTACCATTTTTCTCGTAGGACTTTGGGGAACGCGGGGTGGGTGTAAATTTGTGGATCCAAGCAGATTCCAGAACTTTCCATCACAGAAATGTGGGGAAAATGTGTTTTTTTTGTCAATTTTTTACGTTTGCAAGGGATTCTGGGTAACAGACCATGGTGGGAGGCAGTCAAGTCACCCCTTCCTGGATTCCCCTGGGTGTCTAGTTTTCAAACATGTATAGGTTTGCTAGGTTTCCCTAGGTGCCGGCAGGGCTAGGGTTCAAAAACTACAGCTAGTCACTTTGCCAAAAAAGGGTCATTTTTCACTGCAAAATTGAGGTGTGACCACGTTGCGTGTTGTGCCGTTTCCTGTCGCGGGCACTGGGCCGACCCGCACAAGTGAGGTACCATTTTTCTCGTAGGACTTTGGGGAACGCAGGGTGGGTGGAAATTTGTGGATCCACGCAGATTCCAGAACTTTCCATCACAGAAATGTGGGTAAAATGTGGTTTTTTTGTCAATTTTTTATGTTTGCAAGGGATTCTGGGTAACAGACCATGGTGGGAGGCAGTCAAGTCACCCCATCCTGGATTCCCCTGGGTGTCTAGTTTTCAAAAATGTATAGGTTTGCTAGGTTTCCCTAGGTGCCGGCAGGGCTAGGGTTAAAAAACTACAGCTAGTCACTTTGCCAAAAAAGGGTCATTTTTCACTGCAAAATTGAGGTGTGACCACGTTGCGTTTTGTGCCGTTTCCTGTCGCGGGCACTAGGCCGACCCGCACAAGTGAGGTACCAAATTTCTCGTAGGACTTTGGGGAACGCAGGGTGGGTGGAAATTTGTGGATCCACGCAGATTCCAGAACTTTCCATCACAGAAATGTGGGGAAAATGTGTTTTTTTTGTCAATTTTTTACATTTGCAAGGGATTCTGGGTAACAGACCATGGTGGGAGGCAGTCAAGTCACCCCATCCTGGATTCCCCTGGGTGTCTAGTTTTCAAAAATATATAGGTTTGCTAGGTTTCCCTAGGTGCTGGCAGGGCTAGGGTTCAAAAACTACAGCTCGTCACTTTGCCAAAAAAGGGTAATTTTTCACTGCAAAATTGAGGTGTGACCACGTTGCGTTTTGCGCCGTTTCCTGTCGCGGGCACTAGGCCGACCCGCACAAGTGAGGTACCATTTTTCTCGTAGGACTTTGGGGAACGCAGGGTGGGTGGAAATTTGTGGATCCACACAGATTCCAGAACTTTCCATCACAGAAATGTGGGTAAAATGTGTTTTTTTTGTCGATTTTTTATGTTTGCAAGGGATTCTGGGTAACAGACCATGGTGGGAGGCAGTCAAGTCACCCCATCCTGGATTCCCCTGGGTGTCTAGTTTTCAAAAATGTATAGGTTTGCTAGGTTTCCCTAGGTGCCGGCAGGGCTAGGGTTCAAAAACTACAGCTAGTCACTTTGCCAAAAAAGGGTCATTTTTCACTGCAAAATTGAGGTGTGACCACGTTGCGATTTGCGCCGTTTCCTGTCACGGGCACTAGGCCGACCCGCACAAGTGAGGTACCATTTTTCTCGTAGGACTTTGGGGAACGCGGGGTGGGTGTAAATTTGTGGATCCAAGCAGATTCCAGAACTTTCCATCACAGAAATGTGGGGAAAATGTGTTTTTTTTGTCAATTTTTTACGTTTGCAAGGGATTCTGGGTAACAGACCATGGTGGGAGGCAGTCAAGTCACCCCTTCCTGGATTCCCCTGGGTGTCTAGTTTTCAAAAATGTATAGGTTTGCTAGGTTTCCCTAGGTGCCGGCAGGGCTAGGGTTCAAAAACTACAGCTAGTCACTTTGCCAAAAAAGAGTCATTTTTCACTGCAAAATTGAGGTGTGACCACGTTGCGTTTTGCGCTGTTTCCTGTCGCGGGCACTAGGCCGACCCACACAACTGAGGTACCATTTTTCTCGTTGGACTTTGGGGAACGTGGGGTGGGTGGAAATTTGTGGATCCACGCAGAATCCAGAACTTTCCATCACAGAAATGTGGGGAAAATTTGTTTTTTTTGTCAATTTTTTACGTTTGCAAGGGATTCTGGGTAACAGACCATGGTGGGAGGCAGTCAAGTCACCCATTCCTGGATTCCCCTGGGTGTCTAGTTTTCAAAAATGTATAGGTTTGCTAGGTTTCCCTAGGTGCCGG
This sequence comes from Triturus cristatus, assembly GCF_964204655.1. Classification (NCBI taxonomy): domain Eukaryota; kingdom Metazoa; phylum Chordata; class Amphibia; order Caudata; family Salamandridae; genus Triturus; species Triturus cristatus. Next base: position 104,790 of record NW_028187871.1, on the reverse strand, counting down.
CAGGCCTAGGGTTAAAAAACTACAGCTATTCACTTTGCCAAAAAAGGGTCATTTTAAACTGCAAAATTGAGGTGTGACCACGTTGTGTTTTGCGCCGTTTCCTGTCGCGGGCACTAGGCCGACCCGCACAAGTGAGGTACCATTTTTCTCGTAGGACTTTGGGGAACGCGGGGTGGGTGGAAATTTGTAGATCCACCTAGATTCCAAAACTTTCCATCACAGAAATGTGGGGAAAATGTGTTTTTTTTGTCAATTTTTTATGTTTGCAAGGGATTCTGGGTAACAGACCATGGTGGGAGGCAGTCAAGTCACCCCTTCCTGGATTCCCCTTGGTGTCTAGTTTTAAAAAATGTATAGGTTTGCTAGGTTTCCCTAGGTGCCGGCAGGGCTAGGGTTAAAAAACTACAGCTAGTCACTTTGCCAAAAAAGGGTCATTTTTCACTGCAAAATTGAGGTGTGACCACGTTGCGTTTAGCGCCGTTTCCTGTCGCGGGCACTAGGCCGACCCGCACAAGTGAGGTACCATTTTTCTTGTAGGACTTTGGGGAACGCGGGGTGTGTGGAAATTTGTGGATCCACGCAGATTCCAGAATTTTCCATCACAGAAATGTGGGAAAAATGTGTTTTTTTTGTCAATTTTTTACGTTTGCAAGGGATTCTGGGTAACAGACCATGGTGGGAGGCAGTCAAGTCACCCCATCCTGGATTCCCCTGGGTGTCTAGTTTTCAAAAATGTATAGGTTTGCTAGGTTTCCCTAGGTGCCGGCAGGGCTAGGGTTCAAAAACTACAGCTAGTCACTTTGCCAAAAAAGGGTCATTTTTCACTGCAAAATTGAGGTGTGACCACGTTGCGATTTGCGCCGTTTCCTGTCACGGGCACTAGGCCGACCCGCACAAGTGAGGTACCATTTTTCTCGTAGGACTTTGGGGAACGCGGGGTGGGTGTAAATTTGTGGATCCACGCAGATTCCAGAACTTTCCATCACAGAAATGTGGGGAAAATGTGTTTTTTTTGTCAATTTTTTACGTTTGCAAGGGATTCTGGGTAACAGACCATGGTGGGAGGCAGTCAAGTCACCCCTTCCTGGATTCCCCTGGGTGTCTAGTTTTCAAAAATGTATAGGTTTTGTGGTAAATAAAATTCCTTTACCGGGACTTAATTTGATATATAAACATAATAAAATAGCTCAGTAAAATGAGAGGCAGAATCCGTGGTATTAGAGGTTCGGAATGGGCTTTATTCCAGTGATCGATTATAATCGGTTGCTCCAAGTTCCATCACCACGGGGGTTCAGGAAGTGAAGTACATACATTATTGACATGAAATGACTTTTATAGATCATACATTACAATGAGGCGAATGCAGTAGGCGTAACAATTGATAAGGAAAATGACGATTTATCTGCGTAACCAAAAATGGGTGTAATAAGGAGTAAAAAGGAACGTAATTGGTTATGATGTCACATATAGGTGGATCCATAAGATAATACTTGGCATAGATGCGCGCGCAGCAACATGACGTGTAATTGACGTGTAACTAGGGGGTGAAGTGGACTTGACATTTAGCTCTACATGTGGAGACAAGAAGTCTGGGGGGTCAAGTCAACCTAATCCCAAATCATATCTAACATCCTATGTTTAAAGAACTATGTTATCCACGAAAGAAGGACTCTCGGACAGAATCTATTCTATACTGACTGTGCGTGCGTGTACAAGCGTCTAAGTGTCTACACTAAATGCGAGGGGATAGGAATATTCCATGGTAACAGGGCTATGAATTACTTGCATGAGGACAGAGAAGCCGGGCCTTTTGCTTGGTAACTGGAAGAATGTTTACTTAAACTACTAGGCAGGAATGCATCGGCTGAGGGGGAAGCAGATAATTCGAAGGTGAAATACAGTTCTTGGCAGAGAATAGGCTGATGTCAGGCTTCGTGAGCCGCGCAGAGAATGAGACAAAGTTCATGGTCACAGATGCAGGCTCAGACTGGAGCTTTCAGAGGCAGAAGGCAAGAAGAGTTTGATGACAGAATCAGGGCCTACTTGCCTGGACTGCAAAATGGAGTAACTGAGCCATATAAAGCCGGTGGCCTTTCATATTTAGGAATGGAATATCCGGCCTATTCATGGCGGATCTGACAGAGGACATGTTGACGGTGGACGCACATGTATTTGCGTCTTCATAACTGGAACTGGAGGAAACATACATGTACTTGTAACATGCACATAGAACCGTTGGGGTCCAAGATAGGGGACATAACTGACCAGAAAAATCCATATTTCCACATTCCCTCCTTGTCCCCTACTTGCCCGTTAAGAGATATCAATCTTCATTAATCCATTGATCTGTTCATATAGCATCATTTGTTCTTCTTTCTTCTTCCGGGATCTTGAATGAAAATCTTGATGTGGAATGCACGATGTGGCACACAGACCACAGATCGCTGGTCCACATTGTAGACATAGACAGCAACTGAATAGTATGAGAAGGCCAATACCTAGGAAGGATAGAACTCTCCATCCCCAGGCTGATATCACACTCCAAAACCAACTGGACCAAGTCCAAGTGCCTGGGTTCTGGTGTATCTGGTTTACAATCTTATGAAGGCGAGTTATGGCTTTATATACTGATGGCGAATTTTCTGGTATGAATACGCAGCAGCTTGATCCGATGACCCTACAAGCTCCGCCCCTATCAGCCAGGATGACGTCAAGGACAAGACGATTTTGAAGCACAACAATCCGCATAGCAGACTGCTCTTCTGTTAAATTGCCTAGGGCGGAAATAGTTTCATTCACTACTGCTTCAAGGGTTCTAGTTAATCTACGTATCAGTTTACTATTAGTAACAGTACCTATATAAGGAAAGATGCCTTTATTGAAATCTGTGTATTTTTCCCATGCTGTTTCAGTGTAATCGACAATTGGGAGATCTCTCCGCTCTCTGTTGTGTACTAAATGAATATTTCTGTAATAATCAGGAGGAGCTAGGAAAACAGGTGGCAAAAGGAATGCAATGTAGCAGGTACCATCCCAATCTAGAGGTAGACGCATATATGCAGTCTGACCACATATAAAGTAGGAGTGGCGATAAGCTCTAAAGGAAGATTTGCCTTGATCACTGAATTCTACTATAGTAGTGCATTTACTATGGCCCATATGTATGGAACCAATCTTTCTTACACACAATTCACCCTTCGCTGGGAATACTGACATGGTGGGTGTAGGAGAGTGGAATCTGACTAATGGTTGCCCCCAACTTTTTGCCTGGTATTTAAGTGGTTTTTGACTAGTCTGGCTGGGATCCTGCTATCCAGGACCCCAGCCTATCTGCTTTCTCCCTAAAACTGTTGTGAGTACTCTAGGTACAAACATAATTGGATGCTGGGCATGCCCTTCCAGTCCCTTGTAGATGGTACCCTAGGTACCCAGGGCATGGGTCCCCCAGTAGGCCTACCAGGGCTGCAGCACTTATTGTGCCACCCTGGGACAGCCTCCCAAACTGACACCACCAGGCCACTACTGTAGCCTGGGTAAGGTGGTGCTAGCACCCCTTACAGGGACGTAGGTACCCTATGTCCCATACCATTACAACACATATACTCTCATAGGTCACCCCTATGGCAGGCCCTGGTAATCCTACAGGGCTGGGTGCTGAGGTATGTGTGAGGGGGGACCCCTACATGAGTAGGACCTCTCTGCAACCTTCGTAACACCGTTACTGGGTTGTTTGTAGTGTAGCCATACCATATACTCTACCGCATTATAAGTTATTGCGTCATCGCTGTAACTTGGGACTGGCTACACAGAACCATATCGTGTTTGGTGTCAAACATGAAGGAATCATACCCCCAGTCCAGCCATGGGCATGGGGGCACGATTTCCCCTTGCTAGGAGGGTGATATGGGAAAAGCGGTATATTTTAGACACCAATTTAAAAGTGCACATGTACCACAAAATGGCTACTGTTCGCCACCTACACGACTCTGGCTGGCTGTTGCTGGGGAAAACCCCAGCCTCGCCATCTGGACAATAAGGCTCCTGTGGCAGGGAGGTGCCAGCACCTCCCCAGACAGGATATGTGGATTGGAACAGGGTGGGTGCACCAAAAGTCCATTCAGAGTTGCACGTAGGCAGCTGCAGAGCCCCAATTCTGCATACACCGCCTGGAACCGGTTCAGGGGCATCCTGCCCCTCGCCCAGGCGGGAAACACACAAAGGGGAGTGGGTGTAGCCACCCTTTCCCGCCTCTACTCTGATTGGTAGGCTCTATTTTGGACCATCCCCTAATCTTGGGGATATATGGGAATAACTTTGCCCTAGAGCCTTAGATTCGTACAGGACTTCACAGAACTGACCTTCGACGAGCTGCTGCCCAGCTGACTGAAGAAATCTCCCTTGGGATAAAGGAGTTATCCCCCTGCTTGGCAGGCACCTAAAAGACTACAAGATACCCGGTTGGAACTTCGTTGCTCTCACGACCTTCGACGCCTTCCAGCAACCTCGAGGTGGGTCTCCAGTGCATCCCAGCGTCCTGTGAGTGTTCCCAGCAAGTCTGAGCACCCTGGACCACGTGGGTGTCGAGATCCCCGCATACCCCGAGACACCGGCCACCTCTTGTCCAGCACACGACCCCGACCAGTGGGGAAGTTGTGCTTTGGCCCATTCTTGAGCCAACCTTCAAGCAGCATTTGTGCCGACCCTTAGCTCCCTGGCCCGCTCCGGTGGCCCGTGGGAGCCCTTTTACGCACTCCATTTTGCTGCCTTCCACGGTCCCTTGTCCCTCGACTTGTGGGCCCTGACGGAGGACAATCTTCTTTCCTAAGAGTTCCCCTGGTTGCTCCAGGCCTGCTCTACGCTCCCTGCAAAGGAGAGCACCCTCAGACCACGTGGGTCTGCACCAGCAGCTGCTTTGTTCATCTTGCGTGGGTTGCGGTTGCCAATGCTTAGTGGATCCAATCGGGACACTAACACCGCAGCGACCCTCAGCCGACGTGGGACAGTCGCCCTCCAGAAGCTGGCCTTCCTTGAAGCCTCCCGGAGCCCGTGACTGCAGAGCCCAGCTGTACCTTCCACACCTGAAGCACCCGACATCCACGAGCTCCTTCCTGTGAGCTCCCTGGTCAATGTGCTGTGACCCAGACTCTGTCCCCTCTGCTTTCAGGTTCATCTTTGTCTTTTCTTCAACTTCAATCTTCACGACTTCAGCGACACTTCCAGCTAGCAGCAGTTTGGACTCCTTTTCCATAGAAAATCAGCCCGCGACCCGACACCAGAATCGACCTATGCACCCGGCTTCCCTGGGGCAGGTAACAGTGGTACTTCGGTACTTCCGTGGTGGTGGGCTCTCCAAAGCCTTAAGTCTCAAGCCTTAACTTTGTACTGTTGTTAGAAGTGTCCTTAAACCTTAATTATTCAACCGCGACATTCTCCATAGGCTAACATTGCGATCCCGACAGCAGCTTCTCGCACTGCACACGCCTCCCGTGGGTCCCCTTCCTCTTAACTGTGGGTGGATTCTTAAGGGGCCAGCGATCCTGAATGCCCTAGGCATTGCCTGTAGAATTGTCGTGGTTCTTATACCACTATTTTAGTATATGGTTTGGTCCCCCCCTGGGGCCCATTGATTTCTGTGCTATTTATTGTGTTTAGAAATGCTTGTTTGAATTGTAACTTTGCCACTAGCCACATAAAGTGACTATGGGATTCTGTCTAGAATAAATACATATATTTTATATATATACCTGTGTGGGCTACTCTTTCATTTGGTTATTCAAGAGGTTATTATGGTAAAACAATAAGCTTAACACTCCTTCAAGACTTAGCCTGAAGGCTGCTCTCCACAGCTACCACTAGGATAGCTTCTTTAAAGGTTGTCTTAAACCTACCATCAATAGGAGTCGAATTGGACTGGTGCAAGGTGTCCCTATAACTAGGAACAGCATATGCCAGGCCAACTTCTCACATTGGTGTGCAGCGGTTGGATTCAAGCTTGCCATTGTTTTACCAGATAACAAATTGAATTTCTAAAGTGAAAGCCACAAGGTACCAAAGGTACATATAAATTCAAGCTAGAATACAATAAGTTCTACTGAACTTGGAGTTGTGTGTAGAGGGTTTAGCACACCTTGACTACAACTCAAGAGAGGGTTCAGTAGGCCACACTTAGTGTAGGTAGATACATCACTACACTAAACATGTCTTCAGGTGGCACTAAGGCTATGGAAGGACCCCAGAGGGTCCCAGTAGATAAGTATGATAATTTCACCTTTGCAGAGCTCAGGGAAATGTGCACCCTTAGGGGACTGAAGACAGAAAGAGGTGCCAACACAAAACGTCTCAAGGAGATCCTGCTCATAGCAGACTTTATGGAGTCCATAGGATCCAGAGGGACGGACAGAGTGGGTGGGCACCCCTCAGAAGAAGACACTCCCAGAGTGGAATCTGAAGAGGATCAGGAAGAGGATGAAAATCCTGACCTGGAAGACACAAACCACTCACAGCATGGAAGTGATGGCCCAAGAGGCACTCCTTCCACCCTTAAAAGGAGAGTGGTGGGTCCAAGAAGGAACAGATCCCCCTCAGTGGGATCCAACCATTCTAAGGGATCCAAAGGGTCCTCTGCCTCTTCTCAGAGAAGAGAATCCTCTCATGAGAGGAAATGCAGACTGATCAAATTTGAGCAGGCTAAGCTTCAGCTTAAAAGAGAACAGTTAGCATTAGACAGGGAAACCCTGGAGCTTCAGAAAGCTTCAAAGAAATGGGGTCTAGAGATCCCTGGTGGCAGTGATGAAACCCCTAGAGTTAGAGAGAGAGTCCCTGACAATAGGAACCTCCACAAGATTGTGCCCCCCTATCAGAATGGGGATGATATTCACAAATGGATATCTGCTCTTGAAAGGGCCTGTAGAGTACAGAGGGTCCCTGTAGAGCAGTGGGCAGCAATCCTGTGGCTCTCCTTTTCAGATAAAGGGAGAGACAAGCTCCTCTCTGTAAGAGAAGAGGATGCTGATGATTATTATATCCTGAAAGATGCTTTAATAGATGGGTTTGGCTTAACCACTGATCAATACAGACTTAAGTTCAGAGACACCCAGAAAGCACAAAATCAGGATTGGGTAGACTTTGTGGATTGTGCAACCAAGGCACTGGAAGGTTGGTTAAATGGCAGTAAAGTTAATGATTATCAAGGATTGTATAATCTCATTATGAGGGAGCAGATTCTTAATAATTGTCAGAACCAACTTTTACACCAGCACCTGGTGGACTCTGATCTGACCTCTCCCCAAGAATTGGGAAAGAAGGCAGACAAATGGGTCAGAACCAGGATCCGGCCTAAGAACCAAGTTGGTGACCAGAAGAAGGATTCCACTAAGTCCAAAGAGAAAGGTGGGGATGATAAACAAGAAAAGTCATCTGAAGGGCCCCAACAAACCAGTGCTGGGGGTGGGTCCCAAAATCCTTCCTCTAATGTCAAGAAACCCTATTGCCATGTCTGTAAGAAACCTGGCCACTGGAAAACTGACTCCAGCTGTCCTAAAAATGGCAATAAAGAAAATGTTCCTCCAAAACCTGCTCCAACACCTCCTGTTACTACTAGTAGTAATCCCCCAGGTGGTGGGAGTGCACCCAAAAACTTAGTTGGGTTCTCTTTGGGGACACCAGTGGACTCTGGCCTAGCCAGGTCCCCTGCATTAGCAACTATGGTCTGTGATGGTGGCATGGGGTTTGCCAACTTTACCATGAGCCCCAGTATTCTGGGCAGGTACAGACAAGAACCAATAATCAATGGTCAGAAGGCTGTGGCCTATAAGGACACAGGGGCCACTGTCACCATGGTGACCAAGAGGCTAGTGCCCCTAGATCAGCTTTTACCTGGGTTTAGCTATCAGGTGACCAACATTGATGGAGTCAGGAAAGATCATCCCATGGCAGTGATAAATCTCAGCTGGGGAGGAGTCACTGGCCCCAAGAGGGTGGCAGTGTCCCCAAACTTGCCTGTAGATTGTTTACTGGGGAATGATCTAGAAATCTCAGCCTGGGCTGAGGTTGACCACAAGGCCCATTTGAAAATGGTAGGAATTCCTGAGAGAGTGGATGAGACCCTGAGGGCCTCACCTCCACCCCAGGAGAAAATAGAAAGAGTGAAGCCTGAAACTATGGATCACTCTACACAAACAGAGAGCATAGGGGAGGAAGAGCAGTCTTCCCCCCACCAGACTACAGGTAAAGGGCAAGTTTCTCAGGGAACTGACCCTGCCCCTTGTGAAGTAACTGCCCCAGAAGTGGACAGGCTTGGCCTGCCCACCTCTCTGATGGCAGGGGATCCTTCCAAGGTGGTACCCAGTCTGGAGCAGGTATCCTGCCCCTCTCTACCCTGCCTCAGTCAGCCCAGGGCTGCAGAGGTCAGGGAGGCCAGTGGACCCTTACTGGGCCCCTGTCCAGAGGAACCCCCTCATCAAGAGATTAGGGACACCCAGCAGAGTAGTTTCAGCCAGGTGAATATTCCTCTACAAACTGAGGGATCCCCCTTACCCCTAGGTATAGGCACCCCTCAAATGGATGTTGTTGAGCACAGGGAAACCTGGGGCCTAGCTGCCCCAAACCTTCCAGTGCCCTCCACTATTCCAGCCAAAGGGATCCAACCCCCAGCTGTAGGCAGCCAGAGGTTGACCCTTAGGGCCAGATATGACACCGTCATGGGCAGAAAGGCTTCCATAGTGGCCAGTGATCTGAGGAGGTTGAGACCAACCCAAGTAGGGTCTCACTTCCAGACTCAGACACCCCACCAGCCCACCTCTGACCCAAAAACCAATACAGGTAATTTCCCTAGACTTTGGAGAAACTCTAGAACCCCTTGGGGTAGGATTTCCCAAGTGGACCATGACACAGGGAGCAACCATGTTAGTACAGGTTCTTCCTTATATGGCCACTCAGGAAATAAAGGCTTATCTGGACAAGGTTAGCCTTATCTCCTTTCGTTTGGGGGGGGGTTATGTAGGAGAGTGGAATCTGACTAATGGTTGCCCCCAACTTTTTGCCTGGTATTTAAGTGGTTTTTGACTAGTCTGGCTGGGATCCTGCTATCCAGGACCCCAGCCTATCTGCTTTCTCCCTAAAACTGTTGTGAGTACTCTAGGTACAAACATAATTGGATGCTGGGCATGCCCTTCCAGTCCCTTGTAGATGGTACCCTAGGTACCCAGGGCATGGGTCCCCCAGTAGGCCTACCAGGGCTGCAGCACTTATTGTGCCACCCTGGGACAGCCACCCAAACTGACACCACCAGGCCACTACTGTAGCCTGGGTAAGGTGGTGCTAGCACCCCTTACAGGGACGTAGGTACCCTATGTCCCATACCATTACAACACATATACTCTCATAGGTCACCCCTATGGCAGGCCCTGGTAATCCTACAGGGCTGGGTGCTGAGGTATGTGTGAGGGGGGACCCCTACATGAGTAGGACCTCTCTGCAACCTTCGTAACACCGTTACTGGGTTGTTTGTAGTGTAGCCATACCATATACTCTACCGCATTATAAGTTATTGCGTCATCGCTGTAACTTGGGACTGGCTACACAGAACCATATCGTGTTTGGTGTCAAACATGAAGGAATCATACCCCCAGTCCAGCCATGGGCATGGGGGCACGATTTCCCCTTGCTAGGAGGGTGATATGGGAAAAGCGGTATATTTTAGACACCAATTTAAAAGTGCACATGTACCACAAAATGGCTACTGTTCGCCACCTACACGACTCTGGCTGGCTGTTGCTGGGGAAAACCCCAGCCTCGCCATCTGGACAATAAGGCTCCTGTGGCAGGGAGGTGCCAGCACCTCCCCAGACAGGATATGTGGATTGGAACAGGGTGGGTGCACCAAAAGTCCATTCAGAGTTGCACGTAGGCAGCTGCAGAGCCCCAATTCTGCATACACCGCCTGGAACCGGTTCAGGGGCATCCTGCCCCTCGCCCAGGTGGGAAACACACAAAGGGGAGTGGGTGTAGCCACCCTTTCCCGCCTCTACTCTGATTGGTAGGCTCTATTTTGGACCATCCCCTAATCTTGGGGATATATGGGAATAACTTTGCCCTAGAGCCTTAGATTCGTACAGGACTTCACAGAACTGACCTTCGACGAGCTGCTGCCCAGCTGACTGAAGAAATCTCCCTTGGGATAAAGGAGTTATCCCCCTGCTTGGCAGGCACCTAAAAGACTACAAGATACCCGGTTGGAACTTCGTTGCTCTCACGACCTTCGACGCCTTCCAGCAACCTCGAGGTGGGTCTCCAGTGCATCCCAGCGTCCTGTGAGTGTGCCCAGCAAGTCTGAGCACCCTGGACCACGTGGGTGTCGAGATCCCCGCATACCCCGAGACACCGGCCACCTCTTGTCCAGCACACGACCCCGACCAGTGGGGAAGTTGTGCTTTGGCCCATTCTTGAGCCAACCTTCAAGCAGCATTTGTGCCGACCCTTAGCTCCCTGGCCCGCTCCGGTGGCCCGTGGGAGCCCTTTTACGCACTCCATTTTGCTGCCTTCCACGGTCCCTTGTCCCTCGACTTGTGGGCCCTGACGGAGGACAATCTTCTTTCCTAAGAGTTCCCCTGGTTGCTCCAGGCCTGCTCTACGCTCCCTGCAAAGGAGAGCACCCTCAGACCACGTGGGTCTGCACCAGCAGCTGCTTTGTTCATCTTGCGTGGGTTGCGGTTGCCAATGCTTAGTGGATCCAATCGGGACACTAACACCGCAGCGACCCTCAGCCGACGTGGGACAGTCGCCCTCCAGAAGCTGGCCTTCCTTGAAGCCTCCCGGAGCCCGTGACTGCAGAGCCCAGCTGTACCTTCCACACCTGAAGCACCCGACATCCACGAGCTCCTTCCTGTGAGCTCCCTGGTCACTGTGCTGTGACCCAGACTCTGTCCCCTCTGCTTTCAGGTTCATCTTTGTCTTTTCTTCAACTTCAATCTTCACGACTTCAGCGACACTTCCAGCTAGCAGCAGTTTGGACTCCTTTTCCATAGAAAATCAGCCCGCGACCCGACACCAGAATCGACCTATGCACCCGGCTTCCCTGGGGCAGGTAACAGTGGTACTTCGGTACTTCCGTGGTGGTGGGCTCTCCAAAGCCTTAAGTCTCAAGCCTTAACTTTGTACTGTTGTTAGAAGTGTCCTTAAACCTTAATTATTCAACCGCGACATTCTCCATAGGCTAACATTGCGATCCCGACAGCAGCTTCTCGCACTGCACACGCCTCCCGTGGGTCCCCTTCCTCTTAACTGTGGGTGGATTCTTAAGGGGCCAGCGATCCTGAATGCCCTAGGCATTGCCTGTAGAATTGTCGTGGTTCTTATACCACTATTTTAGTATATGGTTTGGTCCCCCCCTGAGGCCCATTGATTTCTGTGCTATTTATTGTGTTTAGAAATGCTTGTTTGAATTGTAACTTTGCCACTAGCCACATAAAGTGACTATGGGATTCTGTCTAGAATAAATACATATATTTTATATATATACCTGTGTGGGCTACTCTTTCATTTGGTTATTCAAGAGGTTATTATGGTAAAACAATAAGCTTAACACTCCTTCAAGACTTAGCCTGAAGGCTGCTCTCCACAGCTACCACTAGGATAGCTTCTTTAAAGGTTGTCTTAAACCTACCATCAATAGGAGTCGAATTGGACTGGTGCAAGGTGTCCCTATAACTAGGAACAGCATATGCCAGGCCAACTTCTCACAGTGGGTAAGACTAGTTCAACTTCGGATACGACATTTAGAATCATGAGATTAGGTGTAAAATTACCTAATCCATATACTTCATTTTCTAGATCAGTTCCTGTTCTTTTGGGGCGACCCTCCTTGTCAGGGTAGCAGACCTTGAGTAAAACTAGGTTCAGGTTTCCCCATACCCAATGATCTTGGTAAACTGCTGTGTCTGAGTCTATGGAATTGATTAAACTAAACCATGCTCCACAGGAGCCATTATGTGTAAATGGGTGTGGAAAGAATGGCAGGACTCCTTCATAATTCTGATAGGGAGGGAGCCGACCACACACCCAACAATTGGTGGCATTACTAGTCTGATGGGAATGATGTAACATACTAATGAAAGTGTTATTGCGCAGCGCAAGTCTATAAGACAATTCATGCGGCGGTAGGTCACTAAAAGAATGTTCTGCGGTAACATTGTAAACGTTTCTGGCAATAGGGTAATATATGTGCAACAATATACTTGCAGTAATTATTAAAAGACTTAAGGAAAACAAGATTATTAATGTCACTATGCAATGGCTACGCAGTGATTTACAATACGCCTGTCATTTCAACATTTTCCGCGACTGTCCATGATTCAGGTCTAGAGGATACATGTCAGAGACAAATTCAACCGCTTCACCTTGGAGAGGACTTAAACAATCAAATTGTCTGACGTTCTAGGCCTCAATTTTACTTTATAGAGTTCGGTTTTAGTCTTTTCAACCAAAGGAAGTTTTGAATCAGTCTGTGAGGGAGTGCAGGGCACAATGTCTATATCCGAGGATAGTCCATGAAATTTCTTGATATGACTTGAATGAATCCAGCCCTTGCGGCCCTCGATCTTCACGGCTGTCCTTGTAGTGAGCAGAACCAACTTGGGTGTCTTCCACCTGGGCTCCAGCTGAGTCTTTCGGTCGAAATTTCTCACAAATACGAGATCACCCGGAACTACGTCATGGGGTTTCACCTCAGTGTTGTCGGGAAAGGCTGCAGCTACCTGTGAACGACAAGATTGTAGTGCAGACATCAAGGAAGCCAAGTAATCTGTCAGCATATTACAGTCAACATCAGTTATTTTGCGTGGTATAGGCGTCCCCCACATATTGGGTGGTCTGCCAAAGATCACCTCATACGGGGATAGCCCTGTTCGAGAGTGTGCTACCATTCTCATGTAAAAGAGTGCAACTGGTAACGCTACTATCCAGTCGACACCTTTCTCTCTGCATATTTTGGACAATCTGATTTTCAGTATCTGATTATGTCTTTCTACGAGACCTGCTGCCTCGGGGTGTCGGACACAGTGGAATTTCCACTGATATCCTAACAGAAGTGAAACATGTTTCATTAATTCGGATGAGAACGGCTGGCCGTTATCTGAGTAGACAACACGTGGTAAACCGTATCGTGGGAAGAATTCTCGAACCAACTGTTTGGCAGTAGTCGGGGCAGTGTAATCTGAAACCGGGTATGCCTCTGTCCAACGGGACAGAGCGCAGACAACTACGAGAACATATTTGAATCCTCGACATCGTTCCATCTGGATATAGTCCATCTGGAGGGCTTCAAAAGGGTGATCAGGAGGATGAAATCCACCCTGTTCTACGGGAACGCTTTTTCCTGGGTTAAACTGACAACAGATCATACAGGTACGGACTTTTTGTTTGGCTGCTGCTCGTAAATGTTTATTGAACCAAATGTGTTGAATGCTGTCTAGCATAGCTTTTTCTCCTAGATGCGCTGGACTATGTATACTGTTAATTATAACTTGGACCATTGAATCAGGAAGGAACCATACAGACTTTTCCTTCATCATCCATCCTTGGTCCGTTTGGATCCCTCCTAATTCAGTCCATTTCTTTATTTCGTCTGGTGTAGCATGTGTCTGTATGTCAATTACGTCAAGAGTAGGATCTTTAACTGTCATACACTGTGTCGGTGTCGGGACTATTGTCTTTATCATGTCGGGGGTTTGAGTTTGAGCAGTCTGTTTAGCTGTTCTGTCGGCTAGATCATTGCCTTGGGAAATGATATCAGTAACCTTCGTATGAGCCTTACATTTCATAATTGATATTGCAGTGGGTAGATGTATTGCATCTAATAAGGCATGAATGAGGGGTCCGTGCTGAATGTGGGCACCGTGGGAAGTTAAATAACCTCTCTCTCGCCACAGCACGCCGAAGTCATGTACAACTCCGAATGCATAACGTGAATCAGTGTATATGTTGACTTTTTTATTCGTGGCTTGAATACAGGCTTGTGTCAGAGCGATGAGCTCTGCGGCTTGAGCTGACAAAGTATTTATACGATTAGTTTCAATGACTTCAGTATCTGTTGTGACTGCGTAAGCGGCCACTAACTCTCCTGTACTTGTTCTCATACATGAACCATCTACATACAATGTCAGGTCTGGATCTGACAATGGGACATCGGTTAAGTCTTGTCTGGGTTTTGTCGTTATAGTAATAACTTCAATACAGTCATGAGCTAGTGGGTCTGTTCCGATTACTGGCAAAAGTGTGGCAGGATTCAATGTGTTACAGCGTCTGATTTCTATATGTGGCTGAAACAATGTAAGTTCGTACCCTGTAAGTCGCGCTATAGTCAAGTGTTGTGTTTGCGTTCTGTTTACAAGAACCTCTACTGCGTGTGGCACTTGAACTGTCAATGGATGTCCTAACACTATGGCATCGCTTTGTCTGATTGCTAAAGCTGTCGCTGCTACTGATTTCAGGCATGCAGGCAAAGCCTGAGCTACGGGATCTAATGTACTAGAAAAATAAGCACATGGTTTGTGTGCTCCTGCTTGTTCCTGTGTGAGTACTGACAAGGCAGTACCTTCGCGTTCTGTAACAAAAAGTGTAAACTGTTTTCTGTAACATGGTGTTGCTAAGACAGGTGCTTGACATAAAGCTTTCTTTAGGCTTTCAAAAGCTTGTGTATGTTCCTGAGTCCAAGGGAGAACAGTCGATGTGGCTGCCTCCTGTGTGGTTAACTGAATGAGTGGTTTTGCTAGAAATGCGTACTGAGGGATCCACTGCCTGCAATATGAAGTGAGACCTATGAAAGCCCGCACCTCCTTTTGTGTCTTGGGTGTTGGCATGTTAGCTATTAACTGAATGCGGTCCGGTGTAAGCTGCCTTCCCTCCTTGGACAGCGAGTGTCCAAGATAAACAACTCGCTGGACACAGAATTGCAGCTTAGAAGGGGACACCTTGTGCCCCTTTTCGGCTAGAAATTTTAAAACTGTCAGTGATGCTTTTTCACATTCCGGTTCGCTTCTTGCGGTGATCAGCAGATCATCGACGTATTGGAGCAGAGCAGTGTTAACTGGCATGTGGATACTATCTAGTTCTCGTTTCAGTGCTTGGCTATAGATGCTGGGGCTTTCTGTAAATCCTTGAGGTGCGCGTGAGAATTTAAAGCTACGTCCATTTAAACTAAATCCGAACAAATATTGGCTCTCCGGATCTATTGGGACGCTGAAAAAAGCATTCTTGAGAACAATTACAGTAAAGAATGTTGCTTCGGAATCAATGGCTGTCAGTAATGACGAGATATCTGGGACCACAGGGAATTGTGGCACAATGCACTTGTTTAATTCGCGCAGATCAATAACCAATCGATATACTGGCGGGGCCTTTGGATCTGTTCGTTTAAGAATCGGAATTATCGGTGAATTACATACATTGGAGTCTGTTTCCACAACTACTCCTTGGGCAATGAGCTCGTCAATGATTTGTAGTAAAGCCACTACAGCATCTGGTGGTAACTTGTATTGTCGCATTCGTGGTAGCACCACTCCTGCCTTTAATGTGACTCGATATGGTGTAATATTCATGCAACCAACATCAGTAGGGCCTTGTGCCCATAGATGTGTAGGTAAAGTCTGCAGTCGGGGATCCATGTCTCTAGACACATAGTGACCTTTAAAATCACGTAAAAACAACCTTACTCCTTCCGGAGAACAACATATTATGGCTCCTAGAGCTTTCAGTGTTTTTATTCCTAACAGATTTTCTGGACATGATTTAGTAAGCAATAAATCTGTAGTTCGGGTCAGAGGTCCTATCGTAAGTGGAAGAGGCTGTGATACTTCATTAACAATAGGTTTTCCTGAAAAACCAAGGGAAATATTCTGTGAGCCTGAGAGGGGTGCCCCTGGAACTTCACTACGTTTTATAGTTGTTCGACTTGCCCCTGTATCGAGTAAAAATTTTCTATCTTGGCCTAATAATTCACTATGTACATAAGGTCCTTCTTGATCTACAGGTATTTCAATAAGGGGTAAGTCAACTTCCCTCTCTAGGCTAGTTCATGCGTAACGCTGATACTCAGGATATTCATACTGTGCGGTCTGATACATTTGTCGTGTTGTTGTCTGTGTGGCAGCAACAGGCAACGGTGGTGCAGCTGGCACAAACTGTATTGGCTGTTGTGCGGCTGGCATGGCCTGGGCATGCTGCAGAGCTCCTTGTTCATTCTGATCTTGTCTGAGTGGCCGTGATCTTTCTTGTGTTTTACCTATGGCGATATTATGTTTTAAAACTGGACAGTCGTGTACGTAATGACCTGGCTTTTTACAATAATTGCATGTCCCTTTTACAGGTCCTGCTGAATCGGAATGTGTCATACCCTTTTTATGTCCTTCAGCTGGAACTGTCTGGGAAACTAGCATTTTCATTTTCGTGTCTTTCATGCGTCTGTGTTCATGTTCTTGTTCCTCTCTAATTCTATTGTGATGGTACTGTAACATTTGTAACATTTGTGATGGAGTGTTACCTTGCCAGGTACTCTCGAATTTTAATACTCTATTCTTTACTGGGGGCAGGGCATTTTCTACTAATTTTGTTACAAACAGATGTGGGTATGATTCGCTACTTGCTTTTATGCCACTATTTATACCAAAACATTTTTCAAATCGGGCATAGTAATCACTAGTGTCTTCATCTTGCTTCTGTTTACAGGCTGAAATTGTACCCCAATCTTCCTTTTTCGTAGTTAATAAACGTGGCAGTACCTGTACTAATAAACCTGGTAGTGCTTTAGTTTTATCCCCAAGTCCTGCTCCTGCAGTTCGGGCCTTTTCTTCCGCTTCTAACACTGACCATTCTATCTTTTGGTCTCCTACCTCCCACTCTTTTTCCTTGAGTTTCTCATAAATACCAGCAGGCATCAATACCTTTAATATTGTCATAATG
This sequence comes from Triturus cristatus, assembly GCF_964204655.1. Classification (NCBI taxonomy): domain Eukaryota; kingdom Metazoa; phylum Chordata; class Amphibia; order Caudata; family Salamandridae; genus Triturus; species Triturus cristatus. Next base: position 87,837 of record NW_028187871.1, on the reverse strand, counting down.
TCGGGATAGGTATACTCTCCCATGAGTAACATGTCTTTAATTTCTCGGTGAAAACCCGCTGGATCTTTGTCATGACTAGGTACCACTTTCTTCATTTGTAACAATTCTATTTTTGATATGGGCGTATATACAAATACGCGCTTAAACTCGTTGTCCTCGCCTTTTATTGGGTGCACTTCTCGTAAGGGATTCTGTCTATCCATGTGATACGTGGTTTTTTCCTTGACGGGCAATGAGACATGCTCTGCGCATACAAAAAGAATATACTGCTTTCTTGATTCTAGAATTTCTTTAATTAATTTAGTACCTGCACCTCTCCATTTATTCATAAGCAATTCAGTCAATATGTCAGGTAAGGGACCAGGGTCCGAACGCTGACTCCGATATAGTATAATGAGTTGTTGAATCATATAAATCCCAACTAACCTCTGTTCATCTGGGGTGAGATTCAAAAATGTGCGTACTACTGTATCATCACTATATTTTCCGGGACTGTCCACCCAATGGACAGCTGCCCTGGCTAAATCTTGTTCATCCATAGAATCGAGAAAATGATAACCCCTTCGTTCTCGGAGTAGTTTGTCGGCGGTTTGGAACGAATGCTCGTTAGACCTTATATTAATTATAGGTATTTGGAAATTCCTGTTATTATCTGGACATATCGGACGTATCGGGTCAATAAGACATCTATTACTATTACAAGATCTTCCTCTTCCTACATAGGCTATGGTGTCTGACTGTCCTGTGGGCAGTCCTGACCCTTCTTCCTCGCTTTGTTCGAACTCGTCTACCTCTAATCTCTCTTCGTGTAGGCGTTCTATTTCTTTACGGATCTTTCGGCACATGGCTATTATACAATTTTGCTTATCATGTCTCCCTTCTGATATATTCTGGCTCCATCTGGTAAGAATTTGCATTGCTTCCGGGTTTACCCCCGGTCGGTCTTGATTTCTGATCACACAATTTATGAGGAAACGTAACAGTTCCCCCTGTATCTCTACTTTCTGGTATTCCATAGCTCTGTTAATACATTCTGGATCTCGCCCTGTTTGGACAAAATGATATATTTTATCTAGATGCGCAGTCATTCCTGGTAACTTCCCTAAATACACTGCGGCTCGTCTGATACGCAATGATGCCAGGGTCATTTCGTCCTCTTTACCGGGCACAGGGTCATATCTGCAATCTATAAGAAGTTCCTTCAGCGTACGGGCACTTATGAGTTTGGGTGTACGTGAATGTGCTGACTCTTGAAAAGTAAGTTTATTCATTCTGGGTGGCGTAGAAAAAATATTGGTAGCACCTCCCGTGGCCCCATCTGGGGTGTCGGGTGTGAAAGGATTCGTCGAACGTGACACAGCAACTACAGGTGTGGACACAGCTATAGAAGTAGCTGTAGGAGCGGATGCAGAAACAGATGTGCTTGCCAGAACTTGTGACTCGATTTGTTGCTGTAGGGATACGGGTACTGGATCTTGGCGTTGGATCTCCCTGGTATGCGGTCTATGTGGGGCGGAATTAGCATACTCGGGAGCTGCGTCATCTAAATATGAGGAAAGAAAAACATCTTCTGCGGTTCTAGGATGCCCCTTAGGATGTACCTTTATTGGGAACAATGGGGGTGGCAAGTCTTTCGATTTTTCTGGAGTAGCCTTAGGTAATCCTTCGGCCAGGAGGGGATACATACCATTCATAAGGGCATTTCTTTGCCTATCTACTTGTTCTGATTTCACTCGGATACCTTCCTCAATTAATGGATTCTCTCGAACTTTATTTGAACTCTCTTTATTCTTTTCTTCCTGTCTACGTGCTTTTTCTGTGCGTCTATGAGATTCTTTACGCCATAACTCAACGGCGTCTTTCTGTGACTGTCTGACCTTCCTTTTCCATAACTCTTCCTCGACTTTCATGATGCACTCCGCATCCCAGGTTCCCGCTGCGGGCCACCTCTGACTTTCTGGTAATCCCTTGGTGTAGTCTACCCATAAATCAAGAAATAATATAGCGTCTAAGCCATGTTTGTGATACATGAAGTGCCCTGGAGTATCCCTAGGAGGAATAGGGACGGCTTCTTCGAGAACCCCTTTTCTAGTAGTGATCTGTCTTAATTTCGAAAAGAGCGGCATATTGGCAACTGATCCGATACTTAATCTTGAACACATTTAATACAAAAGCACAATAATGAACAACCATTCATACCACAATATGCAGGACGTTTTTAAACACATTAAACATTAAACATTAAACCTTTAACTGAAACAACAATGATGATCGTCTGCATAACTAATCACCAAGCTTAATTCTTGACAATAACTAGATACTTCGGAATACTTGATATACTGCTAAACAGTACATATACACTGCTAAAACAGTGCAGACCGGATTTGTGTACCCAAACCCGTCTTGACCGGCACAACCTATGTGCACGTCAGAAATGCCTCCCCAGTAATGGTACTCACCGGGTAGCTTCGGAAACGGAAGGCCTCGGTAACTTGAACTTGACCCGGACTGGACTCGACTCGACTCGTCGGAAACTGGGCTTGACTTCGAACTGGTGGGTCTCTGTATACCTCGGATCTTGCTCTCTCAGCTAGGCTCTGGTCGGGATACTTCGCACTTCTCACCGCCTCGTCTGGGTGTTGATCGCAGTCTCAGTCGCCCCCGCTTGACCGGAGGGAGCTACAGGAAATCCTGCTGGTACGCGTTATTGTCCGTCCAGCTGTGGCAGGAGACCGGGCCTGCAACTCACCGCCGGCGCGTGAGATGAGAAAGTGTCCCTGTTCGGGCGCCATTCATGTGGTAAATAAAATTCCTTTACCGGGACTTAATTTGATATATAAACATAATAAAATAGCTCAGTAAAATGAGAGGCAGAATCCGTGGTATTAGAGGTTCGGAATGGGCTTTATTCCAGTGATCGATTATAATCGGTTGCTCCAAGTTCCATCACCACGGGGGTTCAGGAAGTGAAGTACATACATTATTGACATGAAATGACTTTTATAGATCATACATTACAATGAGGCGAATGCAGTAGGCGTAACAATTGATAAGGAAAATGACGATTTATCTGCGTAACCAAAAATGGGTGTAATAAGGAGTAAAAAGGAACGTAATTGGTTATGATGTCACATATAGGTGGATCCATAAGATAATACTTGGCATAGATGCGCGCGCAGCAACATGACGTGTAATTGACGTGTAACTAGGGGGTGAAGGGGACTTGACATTTAGCTCTACATGTGGAGACAAGAAGTCTGGGGGGTCAAGTCAACCTAATCCCAAATCATATCTAACATCCTATGTTTAAAGAACTATGTTATCCACGAAAGAAGGACTCTCGGACAGAATCTATTCTATACTGACTGTGCGTGCGTGTACAAGCGTCTAAGTGTCTACACTAAATGCGAGGGGATAGGAATATTCCATGGTAACAGGGCTATGAATTACTTGCATGAGGACAGAGAAGCCGGGCCTTTTGCTTGGTAACTGGAAGAATGTTTACTTAAACTACTAGGCAGGAATGCATCGGCTGAGGGGGAAGCAGATAATTCGAAGGTGAAATACAGTTCTTGGCAGAGAATAGGCTGATGTCAGGCTTCGTGAGCCGCGCAGAGAATGAGACAAAGTTCATGGTCACAGATGCAGGCTCAGACTGGAGCTTTCAGAGGCAGAAGGCAAGAAGAGTTTGATGACAGAATCAGGGCCTACTTGCCTGGACTGCAAAATGGAGTAACTGAGCCATATAAAGCCGGTGGCCTTTCATATTTAGGAATGGAATATCCGGCCTATTCATGGCGGATCTGACAGAGGACATGTTGACGGTGGACGCACATGTATTTGCGTCTTCATAACTGGAACTGGAGGAAACATACATGTACTTGTAACATGCACATAGAACCGTTGGGGTCCAAGATAGGGGACATAACTGACCAGAAAAATCCATATTTCCACAGTTTGCTAGGTTTCCCTAGGTGCCGGCAGGGCTAGGGTTCAAAAACTACAGCTAGTCACTTTGCCAAAAAAGAGTCATTTTTCACTGCAAAATTGAGGTGTGACCACGTTGCGTTTTGCGCTGTTTCCTGTCGCGGGCACTAGGCCGACCCGCACAACTGAGGTACCATTTTTCTCGTTGGACTTTGGGGAACGTGGGGTGGGTGGAAATTTGTGGATCCACGCAGAATCCAGAACTTTCCATCACAGAAATGTGGGGAAAATTTGTTTTTTTTGTCAATTTTTTACGTTTGCAAGGGATTCTGGGTAACAGACCATGGTGGGAGGCAGTCAAGTCACCCCTTCCTGGATTCCCCTTGGTGTCTAGTTTTAAAAAATGTATAGGTTTGCTAGGTTTCCCTAGGTGCCGGCAGGGCTAGGGTTCAAAAACTACAGCTAGTCACTTTGCCAAAAAAGGGTCATTTTTCACTGCAAAATTGAGGTGTGACCACGTTGCGTTTTGCGCCGTTTCCTGTCGCGGGCACTAGGCCGACCCGCACAAGTGTTGTTACCATTTTTCTTGTAGGACTTTGGGGAACGCGGGGTGTGTGGAAATTTGTGGATCCACGCAGATTCCAGAATTTTCCATCATAGAAATGCGGGGAAAATGTGTTTTTTTTGTCAATTTTTTACGTTTGCAAGGGATTCTGGGTAACAGACCATGGTGGGAGGCAGTCAAGTCACCCATTCCTGGATTCCCCTGGGTGTCTAGTTTTCAAAAATGTATAGGTTTGCTAGGTTTCCCTAGCTGCCGGCAGGGCTAGGGTTAAAAAACTACAGCTATTCACTTTGCCAAAAAAGGGTCATTTTAAACTGCAAAATTGAGGTGTGACCACGTTGTGTTTTGCGCCGTTTCCTGTCGCGGGCACTAGGCCGACCCGCACAAGTGAGGTACCATTTTTCTCGTAGGACTTTGGGGAATGCGGGGTGGGTGGAAATTTGTAGATCCACCTAGATTCCAAAACTTTCCATCACAGAAATGTGGGGAAAATGTGTTTTTTTTGTCAATTTTGTATGTTTGCAAGGGATTCTGGGTAACAGACCATGGTGGGAGGCAGTCAAGTCACCCCTTCCTGGATTCCCCTGGGTGTCTAGTTTTAAAAAATGTATAGGTTTGCTAGGTTTCCCTAGGTGCCGGCAGGGCTAGGGTTTAAAAACTACAGCTAGTCACTTTGCCAAAAAAGGGTCATTTTTCACTGCAAAATTGAGGTGTGACCACGTTGCGTTTTGCGCCGTTTCCTGTCACGGGCACAAGGCCGACCCGCACAAGTGAGGTACCATTTTTCTCGTTGGACTTTGGGGAACGTGGGGTGGGTGGAATTTTGTGGATCCACGCTGAATCCAGAACTTTCCATCACAGAAATGTGGGGAAAATTTGTTTTTTTTGTCAATTTTTTACGTTTGCAAGGGATTCTGGGTAACAGACCATGGTGGGAGGCAGTCAAGTCACCCCTTCCTGGATTCCCCTTGGTGTCTAGTTTTAAAAAATGTATAGGTTTGCTAGGTTTCCCTAGGTGCCGGCAGGGCTAGGGTTAAAAAACTACAGCTAGTCATTTTGCCAAAAAAGGGTCATTTTTCACTGCAAAATTGAGGTGTGACCACGTTGCGTTTAGCGCCGTTTCCTGTCGCGGGCACTAGGCCGACCCGCACAAGTGAGGTACCATTTTTCTTGTAGGACTTTGGGGAACGCGGGGTGTGTGGAAATTTGTGGATCCACGCAGATTCCAGAATTTTCCATCACAGAAATGAGGGGAAAAAGTGTTTTTTTTGTCAATTTTTTACGTTTGCAAGGGATTCTGGGTAACAGACCATGGTGGGAGGCAGTCAAGTCACCCCATCCTGGATTCCCCTGGGTGTCTAGTTTTCAAAAATGTATAGGTTTGCTAGGTTTCCCTAGGTGCCGGCAGGGCTAGGGTTCAAAAACTACAGCTAGTCACTTTGCCAAAAAAGGGTAATTTTTCACTGCAAAATTGAGGTGTGACCACGTTGCGATTTGTGCCGTTTCCTGTCACGGGCACTAGGCCGACCCGCACAAGTGAGGTACCATTTTTCTCGTAGGACTTTGGGGAACGCGGGGTGGGTGTAAATTTGTGGATCCAAGCAGATTCCAGAACTTTCCATCACAGAAATGTGGGGAAAATGTGTTTTTTTTGTCAATTTTTTACGTTTGCAAGGGATTCTGGGTAACAGACCATGGTGGGAGGCAGTCAAGTCACCCCTTCCTGGATTCCCCTGGGTGTCTAGTTTTCAAAAATGTATAGGTTTGCTAGGTTTCCCTAGGTGCCGGCAGGGCTTGGGTTCAAAAACTACAGCTAGTCACTTTGCCAAAAAAGAGTCATTTTTCACTGCAAAATTGAGGTGTGACCACGTTGCGTTTTGCGCTGTTTCCTGTCGCGGGCACTAGGCCGACCCGCACAACTGAGGTACCATTTTTCTCGTTGGACTTTGGGGAACGTGGGGTGGGTGGAAATTTGTGGATCCACGCAGAATCCAGAACTTTCCATCACAGAAATGTGGGGAAAATTTGTTTTTTTTGTCAATTTTTTACGTTTGCAAGGGATTCTGGGTAACAGACCATGGTGGGAGGCAGTCAAGTCACCCCTTCCTGGATTCCCCTTGGTGTCTAGTTTTAAAAAATGTATAGGTTTGCTAGGTTTCCCTAGGTGCCGGCAGGGCTAGGGTTCAAAAACTACAGCTAGTCACTTTGCCAAAAAAGGGTCATTTTTCACTGCAAAATTGAGGTGTGACCACGTTGCGTTTTGCGCCGTTTCCTGTCGCGGGCACTAGGCCGACCCGCACAAGTGTTGTTACCATTTTTCTTGTAGGACTTTGGGGAATGCGGGGTGTGTGGAAATTTGTGGATCCACGCAGATTCCAGAATTTTCCATCATAGAAATGCGGGGAAAATGTGGTTTTTTTGTCAATTTTTTACGTTTGCAAGGGATTCTGGGTAACAGACCATGGTGGGAGGCAGTCAAGTCACCCATTCCTGGATTCCCCTGGGTGTCTAGTTTTCAAAAATGTATAGGTTTGCTAGGTTTCCCTAGGTGCCGGCAGGGCTAGGGTTAAAAAACTACAGCTATTCACTTTGCCAAAAAAGGGTCATTTTAAACTGCAAAATTGAGGTGTGACCACGTTGTGTTTTGCGCTGTTTCCTGTCGCGGGCACTAGGCCGACCCGCACAAGTGTTGTTACCATTTTTCTTGTAGGACTTTGGGGAACGCGGGGTGTGTGGAAATTTGTGGATCCACGCAGATTCCAGAATTTTCCATCATAGAAATGCGGGGAAAATGTGGTTTTTTTGTCAATTCTTTACGTTTGCAAAGGATTCTGGGTAACAGACCATGGTGGGAGGCAGTCAAGTCACCCATTCCTGGATTCCCCTGGGTGTCTAGTTTTCAAAAATGTATAGGTTTGCTAGGTTTCCCTAGCTGCCGGCAGGGCTAGGGTTAAAAAACTACAGCTATTCACTTTGCCAAAAAAGGGTCATTTTAAACTGCAAAATTGAGGTGTGACCACGTTGTGTTTTGCGCCGTTTCCTGTCGCGGGCACTAGGCCGACCCGCACAAGTGAGGTACCATTTTTCTCGTAGGACTTTGGGGAACGCGGGGTGGGTGGAAATTTGTAGATCCACCTAGATTCCAAAACTTTCCATCACAGAAATGTGGGGAAAATGTGTTTTTTTTGTCAATTTTTTATGTTTGCAAGGGATTCTGGGTAACAGACCATGGTGGGAGGCAGTCAAGTCACCCCTTCCTGGATTCCCCTGGGTGTCTAGTTTTAAAAAATGTATAGGTTTGCTAGGTTTCCCTAGGTGCCGGCAGGGCTAGGGTTTAAAAACTACAGCTAGTCACTTTGCCAAAAAAGGGTCATTTTTCACTGCAAAATTGAGGTGTGACCACGTTGCGTTTTGCGCCGTTTCCTGTCGCGGGCACAAGGCCGACCCGCACAAGTGAGGTACCATTTTTCTCGTTGGACTTTGGGGAACGTGGGGTGGGTGGAAATTTGTGGATCCACGCTGAATCCAGAACTTTCCATCACAGAAATGTGGGGAAAATTTGTTTTTTTTGTCAATTTTTTACGTTTGCAAGGGATTCTGGGTAACAGACCATGGTGGGAGGCAGTCAAGTCACCCCTTCCTGGATTCCCCTTGGTGTCTAGTTTTAAAAAATGTATAGGTTTGCTAGGTTTCCCTAGGTGCCGGCAGGGCTAGGGTTAAAAAACTACAGCTAGTCACTTTGCCAAAAAAGGGTCATTTTTCACTGCAAAATTGAGGTGTGACCACGTTGCGTTTAGCGCCGTTTCCTGTCGCGGGCACTAGGCCGACCCGCACAAGTGAGGTACCATTTTTCTTGTAGGACTTTGGGGAACGCGGGGTGTGTGGAAATTTGTGGATCCACGCAGATTCCAGAATTTTCCATCACAGAAATGAAGGGAAAAAGTGTTTTTTTTGTCAATTTTTTACGTTTGCAAGGGATTCTGGGTAACAGACCATGGTGGGAGGCAGTCAAGTCACCCCATCCTGGATTCCCCTGGGTGTCTAGTTTTCAAAAATGTATAGGTTTGATAGGTTTCCCTAGGTGCCGGCAGGGCTAGGGTTCAAAAACTACAGCTAGTCACTTTGCCAAAAAAGGGTAATTTTTCACTGCAAAATTGAGGTGTGACCACGTTGCGATTTGTGCCGTTTCCTGTCACGGGCACTAGGCCGACCCGCACAAGTGAGGTACCATTTTTCTCGTAGGACTTTGGGGAACGCGGGGTGGGTGTAAATTTGTGGATCCAAGCAGATTCCAGAACTTTCCATCACAGAAATGTGGGGAAAATGTGTTTTTTTTGTCAATTTTTTACGTTTGCAAGGGATTCTGGGTAACAGACCATGGTGGGAGGCAGTCAAGTCACCCCTTCCTGGATTCCCCTGGGTGTCTAGTTTTCAAAAATGTATAGGTTTGCTAGGTTTCCCTAGGTGCCGGCAGGGCTAGGGTTCAAAAACTACAGCTAGTCACTTTGCCAAAAAAGAGTCATTTTTCACTGCAAAATTGAGGTGTGACCACGTTGCGTTTTGCGCTGTTTCCTGTCGCGGGCACTAGGCCGACCCGCACAACTGAGGTACCATTTTTCTCGTTGGACTTTGGGGAACGTGGGGTGGGTGGAAATTTGTGGATCCACGCAGAATCCAGAACTTTCCATCACAGAAATGTGGGGAAAATTTGTTTTTTTTGTCAATTTTGTACGTTTGCAAGGGATTCTGGGTAACAGACCATGGTGGGAGGCAGTCAAGTCACCCCTTCCTGGATTCCCCTTGGTGTCTAGTTTTAAAAAATGTATAGGTTTGCTAGGTTTCCCTAGGTGCCGGCAGGGCTAGGGTTCAAAAACTACAGCTAGTCACTTTGCCAAAAAAGGGTCATTTTTCACTGCAAAATTGAGGTGTGACCACGTTGCGTTTTGCGCCGTTTCCTGTCGCGGGCACTAGGCCGACCCGCACAAGTGTTGCTACCATTTTTCTTGTAGGACTTTGGGGAACGCGGGGTGTGTGGAAATTTGTGGATCCACGCAGATTCCAGAATTTTCCATCATAGAAATGCGGGGAAAATGTGTTTTTTTTGTCAATTTTTTACGTTTGCAAGGGATTCTGGGTAACAGACCATGGTGGGAGGCAGTCAAGTCACCCATTCCTGGATTCCCCTGGGTGTCTAGTTTTCAAAAATGTATAGGTTTGCTAGGTTTCCCTAGGTGCCGGCAGGGGTAGGGTTAAAAAACTACAGCTATTCACTTTGCCAAAAAAGGGTCATTTTAAACTGCAAAATTGAGGTGTGACCACGTTGTGTTTTGCGCCGTTTCCTGTCGCGGGCACTAGGCCGACCCGCACAAGTGAGGTACCATTTTTCTCGTAGGACTTTGGGGAACGCGGGGTGGGTGGAAATTTGTAGATCCACCTAGATTCCAAAACTTTCCATCACAGAAATGTGGGGAAAATGTGTTTTTTTTGTCAATTTTTTATGTTTGCAAGGGATTCTGGGTAACAGACCATGGTGGGAGGCAGTCAAGTCACCCCTTCCTGGATTCCCCTGGGTGTCTAGTTTTAAAAAATGTATAGGTTTGCTAGGTTTCCCTAGGTGCCGGCAGGGCTAGGGTTCAAAAACTACAGCTAGTCACTTTGCCAAAAAAGGGTCATTTTTCACTGCAAAATTGAGGTGTGACCACGTTGCGTTTTGCGCCGTTTCCTGTCGCGGGCACTAGGCCGACCCGCACAAGTGAGGTACCATTTTTCTCGTAGGACTTTGGGGAACGTGGGGTGGGTGGAAATTTGTGGATCCACGCTGAATCCAGAACTTTCCATCACAGAAATGTGGGGAAAATTTGTTTTTTTTGTCAATTTTTTACGTTTGCAAGGGATTCTGGGTAACAGACCATGGTGGGAGGCAGTCAAGTCACCCCTTCCTGGATTCCCCTTGGTGTCTAGTTTTAAAAAATGTATAGGTTTGCTAGGTTTCCCTAGGTGCCGGCAGGGCTAGGGTTAAAAAACTACAGCTAGTCACTTTGCCAAAAAAGGGTCATTTTTCACTGCAAAATTGAGGTGTGACCACGTTGCGTTTAGCGCCGTTTCCTGTCGCGGACACTAGGCCGACCCGCACAAGTGAGGTACCATTTTTCTTGTAGGACTTTGGGGAACGCGGGCTGTGTGGAAATTTGTGGATCCACGCAGATTCCAGAATTTTCCATCATAGAAATGTGGGGAAAATGTGTTTTTTTTGTCAATTTTTTACGTTTGCAAGGGATTCTGGGTAACAGACCATGGTGGGAGGCAGTCAAGTCACCCATTCCTGGATTCCCCTGGGTGTCTAGTTTTCAAAAATGTATAGGTTTGCTAGGTTTCCCTAGGTGCCGGCAGGGCTAGGGTTAAAAAACTACAGCTATTCACTTTGCCAAAAAAGGGTCATTTTAAACTGCAAAATTGAGGTGTGACCACGTTGTGTTTTGCGCTGTTTCCTGTCGCGGGCACTAGGCCGACCCGCACAAGTGAGGTACCATTTTTCTCGTAGGACTTTGGGGAACGCGGGGTGGGTGGAAATTTGTAGATCCACCTAGATTCCAAAACTTTCCATCACAGAAATGTGGGGAAAATGTGTTTTTTTTGTCAATTTTTTATGTTTGCAAGGGATTCTGGGTAACAGACCATGGTGGGAGGCAGTCAAGTCACCCCTTCCTGGATTCCCCTGGGTGTCTAGTTTTAAAAAATGTATAGGTTTGCTAGGTTTCCCTAGGTGCCGGCAGGGCTAGGGTTTAAAAACTACAGCTAGTCACTTTGCCAAAAAAGGGTCATTTTTCACTGCAAAATTGAGGTGTGACCACGTTGCGTTTTGCGCCGTTTCCTGTCGCGGGCACAAGGCCGACCCGCACAAGTGAGGTACCATTTTTCTCGTTGGACTTTGGGGAACGTGGGGTGGGTGGAAATTTGTGGATCCACGCTGAATCCAGAACTTTCCATCACAGAAATGTGGGGAAAATTTGTTTTTTTTGTCAATTTTTTACGTTTGCAAGGGATTCTGGGTAACAGACCATGGTGGGAGGCAGTCAAGTCACCCCTTCCTGGATTCCCCTTGGTGTCTAGTTTTAAAAAATGTATAGGTTTGCTAGGTTTCCCTAGGTGCCGGCAGGGCTAGGGTTAAAAAACTACAGCTAGTCACTTTGCCAAAAAAGGGTCATTTTTCACTGCAAAATTGAGGTGTGACCACGTTGCGTTTAGCGCCGTTTCCTGTCGCGGGCACTAGGCCGACCCGCACAAGTGAGGTACCATTTTTCTTGTAGGACTTTGGGGAACGCGGGGTGTGTGGAAATTTGTGGATCCACGCAGATTCCAGAATTTTCCATCACAGAAATGAAGGGAAAAAGTGTTTTTTTTGTCAATTTTTTACGTTTGCAAGGGATTCTGGGTAACAGACCATGGTGGGAGGCAGTCAAGTCACCCCATCCTGGATTCCCCTGGGTGTCTAGTTTTCAAAAATGTATAGGTTTGATAGGTTTCCCTAGGTGCCGGCAGGGCTAGGGTTCAAAAACTACAGCTAGTCACTTTGCCAAAAAAGGGTAATTTTTCACTGCAAAATTGAGGTGTGACCACGTTGCGATTTGTGCCGTTTCCTGTCACGGGCACTAGGCCGACCCGCACAAGTGAGGTACCATTTTTCTCGTAGGACTTTGGGGAACGCGGGGTGGGTGTAAATTTGTGGATCCAAGCAGATTCCAGAACTTTCCATCACAGAAATGTGGGGAAAATGTGTTTTTTTTGTCAATTTTTTACGTTTGCAAGGGATTCTGGGTAACAGACCATGGTGGGAGGCAGTCAAGTCACCCCTTCCTGGATTCCCCTGGGTGTCTAGTTTTCAAAAATGTATAGGTTTGCTAGGTTTCCCTAGGTGCCGGCAGGGCTAGGGTTCAAAAACTACAGCTAGTCACTTTGCCAAAAAAGAGTCATTTTTCACTGCAAAATTGAGGTGTGACCACGTTGCGTTTTGCGCTGTTTCCTGTCGCGGGCACTAGGCCGACCCGCACAACTGAGGTACCATTTTTCTCGTTGGACTTTGGGGAACGTGGGGTGGGTGGAAATTTGTGGATCCACGCAGAATCCAGAACTTTCCATCACAGAAATGTGGGGAAAATTTGTTTTTTTTGTCAATTTTTTACGTTTGCAAGGGATTCTGGGTAACAGACCATGGTGGGAGGCAGTCAAGTCACCCCTTCCTGGATTCCCCTTGGTGTCTAGTTTTAAAAAATGTATAGGTTTGCTAGGTTTCCCTAGGTGCCGGCAGGGCTAGGGTTCAAAAACTACAGCTAGTCACTTTGCCAAAAAAGGGTCATTTTTCACTGCAAAATTGAGGTGTGACCACGTTGCGTTTTGCGCCGTTTCCTGTCGCGGGCACTAGGCCGACCCGCACAAGTGTTGTTACCATTTTTCTTGTAGGACTTTGGGGAACGCGGGGTGTGTGGAAATTTGTGGATCCACGCAGATTCCAGAATTTTCCATCATAGAAATGCGGGGAAAATGTGTTTTTTTTGTCAATTTTTTACGTTTGCAAGGGATTCTGGGTAACAGACCATGGTGGGAGGCAGTCAAGTCACCCATTCCTGGATTCCCCTGGGTGTCTAGTTTTCAAAAATGTATAGGTTTGCTAGGTTTCCCTAGGTGCCGGCAGGGGTAGGGTTAAAAAACTACAGCTATTCACTTTGCCAAAAAAGGGTCATTTTAAACTGCAAAATTGAGGTGTGACCACGTTGTGTTTTGCGCCGTTTCCTGTCGCGGGCACTAGGCCGACCCGCACAAGTGAGGTACCATTTTTCTCGTAGGACTTTGGGGAACGCGGGGTGGGTGGAAATTTGTAGATCCACTGTAGGAAGGTGGATATCTGACTATGGTTACCCCCAAATTTTTGCCTAGTGTCTAGCTGGTTTTTCGACTTAGTTGGCCTGAGATCCTGCCATTCAGGCTCTCAGGCTATCTGCTCTCTCTGTAAAATGGACTCCATGTACCCTAGGTACATACCCAATTGGTTGGATCACCCTGTCAGCCCCTGTACCAGTGTACACTAGGTACCCAGGGCATTGGTGTATCCAAGGCCTGCCAGGGGCTGAAGCATGTATTATGCCACCCCAGGCTTGGCCTAACAATCTGACACAACTGGCTGATCACTCAGCTGGGGTAAGTTGGTGTAATCACCTCTTACTTAGGTGTAGTATACCTATACCTAACCTTAAATGGGACACCTGGTAACCTATAAGTCACTCCTATGGCAGGCCTTAACAATCCTGAAGGCAGAGTGCTTGGTTCCATGTGAGATGGTGCTCTGGCATGAGCTGAGCCTGTCTGCAGTGGTCGGAACAACTTCCTTCTACTGTTTCCAGATATCGTCATACCATATACTCTTAAGTGCATTATGAACCTCGCGGTTAAATGCTATCTTTGGTTTGGCTTTATCAAAACATGTCGAGTAAGGTGTCATACGAATTGGAATACTAACCCCTCGCCAATTCTGGCGACGGGGTTAGCATTCCACCCTTCTAGAGGGACACGACATGTACAGTACCTGAAACCCGGGTAAAATCAGACATAGCCTCAGCTCCACAAAATGGATGCTGCCACCACAGACACAAGTCTGCCCTCCTGCTGCTGGGAGTCCTTCCAGCTTGGGAGGTGTGGACAAAGGGTTTCCTGCCAGGGGAGGTGCATGCACCACCCCAGACAGGATTTTGTGTATTGGTCAGGTAGGGCTTGAAAGAAACCAGACATGCCTGTGGCTCACAAGGAGCCTCGGTGCATATGCCAGTTCAAACCGGTCCTGGGGCACACCAGTCCCGGGCCTGGGGCGAGCTGGACAAAGGATTGGGGGTGTAACCACCCCCCTTCCTGGTCCCACCCATAGGGAGGGACCTAGCAGGTAGTCCGGCCCCTAGAATCCGCTTAAAGGTAGGAGCTGTGTCCTAAGACTTCAGACATCCTGGAATCAACTTGAAACTAAGAAGAAGACGGGAACTTCGACATTCTGCTGCACAGAAGACTGAAGAAAATCTCCCCTGTGGTCAGGGAGTGACCACCTTGCTAACGCAAGCACCATCCAGCGAATCACCGTCTGCTTTGCCGCCGCCTCCCGCCGGAGCCCGAGCCCAGAGACTGACAAGACCTGGACCTCCAGACCTCTCACCGCCCGATCCACAGTCCCTGCAAAGAGGAGACCCGTGGAGGCACCGAGACACGTGGAGCCAGCCATCTTGGAACGACTACGACAAGCTGACCAGTGCAACAACCGAGGCTCCCTCCAAGTTGTGCTTTGGGTCCTGAGAAGCCCAACCCTCGAGCAGCATCTGCACCAAAGGTGAGCCCTCCAGCATCTCCACGATCTGCGTGGGGCCCTTCTGCATTTTGCCACTCGACGCGCCTAACCGGTTGCTGGCCCGCTGGCTAGTGGCCATCTTGGCGACGAAATCTACGACAAACACCGCTGGTCTGGTTGCTCCAGACTGGCCCTTGCTCCCCTCCAAAGGAGCAATCCCTCTGACCTTGCTGGTCAGAACCAACAGCTGATTTCCGAATCCTCCTGCAATTGCTTTTGCCAAGGCTTGTTTGCTTCGATCAAGTCGCCGACACCGCCGACAGCGAGAGCCTGCGTGGGACAGCTCGTGAGCCGACTCCTGGACGTCGTCGACCTTCAGGGACCACGTGGCTGCGGAGACAAGCTACCCCTCATCACCTGTTTGCACCCGACATCGCCTGGTACCCACCTGGTGCCACGCTGGTCACTGGCTAGTGACTGTGAACACTGTCCCCTCTGCTTACAGGTCTTCAACATCTCCGATCCACTCTTGGATCCACTGCATCTCTTCCCGACCGACCGCCTGCAGCACTTTTGTCTACAGGCCCCACGGAACAGATAGAAGAAACCCGACGCACTTCGAGGCCTATGCACCCGCTTCCTGTGGGTGAGGTAAAGCTGGCACACCTGTGCCCAAGTGTAGTAATACATCTCTAGTGCCTGTGTTCCAAATCTTAAGTTCCTAGGTCATCCGGAAGATTCCTTTTGCAGTAACTTTGTACTTTTTACGCACCCATTGAAACCTATGGGAGCACGCGTGTGACTATTTGCTCTGCACACGCCACCCGTGGACCTCCTGGTCACTAACTGACGTTAGCTCCTTGTAGGCCCAGCGATTCTAGAGGCCCTAGGCCTTTTCCCTTTCCTGTTCGTGGTACTTATACCACTATTTTAGTATATGGTTTGAGTGGCCACCAGGGCCTATCCATATAACGTGCAACTTCTGTGTATTCTGTGATAATCTTGTTTGACGATTTGTGCTCCTGTGCTCATAAAGAGACTAGGGGTTACTTTGAGAAATAAATACATATATATTTTGAATATATATCTGTGTGGTGTCCTTTCATTGGTATAAAAGGGGGTTACTATTGGTAAAACAGCTTGCTTAACACGCATCACGAGTTTAGCCTCAAAGACTGCTTAGCCTACGCTACCACTAGGGCAGCTAGTCCAAAAAGGTTGACTTACAACCACACCATAAGGGTTGCTTGGCATGGTACAAGGTGGTCACTAGAACTAGTGAACAGCATATACCAGGCCAACTTCTCACATTGGTGAGCAGCGGTTGGATTTGAGCTTGCTGTGTTTTACCATTGTAATCTCTTGGTTACCAATTGAAAGATCACATAGGTACCTGTAGGTACATATAAAACAAGATTAGATATACTTAAGTTCTACTGAACTTAGTTGTTGTAGAGCAAAGGGAGTAGCACACCCTGACTACAACTACTAGATAGGTTTAGTAGGTAAACCCAAGTGTAGGTAGATTGCAACACATCCACCCACACTTAAGAGCAATGGCCGGGGCAGAGGGGTCCACTGTACCCATCTCTGTTGAGAGTGACCCCCAGAGGGCACCATCCAGCTTTGCTACCCTTAATCAGAATGAGCTCAGGCATTTGGCAACTCTTAGAGGCCTTAAACAGCCCAAGAACCCAAACTCTGCTGAGCTCAGAGAGCTCTTACAGAATGATGAGAATCAGAGAGCACTCAAGAAAGCTTCCCAGTTAGCCCCCTTAGGGACAGGAACAGGAGGCCCCCCTTCTGAAGATGCCACTGAAGTACCCCTTCCCAATAGTCACCCCTTAGATGGGATGCCTACCACAGAGGAAGAAAGTGATGGGGATACAGATGTGAGTGGGGATGAAGGGAGAACTAGCCCAGTGCCAAGTGTTATACTTGGCCCAGCTAAACTAAGGCTATTGGGGACTGACAGTGGGTTCACCCCATTGGATCTCCCCAGTGGACTTAACACAGGGCTTGGGAGGCAAAGGAATCGCTCAGGTGACTCCAATGCTTCTCATGGCTCTAGAGGCTCTCAAGGTCACTCCAGGAAAAGGATGACCACCCCTCAGAGGAGGGAACATGAGGCCAGAATGCAGGAAGCCCAGCTGAGGATCAGGAAGCAGGAGCTAGAAGTAGCCCTGATGGAAGAAAAACTGAGCAAGGCTAGGCAGCATAGAGAGAGTGGGTCTATACCCACTGGTGGCAGCAATGTCCCTAGGGACAAAGATAGGGTCTTTGACAATAGGAACCTGTCCAAGATTGTGCCCCCCTACAAAAGTGGGGATGACATCCACAAATGGATGACTGCTCTTGAGAGAGCCTGCAAAGTGCAGCAGGTTCCTGAAGACCAGTGGGCAGCAATCTTATGGCTCTCCTTTGAGGGGAGAGGCAGAGATAGACTCCTCACTGTTAGAGAAGAGGATGTCAGAAATTACAGAGTCCTGAAGAGTGTCCTAGTTGATGGGTTAGGCTTAACCACTGAACAGTACAGGTTAATGTTCAGAGACACCCAGAAGACACAGACTCAGGACTGGTCTGAATATGTGGAATGTGCCACTAAGGCTTTGGAGGGTTGGTTGCTGGGAAGTAAGGTGTCTGATTATACAGGATTGTACAATTTGATGATGAGAGAGCAGATTTTAAGTAATTGTCAAAACCAGCTTCTCCATCAACACCTGGTAGACTCAGATTTGACCTCTCCCCAAGAATTGGGAAAGAGGGCAGATAAATGGGTCAGGACCAGGATCAGGCCTAAAAACCAGGGTGGTGACCAAAAGAAAGATACCACCAAGCCTCAAGAGAAGGGTGGGGATAAAGAAAAAGAGAAACCTTCCTCAGGGCCCCAAAACTCCACACAGGGTGGTGGGTCCCAAGCTCCCTCCTCTACCACAGCTAAAAAGCCCTACTGCCATGAGTGTAAAACTCCTGGGCATTGGAAAACTGACAGCGGTTGCCCAAGGGCTAAAAACAAAACTGTTCCTCCAATTACTCCTGTCACACCACCTATTACTGTTAGCAGTAATCCCCCAGGTGGTGGGAGTGCCCCCAGAAATCTGGGTGGGTTTACTTGGGGAACACAGGGGGACCCTGGCTTAGCCAATTCCCCTACAGCAACCACTCTTGTCTGTGATGGTGGCATGGGGTTTGCCAACTTCACTGCCTGTCCCAACACTTTGGGTAGGTACAGACAGGAGCCCTACATCAATGGTACAAAAGCTGAGGCCTACAGAGACACTGGGGCTAGCATCACAATGGTGGCCCATTGGCTAGTTCCCTCTGAGCAGCTTTTGCCCGGTTTCTCCTACCAGGTGACTAACATTGATGGCAAACAGAACAGTCATCCCATGGCAGAGGTATGTCTCAGCTGGGGAGGGGTCACTGGCCCTAAAAGGGTAGCAGTGTCCCCAACCTTGCCTGTAGACTGCTTACTGGGGAATGACTTAGAACTCTCAGCTTGGGCTGGAGTTGAACAAGACACCCATTCTAAAATGGTAGGCCTTTCACAAAAGGGTAGGGGGGTTGTGCCATTCACAACCCCTGTCCAAATAGATTTCCTCCCTGAAAAGGTTGGAAGGGCAGTGGTAGCCACAGCCCAGGCACAGACAGACTTCCCTGTAGGGACTGGCAGAGCTGTGACAGTCACAGCTCAAACACAAACTGAGTGCCCCCCTGAAAAGGTTGGCAAGGCTGTAATGGTCTCAGCCTATACTCAGACTGACATAGGTGTAGTGAAGCCTGAAACAATGGATCACTCCACACAAACTGAGAGTAGTGGGGAGGAAGAAAAGTCTCCCTCTCCCCAGACATTAGGAAAAGGTCAGCCTCCTCAGGGATCTGACCTCACCCCTTGTGAAGGAACTGCCCCAGAGGTAGCCAGGCCTGGCCTGGCAGAGCCTCTGATGTCAGTGGCCCCTTCCAAGGTGGGATCCAGTCTGGTGCAGGTAGCCTGCCTCTCTCTACCCTGCCTCAGTCAGCCCAGGGCTGCAGAGGTCAGGGAGGCCAGTGGACCCCCAGAGGGCCCCTGTCCACAAGAACCCCCCCATCAAAAGAATGAGGATTGCCTGGCTAGTAGCCCTAGTCAGGTGATGGGTAAAAACATTCCTGAGGGATCTCCTTTACAGGTAGTTAGGGACCTCCCCCAGGGGGATTCTGTTGGGCACAGGCAAACATGGGACCTTAGGGCCCCAAACCTGACCTGTCCCTCCAGTAAGCCCACAAAAGGGACCCAGCCTCCAGCTTTAGGTAGCCAGAGGCTGACCCTGAGAGCACAGTGCAACTCAGTTAAAGAAAGAAAGGCATCCATGGTGGAGGATGATTGGAGGAAGCTGAGGCCTCACTTTGAGGACACTCACTTCAGTACTCCATCTCAACACCAGCCTTTTACTTTGCCAAGACACACCACAGGTAGAGATTCCCTATGGTGGAGACCCTCTGATACCCTTAGGGTGAGGGATTGCTTAGTGGACCATGAGACAGGGGGTAACCATGCCAGTGCTGGTTCCTCCTTATATGGCCACTTGGGCAATATAGGCTTACCTGGTCAAGGTCAGCCTTATCTCCCTTCGTTTGGGGGGGGGTTGTGTAGGAAGGTGGATATCTGACTATGGTTACCCCCAAATTTTTGCCTAGTGTCTAGCTGGTTTTTCGACTTAGTTGGCCTGAGATCCTGCCATTCAGGCTCTCAGGCTATCTGCTCTCTCTGTAAAATGGACTCCATGTACCCTAGGTACATACCCAATTGGTTGGATCACCCTGTCAGCCCCTGTACCAGTGTACACTAGGTACCCAGGGCATTGGTGTATCCAAGGCCTGCCAGGGGCTGAAGCATGTATTATGCCACCCCAGGCTTGGCCTAACAATCTGACACAACTGGCTGATCACTCAGCTGGGGTAAGTTGGTGTAATCACCTCTTACTTAGGTGTAGTATACCTATACCTAACCTTAAATGGGACACCTGGTAACCTATAAGTCACTCCTATGGCAGGCCTTAACAATCCTGAAGGCAGAGTGCTTGGTTCCATGTGAGATGGTGCTCTGGCATGAGCTGAGCCTGTCTGCAGTGGTCGGAACAACTTCCTTCTACTGTTTCCAGATATCGTCATACCATATACTCTTAAGTGCATTATGAACCTCGCGGTTAAATGCTATCTTTGGTTTGGCTTTATCAAAACATGTCGAGTAAGGTGTCATACGAATTGGAATACTAACCCCTCGCCAATTCTGGCGACGGGGTTAGCATTCCACCCTTCTAGAGGGACACGACATGTACAGTACCTGAAACCCGGGTAAAATCAGACATAGCCTCAGCTCCACAAAATGGATGCTGCCACCACAGACACAAGTCTGCCCTCCTGCTGCTGGGAGTCCTTCCAGCTTGGGAGGTGTGGACAAAGGGTTTCCTGCCAGGGGAGGTGCATGCACCACCCCAGACAGGATTTTGTGTATTGGTCAGGTAGGGCTTGAAAGAAACCAGACATGCCTGTGGCTCACAAGGAGCCTCGGTGCATATGCCAGTTCAAACCGGTCCTGGGGCACACCAGTCCCGGGCCTGGGGCGAGCTGGACAAAGGATTGGGGGTGTAACCACCCCCCTTCCTGGTCCCACCCATAGGGAGGGACCTAGCAGGTAGTCCGGCCCCTAGAATCCGCTTAAAGGTAGGAGCTGTGTCCTAAGACTTCAGACATCCTGGAATCAACTTGAAACTAAGAAGAAGACGGGAACTTCGACATTCTGCTGCACAGAAGACTGAAGAAAATCTCCCCTGTGGTCAGGGAGTGACCACCTTGCTAACGCAAGCACCATCCAGCGAATCACCGTCTGCTTTGCCGCCGCCTCCCGCCGGAGCCCGAGCCCAGAGACTGACAAGACCTGGACCTCCAGACCTCTCACCGCCCGATCCACAGTCCCTGCAAAGAGGAGACCCGTGGAGGCACCGAGACACGTGGAGCCAGCCATCTTGGAACGACTACGACAAGCTGACCAGTGCAACAACCGAGGCTCCCTCCAAGTTGTGCTTTGGGTCCTGAGAAGCCCAACCCTCGAGCAGCATCTGCACCAAAGGTGAGCCCTCCAGCATCTCCACGATCTGCGTGGGGCCCTTCTGCATTTTGCCACTCGACGCGCCTAACCGGTTGCTGGCCCGCTGGCTAGTGGCCATCTTGGCGACGAAATCTACGACAAACACCGCTGGTCTGGTTGCTCCAGACTGGCCCTTGCTCCCCTCCAAAGGAGCAATCCCTCTGACCTTGCTGGTCAGAACCAACAGCTGATTTCCGAATCCTCCTGCAATTGCTTTTGCCAAGGCTTGTTTGCTTCGATCAAGTCGCCGACACCGCCGACAGCGAGAGCCTGCGTGGGACAGCTCGTGAGCCGACTCCTGGACGTCGTCGACCTTCAGGGACCACGTGGCTGCGGAGACAAGCTACCCCTCATCACCTGTTTGCACCCGACATCGCCTGGTACCCACCTGGTGCCACGCTGGTCACTGGCTAGTGACTGTGAACACTGTCCCCTCTGCTTACAGGTCTTCAACATCTCCGATCCACTCTTGGATCCACTGCATCTCTTCCCGACCGACCGCCTGCAGCACTTTTGTCTACAGGCCCCACGGAACAGATAGAAGAAACCCGACGCACTTCGAGGCCTATGCACCCGCTTCCTGTGGGTGAGGTAAAGCTGGCACACCTGTGCCCAAGTGTAGTAATACATCTCTAGTGCCTGTGTTCCAAATCTTAAGTTCCTAGGTCATCCGGAAGATTCCTTTTGCAGTAACTTTGTACTTTTTACGCACCCATTGAAACCTATGGGAGCACGCGTGTGACTATTTGCTCTGCACACGCCACCCGTGGACCTCCTGGTCACTAACTGACGTTAGCTCCTTGTAGGCCCAGCGATTCTAGAGGCCCTAGGCCTTTTCCCTTTCCTGTTCGTGGTACTTATACCACTATTTTAGTATATGGTTTGAGTGGCCACCAGGGCCTATCCATATAACGTGCAACTTCTGTGTATTCTGTGATAATCTTGTTTGACGATTTGTGCTCCTGTGCTCATAAAGAGACTAGGGGTTACTTTGAGAAATAAATACATATATATTTTGAATATATATCTGTGTGGTGTCCTTTCATTGGTATAAAAGGGGGTTACTATTGGTAAAACAGCTTGCTTAACACGCATCACGAGTTTAGCCTCAAAGACTGCTTAGCCTACGCTACCACTAGGGCAGCTAGTCCAAAAAGGTTGACTTACAACCACACCATAAGGGTTGCTTGGCATGGTACAAGGTGGTCACTAGAACTAGTGAACAGCATATACCAGGCCAACTTCTCACATCCACCTAGATTCCAAAACTTTCCATCACAGAAATGTGGGGAAAATGTGTTTTTTTTGTCAATTTTTTATGTTTGCAAGGGATTCTGGGTAACAGACCATGGTGGGAGGCAGTCAAGTCACCCCTTCCTGGATTCCCCTGGGTGTCTAGTTTTAAAAAATGTATAGGTTTGCTAGGTTTCCCTAGGTGCCGGCAGGGCTAGGGTTCAAAAACTACAGCTAGTCACTTTGCCAAAAAAGGGTCATTTTTCACTGCAAAATTGAGGTGTGACCACGTTGCGTTTTGCGCCGTTTCCTGTCGCGGGCACTAGGCCGACCCGCACAAGTGAGGTACCATTTTTCTCGTAGGACTTTGGGGAACGTGGGGTGGGTGGAAATTTGTGGATCCACGCTGAATCCAGAACTTTCCATCACAGAAATGTGGGGAAAATTTGTTTTTTTTGTCAATTTTTTACGTTTGCAAGGGATTCTGGGTAACAGACCATGGTGGGAGGCAGTCAAGTCACCCCTTCCTGGATTCCCCTTGGTGTCTAGTTTTAAAAAATGTATAGGTTTGCTAGGTTTCCCTAGGTGCCGGCAGGGCTAGGGTTAAAAAACTACAGCTAGTCACTTTGCCAAAAAAGGGTCATTTTTCACTGCAAAATTGAGGTGTGACCACGTTGCGTTTAGCGCCGTTTCCTGTCGCGGACACTAGGCCGACCCGCACAAGTGAGGTACCATTTTTCTTGTAGGACTTTGGGGAACGCGGGCTGTGTGGAAATTTGTGGATCCACGCAGATTCCAGAATTTTCCATCATAGAAATGTGGGGAAAATGTGTTTTTTTTGTCAATTTTTTACGTTTGCAAGGGATTCTGGGTAACAGACCATGGTGGGAGGCAGTCAAGTCACCCATTCCTGGATTCCCCTGGGTGTCTAGTTTTCAAAAATGTATAGGTTTGCTAGGTTTCCCTAGGTGCCGGCAGGGCTAGGGTTAAAAAACTACAGCTATTCACTTTGCCAAAAAAGGGTCATTTTAAACTGCAAAATTGAGGTGTGACCACGTTGTGTTTTGCGCTGTTTCCTGTCGCGGGCACTAGGCCGACCCGCACAAGTGTTGTTACCATTTTTCTTGTAGGACTTTGGGGAACGCGGGGTGTGTGGAAATTTGTGGATCCACGCAGATTCCAGAATTTTCCATCATAGAAATGCGGGGAAAATGTGGTTTTTTTGTCAATTCTTTACGTTTGCAAGGGATTCTGGGTAACAGACCATGGTGGGAGGCAGTCAAGTCACCCATTCCTGGATTCCCCTGGGTGTCTAGTTTTCAAAAATGTATAGGTTTGCTAGGTTTCCCTAGGTGCCGGCAGGGCTAGGGTTAAAAAACTACAGCTATTCACTTTGCCAAAAAAGGGTCATTTTTCACTGCAAAATTGAGGTGTGACCACGTTGCGTTTTGCGCCGTTTCCTGTCGCGGGCACTAGGCCGACCCGCACAAGTGAGGTACCATTTTTCTCGTAGGACTTTGGGGAACGTGGGGTGGGTGGAAATTTGTGGATCCACGCTGAATCCAGAACTTTCCATCACAGAAATGTGGGGAAAATTTGTTTTTTTTGTCAATTTTTTACGTTTGCAAGGGATTCTGGGTAACAGACCATGGTGGGAGGCAGTCAAGTCACCCATTCCTGGATTCCCCTGGGTGTCTAGTTTTCAAAAATGTATAGGTTTGCTAGGTTTCCCTAGCTGCCGGCAGGGCTAGGGTTAAAAAACTACAGCTATTCACTTTGCCAAAAAAGGGTCATTTTAAACTGCAAAATTGAGGTGTGACCACGTTGTGTTTTGCGCCGTTTCCTGTCGCGGGCACTAGGCCGACCCGCACAAGTGAGGTACCATTTTTCTCGTAGGACTTTGGGGAACGCGGGGTGGGTGGAAATTTGTAGATCCACCTAGATTCCAAAACTTTCCATCACAGAAATGTGGGGAAAATGTGTTTTTTTTGTCAATTTTTTATGTTTGCAAGGGATTCTGGGTAACAGACCATGGTGGGAGGCAGTCAAGTCACCCCTTCCTGGATTCCCCTGGGTGTCTAGTTTTAAAAAATGTATAGGTTTGCTAGGTTTCCCTAGGTGCCGGCAGGGCTAGGGTTTAAAAACTACAGCTAGTCACTTTGCCAAAAAAGGGTCATTTTTCACTGCAAAATTGAGGTGTGACCACGTTGCGTTTTGCGCCGTTTCCTGTCGCGGGCACAAGGCCGACCCGCACAAGTGAGGTACCATTTTTCTCGTTGGACTTTGGGGAACGTGGGGTGGGTGGAAATTTGTGGATCCACGCTGAATCCAGAACTTTCCATCACAGAAATGTGGGGAAAATTTGTTTTTTTTGTCAATTTTTTACGTTTGCAAGGGATTCTGGGTAACAGACCATGGTGGGAGGCAGTCAAGTCACCCCTTCCTGGATTCCCCTTGGTGTCTAGTTTTAAAAAATGTATAGGTTTGCTAGGTTTCCCTAGGTGCCGGCAGGGCTAGGGTTAAAAAACTACAGCTAGTCACTTTGCCAAAAAAGGGTCATTTTTCACTGCAAAATTGAGGTGTGACCACGTTGCGTTTAGCGCCGTTTCCTGTCGCGGACACTAGGCCGACCCGCACAAGTGAGGTACCATTTTTCTTGTAGGACTTTGGGGAACGCGGGCTGTGTGGAAATTTGTGGATCCACGCAGATTCCAGAATTTTCCATCATAGAAATGTGGGGAAAATGTGTTTTTTTTGTCAATTTTTTACGTTTGCAAGGGATTCTGGGTAACAGACCATGGTGGGAGGCAGTCAAGTCACCCATTCCTGGATTCCCCTGGGTGTCTAGTTTTCAAAAATGTATAGGTTTGCTAGGTTTCCCGAGGTGCCGGCAGGGCTAGGGTTCAAAAACTACAGCTATTCACTTTGCCAAAAAAGGGTCATTTTAAACTGCAAAATTGAGGTGTGACCACGTTGTGTTTTGCGCCGTTTCCTGTCGCGGGCACTAGGCCGACCCCCACAAGTGAGGTACCATTTTCTCGTAGGACTTTGGGGAACGCGGGGTGGGTGTAAATTTGTAGATCCACACAGATTCCAGAACTTTCCATCACAGAAATGTGGGGAAAATGTGTTTTTTTTGTCAATTTTTTATGTTTGCAAGGGATTCTGGGTAACAGACCATGGTGGGAGGCAGTCAAGTCACCCCTTCCTGGATTCCCCTGGGTGTCTAGTTTTCAAAAATGTATAGGTTTGCTAGGTTTCCCTAGGTGCCGGCAGGGCTAGGGTTCAAAAACTACAGCTAGTCACTTTGCCAAAAAAGGGTCATTTTTCACTGCAAAATTGAGGTGTGACCACGTTGCGTGTTGTGCCGTTTCCTGTCGCGGGCACTGGGCCGACCCGCACAAGTGAGGTACCATTTTTCTCGTAGGACTTTGGGGAACGCAGGGTGGGTGGAAATTTGTGGATCCACGCAGATTCCAGAACTTTCCATCACAGAAATGTGGGTAAAATGTGTTTTTTTTGTCAATTTTTTATGTTTGCAAGGGATTCTGGGTAACAGACCATGGTGGGAGGCAGTCAAGTCACCCCTTCCTGGATTCCCCTGGGTGTCTAGTTTTCAAAAATGTATAGGTTTGCTAGGTTTCCCTAGGTGCCGGCAGGGCTAGGGTTAAAAAACTACAGCTAGTCACTTTGCCAAAAAAGGGTCATTTTTCACTGCAAAATTGAGGTATGACCACGTTGCGTTTTGTGCCGTTTCCTGTCGCGGGCACTAGGCCGACCCGCACAAGTGAGGTACCAAATTTCTCGTAGGACTTTGGGGAACGCAGGGTGGGTGGAAATTTGTGGATCCACGCAGATTCCAGAACTTTCCATCACAGAAATGTGGGGAAAATGTCTTTTTTTTGTCAATTTTTTACATTTGCAAGGGATTCTGGGTAACAGACCATGGTGGGAGGCAGTCCAGTCACCCCATCCTGGATTCCCCTGGGTGTCTAGTTTTCAAAAATATATAGGTTTGCTAGGTTTCCCTAGGTGCTGGCAGGGCTAGGGTTCAAAAACTACAGCTCGTCCCTTTGCCAAAAAAGGGTAATTTTTCACTGCAAAATTGAGGTGTGACCACGTTGCGTTTTGCGCCATTTCCTGTCGCGGGCACTAGGCCGACCCGCACAAGTGAGGTACCATTTTTCTCGTAGGACTTTGGGGAATGCAGGGTTGGTGGAAATTTGTGGATCCATGCAGATTCCAGAACTTTCCATCACAGAAATGTGGGTAAAATGTGGTTTTTTTGTCAATTTTTTATGTTTGCAAGGGATTCTGGGTAACAGACCATGGTGGGAGGCAGTGAAGTCATCCCATCCTGGATTCCCCTGGGTGTCTAGTTTTCAAAAATGTATAGGTTTGCTAGGTTTCCCTAGGTGCCGTCAGGGCTAGGGTTCAAAAACTACAGCTAGTCACTTTGCCAAAAAAGGGTCATTTGTCACTGCAAAATTGAGGTGTGACCACGTTGCGATTTGCGCCGTTTCCTGTCACGGGCACTAGGCCGACCCGCACAAGTGAGGTACCATTTTTCTCGTAGGACTTTGGGGAACGCGGGGTGGGTGTAAATTTGTGGATCCAAGCAGATTCCAGAACTTTCCATCACAGAAATGTGGGGAAAATGTGTTTTTTTTGTCAATTTTTTACGTTTGCAAGGGATTCTGGGTAACAGACCATGGTGGGAGGCAGTCAAGTCACCCCTTCCTGGATTCCCCTGGGTGTCTAGTTTTCAAAAATGTATAGGTTTGCTAGGTTTCCCTAGGTGCCGGCAGGGCTAGGGTTCAAAAACTACAGCTAGTCACTTTGCCAAAAAAGGGTCATTTTTCACTGCAAAATTGAGGTGTGACCACGTTGCGTTTTGCGCCGTTTCCTGTCGCAGGCACTAGGCCGACCCGCACAAGTGAGGTACCATTTTTCTCGTAGGACTTTGGGGAACGCAGGGTGGGTGGAAATTTGTGGATCCACACAGATTCCAGAACTTTCCATCACAGAAATGTGGGTAAAATGTGTTTTTTTTGTCGATTTTTTATGTTTGCAAGGGATTCTGGGTAACAGACCATGGTGGGAGGCAGTCAAGTCACCCCATCCTGGATTCCCCTGGGTGTCTAGTTTTCAAAAATGTATAGGTTTGCTAGGTTTCCCTAGGTGCCGGCAGGGCTAGGGTTCAAAAACTACAGCTAGTCACTTTGCCAAAAAAGAGTCATTTTTCACTGCAAAATTGAGGTGTGACCACGTTGCGTTTTGCGCTGTTTCCTGTCGCGGGCACTAGGCCGACCCGCACAACTGAGGTACCATTTTTCTCGTTGGACTTTGGGGAACGTGGGGTGGGTGGAAATTTGTGGATCCACGCAGAATCCAGAACTTTCCATCACAGAAATGTGGGCAAAATTTGGTTTTTTTGTCAATTTTTTACGTTTGCAAGGGATTCTGGGTAACAGACCATGGTGGGAGGCAGTCAAGTCACCCATTCCTGGATTCCCCTGGGTGTCTAGTTTTCAAAAATGTATAGGTTTGCTAGGTTTCCCTAGGTGCCGGCAGGCCTAGGGTTAAAAAACTACAGCTATTCACTTTGCCAAAAAAGGGTCATTTTAAACTGCAAAATTGAGGTGTGACCACGTTGTGTTTTGCGCCGTTTCCTGTCGCGGGCACTAGGCCGACCCGCACAAGTGAGGTACCATTTTTCTCGTAGGACTTTGGGGAACGCGGGGTGGGTGGAAATTTGTAGATCCACCTAGATTCCAAAACTTTCCATCACAGAAATGTGGGGAAAATGTGTTTTTTTTGTCAATTTTTTATGTTTGCAAGGGATTCTGGGTAACAGACCATGGTGGGAGGCAGTCAAGTCACCCCTTCCTGGATTCCCCTGGGTGTCTAGTTTTAAAAAATGTATAGGTTTGCTAGGTTTCCCTAGGTGCCGGCAGGGCTAGGGTTCAAAAACTACAGCTAGTCACTTTGCCAAAAAAGGGTCATTTTTCACTGCAAAATTGAGGTGTGACCACGTTGCGTTTTGCGCCGTTTCCTGTCGCGGGCACTAGGCCGACCCGCACAAGTGAGGTACCATTTTTCTCGTAGGACTTTGGGGAACGTGGGGTGGGTGGAAATTTGTGGATCCACGCTGAATCCAGAACTTTCCATCACAGAAATGTGGGGAAAATTTGTTTTTTTTGTCAATTTTTTACGTTTGCAAGGGATTCTGGGTAACAGACCATGGTGGGAGGCAGTCAAGTCACCCCATCCTGGATTCCCCTGGGTGTCTAGTTTTCAAAAATGTATAGGTTTGCTAGGTTTCCCTAGGTGCCGGCAGGGCTAGGGTTCAAAAACTACAGCTAGTCACTTTGCCAAAAAAGGGTCATTTTTCACTGCAAAATTGAGGTGTGACCACGTTGCGATTTGCGCCGTTTCCTGTCACGGGCACTAGGCCGACCCGCACAAGTGAGGTACCATTTTTCTCGTAGGACTTTGGGGAACACGGGGTGGGTGTAAATTTGTGGATCCACGCAGATTCCAGAACTTTCCATCACAGAAATGTGGGGAAAATGTGTTTTTTTTGTCAATTTTTTATGTTTGCAAGGGATTCTGGGTAACAGACCATGGTGGGAGGCAGTCAAGTCACCCCTTCCTGGATTCCCCTGGATGTCTAGTTTTCAAAAATGTATAGGTTTGCTAGGTTTCCCTAGGTGCCGGCAGGGCTAGGGTTCAAAAACTACAGCTAGTCACTTTGCCAAAAAAGAGTCATTTTTCACTGCAAAATTGAGGTGTGACCACGTTGCGTTTTGCGCTGTTTCCTGTCGCGGGCACTAGGCCGACCCGCACAACTGAGGTACCATTTTTCTCGTTGGACTTTGGGGAACGTGGGGTGGGTGGAAATTTGTGGATCCACGCAGAATCCAGAACTTTCCATCACAGAAATGTGGGGAAAATTGGTTTTTTTTGTCAATTTTTTACGTTTGCAAGGGATTCTGGGTAACAGACCATGGTGGGAGGCAGTCAAGTCACCCCTTCCTGGATTCCCCTTGGTGTCTAGTTTTAAAAAATGTATAGGTTTGCTAGGTTTCCCTAGGTGCCGGCAGGGCTAGGGTTCAAAAACTACAGCTAGTCACTTTGCCAAAAAAGGGTCATTTTTCACTGCAAAATTGAGGTGTGACCACGTTGCGTTTTGCGCCGTTTCCTGTCGCGGGCACTAGGCCGACCCGCACAAGTGTTGTTACCATTTTTCTTGTAGGACTTTGGGGAATGCGGGGTGTGTGGAAATTTGTGGATCCACGCAGATTCCAGAATTTTCCATCATAGAAATGCGGGGAAAATGTGGTTTTTTTGTCAATTTTTTACGTTTGCAAGGGATTCTGGGTAACAGACCATGGTGGGAGGCAGTCAAGTCACCCATTCCTAAATTCCCCTGGGTGTCTAGTTTTCAAAAATGTATAGGTTTGCTAGGTTTCCCTAGCTGCCGGCAGGGCTAGGGTTAAAAAACTACAGCTATTCACTTTGCCAAAAAAGGGTCATTTTAAACTGCAAAATTGAGGTGTGACCACGTTGTGTTTTGCGCCGTTTCCTGTCGCGGGCACTAGGCCGACCCGCACAAGTGAGGTACCATTTTTCTCGTAGGACTTTGGGGAACGCGGGGTGGGTGGAAATTTGTAGATCCACCTAGATTCCAAAACTTTCCATCACAGAAATGTGTGGAAAATGTGTTTTTTTTGTCAATTTTTTATGTTTGCAAGGGATTCTGGGTAACAGACCATGGTGGGAGGCAGTCAAGTCACCCCTTCCTGGATTCCCCTGGGTCTCTAGTTTTCAAAAATGTATAGGTTTGCTAGGTTTCCCTAGGTGCCGGCAGGGCTAGGGTTAAAAAACTACAGCTAGTCACTTTGCCAAAAAAGAGTCATTTTTCACTGCAAAATTGAGGTGTGACAACGTTGCGTTTTGCGCCGTTTCCTGTCGCGGGCACTAGGCCGACCCGCACAAGTGAGGTACCATTTTTCTCGTAGGACTTTGGGGAACGTGGGGTGGGTGGAAATTTGTGGATCCACGCTGAATCCAGAACTTTCCATCACAGAAATGTGGGGAAAATTTGTTTTTTTTGTCAATTTTTTACGTTTGCAAGGGATTCTGGGTAACAGACCATGGTGGGAGGCAGTCAAGTCACCCCTTCCTGGATTCCCCTTGGTGTCTAGTTTTAAAAAATGTATAGGTTTGCTAGGTTTCCCTAGGTGCCGGCAGGGCTAGGGTTAAAAAACTACAGCTAGTCACTTTGCCAAAAAAGGGTCATTTTTCACTGCAAAATTGAGGTGTGACCTCGTTGCGTTTAGCGCCGTTTCCTGTCGCGGGCACTAGGCCGACCCGCACAAGTGAGGTACCATTTTTCTTGTAGGACTTTGGGGAACGCGGGGTGTGTGGAAATTTGTGGATCCACGCAGATTCCAGAATTTTCCATCTTAGAAATGTGGGGAAAATGTGTTTTTTTTGTCAATTTTTTACGTTTGCAAGGGATTCTGGGTAACAGACCATGGTGGGAGGCAGTCAAGTCACCCATTCTTGGATTC
Organism: Triturus cristatus; assembly: GCF_964204655.1. Taxonomy (NCBI): domain Eukaryota; kingdom Metazoa; phylum Chordata; class Amphibia; order Caudata; family Salamandridae; genus Triturus; species Triturus cristatus. The sequence continues at coordinate 57,088 of NW_028187871.1, read as the reverse complement.
CCCTGGGTGTCTAGTTTTCAAAAATGTATAGGTTTGCTAGGTTTCCCTAGGTGCCGGCAGGGCTAGGGTTCAAAAACTACAGCTATTCACTTTGCCAAAAAAGGGTCATTTTAAACTGCAAAATTGAGGTGTGACCACATTGCGTTTTGCGCCGTTTCCTGTTGCGGGCACTAGGCCGACCCGCACAAGTGAGGTACCATTTTTCTTGTTGGACTTTGGGGAACGCGGGGTGTGTGGAAATTTGTGGATCCACGCAGATTCCAGAACTTTCCATCACAGAAATGTGGGTAAAATGTGTTTTTTTTGTCAATTTTTTATGTTTGCAAGGGATTCTGGGTAACAGACCATGGTGGGAGGCAGTCAAGTCATCCCATCCTGGATTCCCCTGGGTGTCTAGTTTTCAAAAATGTATAGGTTTGCTAGGTTTCCCTAGGTGCCGGCAGGGCTAGGGTTCAAAAACTACAGCTAGTCACTTTGCCAAAAAAGGGTCATTTTTCACTGCAAAATTGAGGTGTGACCACGTTGCGTTTTGTGCCGTTTCTTGTCGCGGGCACTAGGCCGACCCGCACAAGTGAGGTACCAAATTTCACGTAGGACTTTGGGGAACGCGGGGTGGGTGGAAATTTGTGGATCCACGCAGATTCCAGAACTTTCCATCACAGAAATGTGCGGAAAATGTGTTTTTTTTGTCAATTTTTTATGTTTGCAAGGGATTCTGGGTAACAGACCATGGTGGGAGGCAGTCAAGTCATCCCATCCTGGATTCCCCTGGGTGTCTAGTTTTCAAAAATGTATAGGTTTGCTAGGTTTCCCTAGGTGCCGGCAGGGCTAGGGTTCAAAAACTACAGCTAGTCACTTTGCCAAAAAAGGGTCATTTTAAACTGCAAAATTGAGGTGTGACCACGTTGTGTTTTGCGCCGTTTCCTGTCGCGGGCACTAGGCCGACCCGCACAAGTGAGGTACCATTTTTCTCGTAGGACTTTGGGGAACGCGGGGTGGGTGGAAATTTGTAGATCCACCTAGATTCCAAAACTTTCCATCACAGAAATGTGGGGAAAATGTGTTTTTTTTGTCAATTTTTTATGTTTGCAAGGGATTCTGGGTAACAGACCATGGTGGGAGGCAGTCAAGTCACCCCTTCCTGGATTCCCCTGGGTGTCTAGTTTTAAAAAATGTATAGGTTTGCTAGGTTTCCCTAGGTGCCGGCAGGGCTAGGGTTCAAAAACTACAGCTAGTCACTTTGCCAAAAAAGGGTCATTTTTCACTGCAAAATTGAGGTGTGACCACGTTGCGTGTTGCGCCGTTTCCTGTCGCGGGCACTAGGCCGACCCGCACAAGTGAGGTACCATTTTTCTCGTAGGACTTTGGGGAACGTGGGGTGGGTGGAAATGTGTGGATCCACGCTGAATCCAGAACTTTCCATCACAGAAATGTGGGGAAAATTTGTTTTTTTTGTCAATTTTTTACGTTTGCAAGGGATTCTGGGTAACAGACCATGGTGGGAGGCAGTCAAGTCACCCATTCCTGGATTCCCCTGGGTGTCTAGTTTTCAAAAATGTATAGGTTTGCTAGGTTTCCCTAGGTGCCGGCAGGGCTAGGGTTCAAAAACTACAGCTAGTCACTTTGCCAAAAAAGGGTCATTTTTCACTGCAAAATTGAGGTGTGACCACGTTGCGTTTAGCGCCGTTTCCTGTCGCGGGCACTAGGCCGACCCGCACAAGTGAGGTACCATTTTTCTTGTAGGACTTTGGGGAACGCGGGGTGTGTGGAAATTTGTGGATCCACGCAGATTCCAGAATTTTCCATCACAGAAATGTGGGGAAAATGTGTTTTTTTTGTCAATTTTTTACGTTTGCAAGGGATTCTGGGTAACAGACCATGGTGGGAGGCAGTCAAGTCACCCCATCCTGGATTCCCCTGGGTGTCTAGTTTTCAAAAATGTATAGGTTTGCTAGGTTTCCCTAGGTGCCGGCAGGGCTAGGGTTCAAAAACTACAGCTAGTCACTTTGCCAAAAAAGGGTCATTTTAAACTGCAAAATTGAGGTGTGACCACGTTGTGTTTTGCGCCGTTTCCTGTCGCGGGCACTAGGCCGACCCGCACAAGTGAGGTACCATTTTTCTCGTAGGACTTTGGGGAACGCGGGGTGGGTGGAAATTTGTAGATCCACCTAGATTCCAAAACTTTCCATCACAGAAATGTGGGGAAAATGTGTTTTTTTTGTCAATTTTTTATGTTTGCAAGGGATTCTGGGTAACAGACCATGGTGGGAGGCAGTCAAGTCACCCCTTCCTGGATTCCCCTGGGTGTCTAGTTTTAAAAAATGTATAGGTTTGCTAGGTTTCCCTAGGTGCCGGCAGGGCTAGGGTTCAAAAACTACAGCTAGTCACTTTGCCAAAAAAGGGTCATTTTTCACTGCAAAATTGAGGTGTGACCACGTTGCGTGTTGCGCCGTTTCCTGTCGCGGGCACTAGGCCGACCCGCACAAGTGAGGTACCATTTTTCTCGTAGGACTTTGGGGAACGTGGGGTGGGTGGAAATGTGTGGATCCACGCTGAATCCAGAACTTTCCATCACAGAAATGTGGGGAAAATTTGTTTTTTTTGTCAATTTTTTACGTTTGCAAGGGATTCTGGGTAACAGACCATGGTGGGAGGCAGTCAAGTCACCCATTCCTGGATTCCCCTGGGTGTCTAGTTTTCAAAAATGTATAGGTTTGCTAGGTTTCCCTAGGTGCCGGCAGGGCTAGGGTTCAAAAACTACAGCTAGTCACTTTGCCAAAAAAGGGTCATTTTTCACTGCAAAATTGAGGTGTGACCACGTTGCGTTTAGCGCCGTTTCCTGTCGCGGGCACTAGGCCGACCCGCACAAGTGAGGTACCATTTTTCTTGTAGGACTTTGGGGAACGCGGGGTGTGTGGAAATTTGTGGATCCACGCAGATTCCAGAATTTTCCATCACAGAAATGTGGGGAAAATGTGTTTTTTTTGTCAATTTTTTACGTTTGCAAGGGATTCTGGGTAACAGACCATGGTGGGAGGCAGTCAAGTCACCCCATCCTGGATTCCCCTGGGTGTCTAGTTTTCAAAAATGTATAGGTTTGCTAGGTTTCCCTAGGTGCCGGCAGGGCTAGGGTTCAAAAACTACAGCTAGTCACTTTGCCAAAAAAGGGTCATTTTTCACTGCAAAATTGAGGTGTGACCACGTTGCGATTTGCGCCGTTTCCTGTCACGGGCACTAGGCCGACCCGCACAAGTGAGGTACCATTTTTCTCGTAGGACTTTGGGGAACGCGGGGTGGGTGTAAATTTGTGGATCCACGCAGATTCCAGAACTTTCCATCACAGAAATGTGGGGAAAATGTGTTTTTTTTGTCAATTTTTTATGTTTGCAAGGGATTCTGGGTAACAGACCATGGTGGGAGGCAGTCAAGTCACCCCTTCCTGGATTCCCCTGGATGTCTAGTTTTCAAAAATGTATAGGTTTGCTAGGTTTCCCTAGGTGCCGGCAGGGCTAGGGTTCAAAAACTACAGCTAGTCACTTTGCCAAAAAAGAGTCATTTTTCACTGCAAAATTGAGGTGTGACCACGTTGCGTTTTGCGCTGTTTCCTGTCGCGGGCACTAGGCCGACCCGCACAACTGAGGTACCATTTTTCTCGTTGGACTTTGGGGAACGTGGGGTGGGTGGAAATTTGTGGATCCACGCAGAATCCAGAACTTTCCATCACAGAAATGTGGGGAAAATTTGTTTTTTTTGTCAATTTTTTACGTTTGCAAGGGATTCTGGGTAACAGACCATGGTGGGAGGCAGTCAAGTCACCCCTTCCTGGATTCCCCTTGGTGTCTAGTTTTAAAAAATGTATAGGTTTGCTAGGTTTCCCTAGGTGCCGGCAGGGCTAGGGTTCAAAAACTACAGCTAGTCACTTTGCCAAAAAAGGGTCATTTTTCACTGCAAAATTGAGGTGTGACCACGTTGCGTTTTGCGCCGTTTCCTGTCGCGGGCACTAGGCCGACCCGCACAAGTGTTGTTACCATTTTTCTTGTAGGACTTTGGGGAACGCGGGGTGTGTGGAAATTTGTGGATCCACGCAGATTCCAGAATTTTCCATCATAGAAATGCGGGGAAAATGTGGTTTTTTTGTCAATTTTTTACGTTTGCAAGGGATTCTGGGTAACAGACCATGGTGGGAGGCAGTCAAGTCACCCATTCCTGGATTCCCCTGGGTGTCTAGTTTTCAAAAATGTATAGGTTTGCTAGGTTTCCCTAGCTGCCGGCAGGGCTAGGGTTAAAAAACTACAGCTATTCACTTTGCCAAAAAAGGGTCATTTTAAACTGCAAAATTGAGGTGTGACCACGTTGTGTTTTGCGCCGTTTCCTGTCGCGGGCACTAGGCCGACCCGCACAAGTGAGGTACCATTTTTCTCGTAGGACTTTGGGGAACGCGGGGTGGGTGGAAATTTGTAGATCCACCTAGATTCCAAAACTTTCCATCACAGAAATGTGGGGAAAATGTGTTTTTTTTGTCAATTTTTTATGTTTGCAAGGGATTCTGGGTAACAGACCATGGTGGGAGGCAGTCAAGTCACCCCTTCCTGGATTCCCCTGGGTGTCTAGTTTTCAAAAATGTATAGGTTTGCTAGGTTTCCCTAGGTGCCGGCAGGGCTAGGGTTAAAAAACTACAGCTAGTCACTTTGCCAAAAAAGGGTCATTTTTCACTGCAAAATTGAGGTGTGACCACGTTGCGTTTTGCGCCGTTTCCTGTCGCGGGCACTAGGCCGACCCGCACAAGTGAGGTACCATTTTTCTCGTAGGACTTTGGGGAACGTGGGGTGGGTGGAAATTTGTGGATCCACGCTGAATCCAGAACTTTCCGTCACAGAAATGTGGGGAAAATTTGTTTTTTTTTGTCAATTTTTTACGTTTGCAAGGGATTCTGGGTAACAGACCATGGTGGGAGGCAGTCAAGTCACCCCTTCCTGGATTCCCCTTGGTGTCTAGTTTTAAAAAATGTATAGGTTTGCTAGGTTTCCCTAGGTGCCGGCAGGGCTAGGGTTAAAAAACTACAGCTAGTCACTTTGCCAAAAAAGGGTCATTTTTCACTGCAAAATTGAGGTGTGACCTCGTTGCGTTTAGCGCCGTTTCCTGTCGCGGGCACTAGGCCGACCCGCACAAGTGAGGTACCATTTTTCTTGTAGGACTTTGGGGAACGCGGGGTGTGTGGAAATTTGTGGATCCACGCAGATTCCAGAATTTTCCATCTTAGAAATGTGGGGAAAATGTGTTTTTTTTGTCAATTTTTTACGTTTGCAAGGGATTCTGGGTAACAGACCATGGTGGGAGGCAGTCAAGTCACCCATTCCTGGATTCCCCTGGGTGTCTAGTTTTCAAAAATGTATAGGTTTGCTAGGTTTCCCTAGGTGCCGGCAGGGCTAGGGTTCAAAAACTACAGCTATTCACTTTGCCAAAAAAGGGTCATTTTAAACTGCAAAATTGAGGTGTGACCACGTTGCGTTTTGCGCCGTTTCCTGTTGCGGGCACTAGGCCGACCCGCACAAGTGAGGTACCATTTTTCTTGTAGGACTTTGGGGAACGCGGGGTGTGTGGAAATTTGTGGATCCACGCAGATTCCAGAACTTTCCATCACAGAAATGTGGGTAAAATGTGTTTTTTTTGTCAATTTTTTATGTTTGCAAGGGATTCTGGGTAACAGACCATGGTGGGAGGCAGTCAAGTCATCCCATCCTGGATTCCCCTGGGTGTCTAGTTTTCAAAAATGTATAGGTTTGCTAGGTTTCCCTAGGTGCCGGCAGGGCTAGGGTTCAAAAACTACAGCTAGTCACTTTGCCAAAAAAGGGTCATTTTTCACTGCAAAATTGAGGTGTGACCACGTTGCGTTTTGTGCCGTTTCTTGTCGCGGGCACTAGGCCGACCCGCACAAGTGAGGTACCAAATTTCACGTAGGACTTTGGGGAACGCGGGGTGGGTGGAAATTTGTGGATCCACGCAGATTCCAGAACTTTCCATCACAGAAATGTGCGGAAAATGTGTTTTTTTTGTCAATTTTTTACATTTGCAAGGGATTCTGGGTAACAGACCATGGTGGGAGGCAGTCAAGTCACCCCATACTGGATTCCCCTGGGTGTCTAGTTTTCAAAAATGTATAGGTTTGCTAGGTTTCCCTAGGTGCCGGCAGGGCTAGGGTTCAAAAACTACAGCTCGTCACTTTGCCAAAAAAGGGTCATTTTTCACTGCAAAATTGAGGTGTGACCACGTTGCGTTTTGCGCCATTTCCTGTCGCGGGCACTAGGCCGACCTGCACAAGTGAGGTACCATTTTTCTCGTAGGACTTTGGGGAACGCAGGGTGGGTGGAAATTTGTGGATCCACGCAGATTCCAGAACTTTCCATCACAGAAATGTGGGTAAAATGTGTTTTTTTTGTTGATTTTTTATGTTTGCAAGGGATTCTGGGTAACAGACCATGGTGGGAGGCAGTCAAGTCACCCCATCCTGGATTCCCCTGGGTGTCTAGTTTTCAAAAATGTATAGGTTTGCTAGGTTTCCCTAGGTGCCGGCAGGGCTAGGGTTCAAAAACTACAGCTAGTCACTTTGCCAAAAAAGGATAATTTTTCACTGCAAAATTGAGGTGTGACCACGTTGCGATTTGCGCCGTTTCCTGTCACGGGCACTAGGCCGACCCACACAAGTGAGGTACCATTTTTCTCGTAGGACTTTGGGGAACGCGGGGTGGGTGTAAATTTGTGGATCCAAGCAGATTCCAGAACTTTCCATCACAGAAATGTGGGGAAAATATGTTTTTTTTGTCAATTTTTTACGTTTGCAAGGGATTCTGGGTAACAGACCATGGTGGGAGGCAGTCAAGTCACCCATTCCTGGATTCCCCTGGGTGTCTAGTTTTCAAAAATGTATAGGTTTGCTAGGTTTCCCTAGGTGCCGGCAGGGCTAGGGTTCAAAAACTACAGCTATTCACTTTGCCAAAAAAGGGTCATTTTAAACTGCAAAATTGAGGTGTGACCACGTTGTGTTTTGCTCCGTTTCCTGTCGCGGGCACTAGGCCGACCCGCACAAGTGAGGTACCATTTTTCTCGTAGGACTTTGGGGAACGCGGGGTGGGTGGAAATTTGTAGATCCACGCAGATTCCAGAACTTTCCATCACAGAAATGTGGGGAAAATGTGTTTTTTTTGTCAATTTTTTATGTTTGCAAGGGATTCTGGGTAACAGACCATGGTGGGAGGCAGTCAAGTCACCCCTTCCTGGATTCCCCTGGGTGTCTAGTTTTAAAAAATGTATAGGTTTGCTAGGTTTCCCTAGGTGCCGGCAGGGCTAGGGTTCAAAAACTACAGTTAGTCACTTTGCCAAAAAAGGGTCATTTTTCACTGCAAAATTGAGGTGTGACCACTTTGCGTTTTGCGCCGTTTCCTGTCGCGGGCACTAGGCCGACCCGCACAAGTGAGGTACCATTTTTCTCGTAGGACTTTGGGGAACGTGGGGTGGGTGGAAATTTGTGGATCCACGCTGAATCTAGAACTTTCCATCACAGAAATGTGGGGCAAATTTGTTTTTTTTGTCTATTTTTTACGTTTGCAAGGGATTCTGGGTAACAGACCTTGGTGGGAGGCAGTCAAGTCACCCCTTCCTGGATTCCCCTGGGTGTCTAGTTTTCAAAAATGTATAGGTTTGCTAGGTTTCCCTAGGTGCCGGCAGGGCTAGGGTTCAAAAACTACAGCTAGTCACTTTGCCAAAAAAGGGTCATTTTTCACTGCAAAATTGAGGTGTGACCACATTGCGTTTTGCGCCGTTTCCTGTCGCGGGCACTAGGCCGACCCGCACAAGTGAGGTACCATTTTTCTTGTAGGACTTTGGGGAACGCGGGGTGTGTGGAAATTTGTGGATCCACGCAGATTCCAGAACTTTCCATCACAGAAATGTGGGTAAAATGTAGTTTTTTTGTCGATTTTTTATGTTTGCAAGGGATTCTGGGTAACAGACCATGGTGGGAGGCAGTCAAGTCACCCCATTCTGGATTCCCCTGGGTGTCTAGTTTTCAAAAATGTATAGGTTTGCTAGGTTTCCCTAGGTGCCGGCAGGGCTAGGGTTCAAAAACTACAGCTAGTCACTTTGCCAAAAAAGGGTCATTTTTCACTGCAAAATTGAAGTGTGATCACGTTGCGATTTGCGCCGTTTCCTGTCACGGGCACTAGGCCGACCCGCACAAGTGAGGTACCATTTTTCTCGTAGGACTTTGGGGAACGCGGGGTGGGTGTAAATTTGTGGATCCAAGCAGATTCCAGAACTTTCCATCACAGAAATGTGGGGAAAATGTGTTTTTTTTGTCAATTTTTTACGTTTGCAAGGGATTCTGGGTAACAGACCATGGTGGGAGGCAGTCAAGTCACCCCTTCCTGGATTCCCCTGGGTGTCTAGTTTTCAAAAATGTATAGGTTTGCTAGGTTTCCCTAGGTGCCGGCAGGGCTAGGGTTCAAAAACTACAGCTATTCACTTTGCCAAAAAAGGGTCATTTTAAACTGCAAAATTGAGGTGTGACCACGTTGTGTTTTGCGCCGTTTCCTGTCGCGGGCACTAGGCCGACCCGCACAAGTGAGGTACCATTTTTCTCGTAGGACTATGGGGAACGCAGGGTGGGTGGAAATTTGTGGATCCACGCAGATTCCAGAACTTTTCATCACAGAAATGTGGGTAAAATGTGTTTTTTTTGTCGATTTTTTTATGTTTGCAAGGGATTCTGGGTAACAGACCATGGTGGGAGGCAGTCAAGTCACCCCATCCTGGATTCCCCTGGGTGTCTAGTTTTCAAAAATGTATAGGTTTGCTAGGTTTCCCTAGGTGCCGGCAGGGCTAGGGTTCAAAAACTACAGCTAGTCACTTTGCCAAAAAAGGGTCATTTTTCACTGCAAAATTGAGGTGTGACCACGTTGCGTTTTGTGCCGTTTCCTGTCACAGGCACTAGGCCGACCCGCACAAGTGAGGTACCAAATTTCTTGTAGGACTTTGGGGAACGCGGGGTGGGTGGAAATTTGTGGATCCACGCAGATTCCAGAACTTTCCATCACAGAAATGTGGGGAAAATGTGTTTTTTTTGTCAATTTTTTACATTTGCAAGGGATTCTGGGTAACAGACCATGGTGGGAGGCAGTCAAGTCACCCCATCCTGGATTCCCCTGGGTGTCTAGTTTTTAAAAATGTATAGGTTTGCTAGGTTTCCCTAGGTGCCGGCAGGGCTAGGGTTCAAAAACTACAGCTCGTCACTTTGCCAAAAAAGGGTCATTTTTAACTGCAAAATTGAGGTGTGACCACGTTGCGTTTTGCGCCATTTCCTGTCGCGGGCACTAGGCCGACCCGCACAAGTGAGGTACCATTTTTCTCGTAGGACTTTGGGGAACGCAGGGTGGGTGGAAATTTGTGGATCCACACAGATTCCAGAACTTTCCATCACAGAAATGTGGGTAAAATGTGTTTTTTTGTCGATTTTTTATGTTTGCAAGGGATTCTGGGTAACAGACCATGGTGGGAGGCAGTCAAGTCACCCCATCCTGGATTCCCCTGGGTGTCTAGTTTTCAAAAATGTATAGGTTTGCTAGGTTTCCCTAGGTGCCGGCAGGGCTAGGGTTCAAAAACTACAGCTAGTCACTTTGCCAAAAAAGGGTCATTTTTCACTGCAAAATTGAGGTGTGACCACGTTGCGATTTGCGCCGTTTCCTGTCACGGGCACTAGGCCGACCCGCACAAGTGAGGTACCATTTTTCTCGTAGGACTTTGGGGAACGCGGGGTGGGTGTAAATTTGTGGATCCAAGCAGATTCCAGAACTTTCCATCACAGAAATGTGGGGAAAATGTGTTTTTTTTGTCAATTTTTTACGTTTGCAAGGGATTCTGGGTAACAGACCATGGTGGGAGGCAGTCAAGTCACCCCTTCCTGGATTCCCCTGGGTGTCTAGTTTTCAAAAATGTATAGGTTTGCTAGGTTTCCCTAGGTGCCGGCAGGGCTAGGGTTCAAAAACTACAGCTAGTCACTTTGCCAAAAAAGAGTCATTTTTCACTGCAAAATTGAGGTGTGACCACCTTGCGTTTTGCGCTGTTTCCTGTCGCGGGCACTAGGCCGACCAGCACAACTGAGGTACCATTTTTCTCGTTGGACTTTGGGGAACGTGGGGTGGGTGGAAATTTGTGGATCCACGCAGAATCCCGAACTTTCCATCACAGAAATGTGGGGAAAATTTGTTTTTTTTGTCAATTTTTTACGTTTGCAAGGGATTCTGGGTAACAGACCATGGTGGGAGGCAGTCAAGTCACCCCTTCCTGGATTCCCCTTGGTGTCTAGTTTTAAAAAATGTATAGGTTTGCTAGGTTTCCCTAGGTGCCGGCAGGGCTAGGGTTCAAAAACTACAGCTAGTCACTTTGCCAAAAAAGGGTCATTTTTCACTGCAAAATTGAGGTGTGACCACGTTGCGTTTTGCGCCGTTTCCTGTCGCGGGCACTAGGCCGACCCGCACAAGTGTTGTTACCATTTTTCTTGTAGGACTTTGGGGAACGCGGGGTGTGTGGAAATTTGTGGATCCACGCAGATTCCAGAATTTTCCATCATAGAAATGCGGGGAAAATGTGTTTTTTTTGTCAATTTTTTACGTTTGCAAGGGATTCTGGGTAACAGACCATGGTGGGAGGCAGTCAAGTCACCCATTCCTGGATTCCCCTGGGTGTCTAGTTTTCAAAAATGTATAGGTTTGCTAGGTTTCCCTAGGTGCCGGCAGGGCTAGGGTTAAAAAACTACAGCTATTCACTTTGCCAAAAAAGGGTAATTTTAAACTGCAAAATTGAGGTGTGACCACGTTGTGTTTTGCGCCGTTTCCTGTCGCGGGCACTAGGCCGACCCGCACAAGTGAGGTACCATTTTTCTTGTAGGACTTTGGGGAACGCGGGGTGTGTGGAAATTTGTGGATCCACGCAGATTCCAGAATTTTCCATCATAGAAATGTGGGGAAAATGTGTTTTTTTTGTCAATTTTTTACGTTTGCAAGGGATTCTGGGTAACAGACCATGGTGGGAGGCAGTCAAGTCACCCATTCCTGAATTCCCCTGGGTGTCTAGTTTTCAAAAATGTATAGGTTTGCTAGGTTTCCCTAGGTGCCGGCAGGGCTAGGGTTCAAAAACTACAGCTATTCACTTTGCCAAAAAAGGGTCATTTTAAACTGCAAAATTGAGGTGTGACCACGTTGTGTTTTGCGCCATTTCCTGTCGCGGGCACTAGGCCGACCCGCACAAGTGAGGTACCATTTTTCTCGTAGGACTTTGGGGAACGCCGGGTGGGTGGAAATTTGTAGATCCACACAGATTCCAGAACTTTCCATCACAGAAATGTGGGGAAAATGTGTTTTTTTTGTCAATTTTTTATGTTTGCAAGGGATTCTGGGTAACAGACCATGGTGGGAGGCAGTCAAGTCACCCCTTCCTGGATTCCCCTGGGTGTCTAGTTTTCAAAAATGTATAGGTTTGCTAGGTTTCCCTAGGTGCCGGCAGGGCTAGGGTTCAAAAACTACAGCTAGTCACTTTGCCAAAAAAGGGTCATTTTTCACTGCAAAATTGAGGTGTGACCACGTTGCGTTTTGCGCCGTTTCCTGTCGCGGGCACTAGGCCGACCCGCACAAGTGAGGTACCATTTTTCTTGTAGGACTTTAGGGAACGCGGGGTGGGTGTAAATTTGTGGATCCAAGCAGATTCCAGAACTTTCCATCACAGAAATGTGGGGAAAATGTGTTTTTTTTGTCAATTTTTTACGTTTGCAAGGGATTCTGGGTAACAGACCATGGTGGGAGGCAGTCAAGTCACCCATTCCTGGATTCCCCTGGGTGTCTAGTTTTCAAAAATGTATAGGTTTGATAGGTTTCCCTAGGTGCCGGCAGGGCTAGGGTTCAAAAACTACAGCTAGTCACTTTGCCAAAAAAGGGTCATTTTTCACTGCAAAATTGAGGTGTGACCACGTTGCGATTTGCGCCGTTTCCTGTCACGGGCACTAGGCCGACCCGCACAAGTGAGGTACCATTTTTCTCGTAGGACTTTGGGGAACGCGGGGTGGGTGTAAATTTGTGGATCCAAGCAGATTCCAGAACTTTCCATCACAGAAATGTGGGGAAAATGTGTTTTTTTTGTCAATTTTTTACGTTTGCAAGGGATTCTGGGTAACAGACCATGGTGGGAGGCAGTCAAGTCACCCCTTCCTGGATTCCCCTGGGTGTCTAGTTTTCAAAAATGTATAGGTTTGCTAGGTTTCCCTAGGTGCCGGCAGGGCTAGGGTTCAAAAACTACAGCTAGTCACTTTGCCAAAAAAGAGTCATTTTTCACTGCAAAATTGAGGTGTGACCACCTTGCGTTTTGCGCTGTTTCCTGTCGCGGGCACTAGGCCGACCAGCACAACTGAGGTACCATTTTTCTCGTTGGACTTTGGGGAACGTGGGGTGGGTGGAAATTTGTGGATCCACGCAGAATCCAGAACTTTCCATCACAGAAATGTGGGGAAAATTTGTTTTTTTTGTCAATTTTTTACGTTTGCAAGGGATTCTGGGTAACAGACCATGGTGGGAGGCAGTCAAGTCACCCCTTCCTGGATTCCCCTTGGTGTCTAGTTTTAAAAAATGTATAGGTTTGCTAGGTTTCCCTAGGTGCCGGCAGGGCTAGGGTTCAAAAACTACAGCTAGTCACTTTGCCAAAAAAGGGTCATTTTTCACTGCAAAATTGAGGTGTGACCACGTTGCGTTTTGTGCCGTTTCCTGTCGCGGGCACTAGGCCGACCCGCACAAGTGTTGTTACCGTTTTTCTTGTAGGACTTTGGGGAACGCGGGGTGTGTGGAAATTTGTGGATCCACGCAGATTCCAGAATTTTCCATCATAGAAATGCGGGGAAAATGTGTTTTTTTTGTCAATTTTTTACGTTTGCAAGGGATTCTGGGTAACAGACCATGGTGGGAGGCAGTCAAGTCACCCATTCCTGAATTCCCCTGGGTGTCTAGTTTTCAAAAATGTATAGGTTTGCTAGGTTTCCCTAGGTGCCGGCAGGGCTAGGGTTCAAAAACTACAGCTATTCACTTTGCCAAAAAAGGGTCATTTTAAACTGCAAAATTGAGGTGTGACCACGTTGTGTTTTGCGCCATTTCCTGTCGCGGGCACTAGGCCGACCCGCACAAGTGAGGTACCATTTTTCTCGTAGGACTTTGGGGAACGCGGGGTGGGTGGAAATTTGTAGATCCACACAGATTCCAGAACTTTCCATCACAGAAATGTGGGGAAAATGTGTTTTTTTTGTCAATTTTTTATGTTTGCAAGGGATTCTGGGTAACAGACCATGGTGGGAGGCAGTCAAGTCACCCCTTCCTGGATTCCCCTGGGTGTCTAGTTTTCAAAAATGTATAGGTTTGCTAGGTTTCCCTAGGTGCCGGCAGGGCTAGGGTTCAAAAACTACAGCTAGTCACTTTGCCAAAAAAGGGTCATTTTTCACTGCAAAATTGAGGTGTGACCACGTTGCGTTTTGCGCCGTTTCCTGTCGCGGGCACTAGGCCGACCCGCACAAGTGAGGTACCATTTTTCTTGTAGGACTTTAGGGAACGCGGGGTGGGTGTAAATTTGTGGATCTAAGCAGATTCCAGAACTTTCCATCACAGAAATGTGGGGAAAATGTGTTTTTTTTGTCAATTTTTTACGTTTGCAAGGGATTCTGGGTAACAGACCATGGTGGGAGGCAGTCAAGTCACCCATTCCTGGATTCCCCTGGGTGTCTAGTTTTCAAAAATGTATAGGTTTGCTAGGTTTCCCTAGGTGCCGGCAGGGCTAGGGTTCAAAAACTACAGATAGTCACTTTGCCAAAAAAGAGTCATTTTTCACTGCAAAATTGAGGTGTGACCACGTTGCGTTTTGCGCTGTTTCCTGTCGCGGGCACTAGGCCGACCCGCACAACTGAGGTACCATTTTTCTCGTTGGACTTTGGGGAACGTGGGGTGGGTGGAAATTTGTGGATCCATGCAGAATCCAGAACTTTCCATCACAGAAATGTGGGGAAAATTTGTTTTTTTTGTCAATTTTTTACGTTTGCAAGGGATTCTGGGTAACAGACCATGGTGGGAGGCAGTCAAGTCACCCCTTCCTGGATTCCCCTTGGTGTCTAGTTTTAAAAAATGTATAGGTTTGCTAGGTTTCCCTAGGTGCCGGCAGGGCTAGGGTTCAAAAACTACAGCTAGTCACTTTGCCAAAAAAGGGTCATTTTTCACTGCAAAATTGAGGTGTGACCACGTTGCGTTTTGCGCCGTTTCCTGTCGCGGGCACTAGGCCGACCCGCACAAGTGTTGTTACCATTTTTCTCGTAGGACTTTGGGGAACGCGGGGTGGGTGGAAATTTGTAGATCCACCTAGATTCCAAAACTTTCCATCACAGAAATGTGGGGAAAATGTGTTTTTTTTGTCAATTTTTTATGTTTGCAAGGGATTCTGGGTAACAGACCATGGTGGGAGGCAGTCAAGTCACCCCTTCCTGGATTCCCCTGGGTGTCTAGTTTTAAAAAATGTATAGGTTTGCTAGGTTTCCCTAGGTGCCGGCAGGGCTAGGGTTAAAAAACTACAGCTAGTCACTTTGCCAAAAAAGGGTCATTTTTCACTGCAAAATTGAGGTGTGACCACGTTGCGTTTAGCGCCGTTTCCTGTCGCGGGCACTAGGCCGACCCGCACAAGTGAGGTACCATTTTTCTTGTAGGACTTTGGGGAACGCGGGGTGTGTGGAAATTTGTGGATCCACGCAGATTCCAGAATTTTCCATCACAGAAATGAGGGGAAAATGTGTTTTTTTTGTCAATTTTTTACGTTTGCAAGGGATTCTGGGTAACAGACCATGGTGGGAGGCAGTCAAGTCACCCCATCCTGGATTCCCCTGGGTGTCTAGTTTTCAAAAATGTATAGGTTTGCTAGGTTTCCCTAGGTGCCGGCAGGGCTAGGGTTCAAAAACTACAGCTAGTCACTTTGCCAAAAAAGGGTCATTTTTCACTGCAAAATTGAGGTGTGACCACGTTGCGATTTGTGCCGTTTCCTGTCACGGGCACTAGGCCGACCCGCACAAGTGAGGTACCATTTTTCTCGTAGGACTTTGGGGAACGCGGGGTGGGTGTAAATTTGTGGATCCAAGCAGATTCCAGAACTTTCCATCACAGAAATGTGGGGAAAATGTGTTTTTTTTGTCAATTTTTTACGTTTGCAAGGGATTCTGGGTAACAGACCATGGTGGGAGGCAGTCAAGTCACCCCTTCCTGGATTCCCCTGGGTGTCTAGTTTTCAAAAATGTATAGGTTTGCTAGGTTTCCCTAGGTGCCGGCAGGGCTAGGGTTCAAAATCTACAGCTAGTCACTTTGCCAAAAAAGAGTCATTTTTCACTGCAAAATTGAGGTGTGACCACTTTGCGTTTTGCGCTGTTTCCTGTCGCGGGCACTAGGCCGACCCGCACAACTGAGGTACCATTTTTCTCGTTGGACTTTGGGGAACGTGGGGTGGGTGGAAATTTGTGGATCCACGCAGAATCCAGAACTTTCCATCACAGAAATGTGGGGAAAATTTGTTTTTTTTGTCAATTTTTTACGTTTGCAAGGGATTCTGGGTAACAGACCATGGTGGGAGGCAGTCAAGTCACCCCTTCCTGGATTCCCCTTGGTGTCTAGTTTTAAAAAATGTATAGGTTTGCTAGGTTTCCCTAGGTGCCGGCAGGGCTAGGGTTCAAAAACTACAGCTAGTCACTTTGCCAAAAAAGGGTCATTTTTCACTGCAAAATTGAGGTGTGACCACGTTGCGTTTTGTGCCGTTTCCTGTCGCGGGCACTAGGCCGACCCGCACAAGTGTTGTTACCATTTTTCTTGTAGGACTTTGGGGAACGCGGGGTGTGTGGAAATTTGTGGATCCACGCAGATTCCAGAATTTTCCATCATAGAAATGCGGGGAAAATGTGTTTTTTTTGTCAATTTTTTACGTTTGCAAGGGATTCTGGGTAACAGACCATGGTGGGAGGCAGTCAAGTCACCCATTCCTGGATTTCCCTGGGTGTCTAGTTTTCAAAAATGTATAGGTTTGCTAGGTTTCCCTAGGTGCCGGCAGGGCTAGGGTTAAAAAACTACAGCTATTCACTTTGCCAAAAAAGGGTCATTTTAAACTGCAAAATTGAGGTGTGACCACGTTGTGTTTTGCGCCGTTTCCTGTCGCGGGCACTAGGCCGACCCGCACAAGTGAGGTACCATTTTTCTCGTAGGACTTTGGGGAACGCGGGGTGGGTGGAAATTTGTAGATCCACCTAGATTCCAAAACTTTCCATCACAGAAATGTGGGGAAAATGTGTTTTTTTTGTCAATTTTTTATGTTTGCAAGGGATTCTGGGTAACAGACCATGGTGGGAGGCAGTCAAGTCACCCCTTCCTGGATTCCCCTGGGTGTCTAGTTTTAAAAAATGTATAGGTTTGCTAGGTTTCCCTAGGTGCCGGCAGGGCTAGGGTTCAAAAACTACAGCTAGTCACTTTGCCAAAAAAGGGTCATTTTTCACTGCAAAATTGAGGTGTGACCACGTTGCGTTTTGCGCCGTTTCCTGTCGCGGGCACTAGGCCGACCCGCACAAGTGAGGTACCATTTTTCTCGTAGGACTTTGGAGAACGTGGGGTGGGTGGAAATTTGTGGATCCACGCTGAATCCAGAACTTTCCATCACAGAAATGTGGGGAAAATTTGTTTTTTTTGTCAATTTTTTACGTTTGCAAGGGATTCTGGGTAACAGACCATGGTGGGAGGCAGTCAAGTCACCCCTTCCTGGATTCCCCTTGGTGTCTAGTTTTAAAAAATGTATAGGTTTGCTAGGTTTCCCTAGGTGCCGGCAGGGCTAGGGTTAAAAAACTACAGCTAGTCACTTTGCCAAAAAAGGGTCATTTTTCACTGCAAAATTGAGGTGTGACCACGTTGCGTTTAGCGCCGTTTCCTGTCGCGGGCACTAGGCCGACCCGCACAAGTGAGGTACCATTTTTCTTGTAGGACTTTGGGGAACGCGGGGTGTGTGGAAATTTGTGGATCCACGCAGATTCCAGAATTTTCCATCATAGAAATGTGGGGAAAATGTGGTTTTTTTGTCAATTTTTTACGTTTGCAAGGGATTCTGGGTAACAGACCATGGTGGGAGGCAGTCAAGTCACCCATTCCTGGATTCCCCTGGGTGTCTAGTTTTCAAAAATGTATAGGTTTGCTAGGTTTCCCTAGGTGCCGGCAGGGCTAGGGTTCAAAAACTACAGCTATTCACTTTGCCAAAAAAGGGTCATTTTAAACTGCAAAATTGAGGTGTGACCACGTTGTGTTTTGCGCCATTTCCTGTCGCGGGCACTAGGCCGACCCGCACAAGTGAGGTACCATTTTTCTCGTAGGACTTTGGGGAACGCGGGGTGGGTGGAAATTTGTGGATCCACGCAGATTCCAGAACTTTCCATCACAGAAATGTGGGTAAAATGTGTTTTTTTTGTCGATTTTTTATGTTTGCAAGGGATTCTGGGTAACAGACCATGGTGGGAGGCAGTCAAGTCACCCCATCCTGGATTCCCCTGGGTGTCTAGCTTTCAAAAATGTATAGGTTTGCTAGGTTTCCCTAGGTGCCGGCAGGGCTAGGGTTAAAAAACTACAGCTAGTCACTTTGCCAAAAAAGGGTCATTTTTCACTGCAAAATTGAGGTGTGACCACGTTGCGTTTTGTGCCGTTTCCTGTCGCGGGCACTAGGCCGACCCGCACAAGTGAGGTACCAAATTTCTCGTAGGACTTTGGGGAACGCAGGGTGGGTGGAAATTTGTGGATCCACGCAGATTCCAGAACTTTCCATCACAGAAATGTGGGGAAAATGTGTTTTTTTTGTCAATTTTTTACATTTGCAAGGGATTCTGGGTAACAGACCATGGTGGGAGGCAGTCAAGTCACCCCATCCTGGATTCCCCTGGGTGTCTAGTTTTCAAAAATGTATAGGTTTGCTAGGTTTCCCTAGGTGCCGGCAGGGCTAAGGTTCAAAAACTACAGCTAGTCACTTTGCCAAAAAAGGGTCATTTTTCACTGCAAAATTGAGGTGTGACCACGTTGCGTTTTGTGCCGTTTCCTGTCGCGGGCACTAGGCCGACCCGCACAAGTGAGGTACCAAATTTCTCGTAGGACTTTGGGGAACGCGGGGTGGGTGGAAATTTGTGGATCCACGCAGATTCCAGAACTTTCCATCACAGAAATGTGGGGAAAATGTGTTTTTTTGGCAATGTTTTACATTTGCAAGGGATTCTGGGTAACAGACCATGGTGGGAGGCAGTCAAGTCACCCCATCCTGGATTCCCCTGGGTGTCTAGTTTTCAAAAATATATAGGTTTGCTAGGTTTCCCTAGGTGCCGGCAGGGCTAGGGTTCAAAAACTACAGCTCGTCACTTTGCCAAAAAAGGGTCATTTTTCACTGCAAAATTGAGGTGTGACCACGTTGCGTTTTGCGCCATTTCCTGTCGCGGGCACTAGGCCGACCCGCACAAGTGAGGTACCATTTTTCTCGTAGGACTTTGGGGAACGCAGGGTGGGTGGAAATTTGTGGATCCACGCAGATTCCAGAACTTTCCATCACAGAAATGTAGGTAAAATGTGTTTTTTTTGTCGATTTTTTATGTTTGCAAGGGATTCTGGGTAACAGACCATGGTGGGAGGCAGTCAAGTCACCCCATCCTGGATTCTCCTGGGTGTCTAGTTTTCAAAAATGTATAGGTTTGCTGGGTTCGCCTAGGTGCCGGCAGGGCTAGGGTTCAAAAACTACAGCTAGTCACTTTGCCAAAAAAGGGTCATTTTTCACTGCAAAATTGAGGTGTGACCACGTTGCGTTTTGTGCCGTTTCTTGTCGCGGGCACTAGGCCGACCCGCACAAGTGAGGTACCAAATTTCTCGTAGGACTTTGGGAAACGCGGGGTGGGTGGAAATTTGTGGATCCACGCAGATTCCAGAACTTTCCATCACAGAAATGTGGGGAAAATGTGTTTTGTTTGTCAATTTTTTACATTTGCAAGGGATTCTGGGTAACAGACCATGGTGGGAGGCAGTCAAATCACCCCATCCTGGATTCCCCTGGGTGTCTAGTTCTCAAAAATGTATAGGTTTGCTAGGTTTCCCTAGGTGCCGGCAGGGCTAGGGTTCCAAAACTACAGCTCGTCACTTTGCCAAAAAAGGGTCATTTTTCACTGCAAAATTGAGGTGTGACCACGTTGCGTTTTGCGCCATTTCCTGTCGCGGGCACTAGGCCGACCCGCACAAGTGAGGTACCATTTTTATCGTAGGACTTTGGGGAACGCAGGGTGGGTGGAAATTAGTGGATCCACGCAGATTCCAGAACTTTCCATCACAGAAATGTGGGTAAAATGTGTTTTTTTTGTCGATTTTTTATGTTTGCAATGGATTCTGGGTAACAGACCATGGTGGGAGGCAGTCAAGTCACCCCATCCTGGATTCCCCTGGGTGTCTAGTTTTCAAAAATGTATAGGTTTGCTAGGTTTCCCTAGGTGCCGGCAGGGCTAGGGTTCAAAAACTACAGCTAGTCACTTTGCCAAAAAAGGGTAATTTTTCACTGCAAAATTGAGGTGTGACCACGTTGCGATTTGCGCCGTTTTCTGTCACGGGCACTAGGCCGACCCACACAAGTGAGGTACCATTTTTCTCGTAGGACTTTGGGGAACGCGGGGTGGGTGTAAATTTGTGGATCCAAGCAGACTCCAGAACTTTCCATCACAGAAATGTGGGGAAAATGTGTTTTTTTTGTCAATTTTTTACGTTTGCAAGGGATTCTGGGTAACAGACCATGGTGGGAGGCAGTCAAGTCACCCCTTCCTGGATTTCCCTGGGTGTCTAGTTTTCAAAAATGTATAGGTTTGCTAGGTTTCCCTAGGTGCCGGCAGGGCTAGGGTTCAAAAAATACAGCTAGTCACTTTGCCAAAAAAGGGTCATTTTTCACTGCAAAATTGAGGTGTGACCACGTTGCGTTTTGCGCCGTTTCCTGTCACGGGCACTAGGCCGACCCGCACAAGTGAGGTACCATTTTTCTTGTAGGACTTTGGGGAACGCGGGGTGTGTGGAAATTTGTGGATCCACGCAGATTCCAGAATTTTCCATCATAGAAATGCGGGGAAAATGTGGTTTTTTTGTCAATTTTTTACGTTTGCAAGGGATTCTGGGTAACAGACCATGGTGGGAGGCAGTCAAGTCACCCATTCCTGGATTCCCCTGGGTGTCTAGTTTTCAAAAATGTATAGGTTTGCTAGGTTTCCCTAGGTGCCGGCAGGGCTAGGGTTAAAAAACTACAGCTATTCACTTTGCCAAAAAAGGGTCATTTTAAACTGCAAAATTGAGGTGTGACCACGTTGTGTTTTGCGCCGTTTCCTGTCGCGGGCACTAGGCCGACCCGCACAAGTGAGGTACCATTTTTCTCGTAGGACTTTGGGGAACGCGGGGTGGGTGGAAATTTGTAGATCCACGCAGATTCCAGAACTTTCCATCACAGAAATGTGGGGAAAATGTGGTTTTTTTGTCAATTTTTTATGTTTGCAAGGGATTCTGGGTAACAGACCATGGTGGGAGGCAGTCAAGTCACCCCTTCCTGGATTCCCCTGGGTGTCTAGTTTTTAAAAATGTATAGGTTTGCTAGGTTTCCCTAGGTGCCGGCAGGGCTAGGGTTAAAAAACTACAGCTAGTCACTTTGCCAAAAAAGGGTCATTTTTCACTGCAAAATTGAGGTGTGACCACTTTGCGCTTTGCGCCGTTTCCTGTCGCGGGCACTAGGCCGACCCGCACAAGTGAGGTACCATTTTTCTCGTAGGACTTTGGGGAACGTGGGGTGGGTGGAAATTTGTGGATCCACGCTGAATCTAGAACTTTCCATCACAGAAATGTGGGGAAAATTTGTTTTTTTTGTCAATTTTTTACGTTTGCAAGGGATTCTGGGTAACAGACCTTGGTGGGAGGCAGTCAAGTCACCCCTTCCTGGATTCCCCTGGGTGTCTAGTTTTCAGAAATGTATAGGTTTGCTAGGTTTCCCTAGGTGCCGGCAGGGCTAGGGTTCAAAAACTACAGCTAGTCACTTTGCCAAAAAAGGGTCATTTTTCACTGCAAAATTGAGGTGTGACCACATTGCGTTTTGCGCCGTTTCCTGTCGCGGGCACTAGGCCGACCCGCACAAGTGAGGTACCATTTTTCTTGTAGGACTTTGGGGAACGCGGGGTGTGTGGAAATTTGTGGATCCACGCAGATTCCAGAACTTTCCATCACAGAAATGTGGGTAAAATGTGTTTTTTTTGTCGATTTTTTATGTTTGCAAGGGATTCTGGGTAACAGACCATGGTGGGAGGCAGTCAAGTCACCCCATCCTGGATTCCCCTGGGTGTCTAGTTTTCAAAAATATATAGGTTTGCTAGGTTTCCCTAGGTGCTGGCAGGGCTAGGTTTCAAAAACTACAGCTCGTCACTTTGCCAAAAAAGGGTAATTTTTCACTGCAAAATTGAGGTGTGACCACGTTGCGTTTTGCGCCATTTCCTGTCGCGGGCACTAGGCCGACCCGCACAAGTGAGGTACCATTTTTCTCGTAGGACTTTGGGGAACGCGGGGTGGGTGTAAATTTGTGGATCCAAGCAGATTCCAGAACTTTCCATCACAGAAATGTGGGGAAAATGTGTTTTTTTTGTCAATTTTTTACATTTGCAAGGGATTCTGGGTAACAGACCATGGTGGGAGGCAGTCAAGTCACCCCTTCCTGGATTCCCCTGGGTGTCTAGTTTTCAAAAATGTATAGGTTTGCTAGGTTTCCCTAGGTGCCGGCAGGGCTAGGGTTAAAAAACTACAGCTAGTCACTTTGCCAAAAAAGGGTCATTTTTCACTGCAAAATTGAGGTGTGACCACGTTGCGTTTTGTGCCGTTTCCTGTCGCGGGCACTAGGCCGACCCGCACAAGTGAGGTACCAAATTTCTCGTAGGACTTTGGGGAACGCGGGGTGGGTGGAAATTTGTGGATCCACGCAGATTCCAGAACTTTCCATCACAGAAATGTGGGGAAAATGTGTTTTTTTGTCAATGTTTTACATTTGCAAGGGATTCTGGGTAACAGACCATGGTGGGAGGCAGTCAAGTCACCCCATCCTGGATTCCCCTGGGTGTCTAGTTTTCAAAAATATATAGGTTTGCTAGGTTTCCCTAGGTGCCGGCAGGGCTAGGGTTCAAAAACTACAGCTCGTCACTTTGCCAAAAAAGGGTCATTTTTCACTGCAAAATTGAGGTGTGACCACGTTGCGTTTTGCGCCATTTCCTGTCGCGGGCACTAGGCCGACCCGCACAAGTGAGATACCATTTTTCTCGTAGGACTTTGGGGAACGCAGGGTGGGTGGAAATTTGTGGATCCACGCAGATTCCAGAACTTTCCATCACAGAAATGTAGGTAAAATGTGTTTTTCTTGTTGATTTATTATGTTTGCAAGGGATTCTGGGTAACAGACCATGGTGGGAGGCAGTCAAGTCACCCCATCCTGGATTCTCCTGGGTGTCTAGTTTTCAAAAATGTATAGGTTTGCTAGGTTCGCCTAGGTGCCGGCAGGGCTAGGGTTCAAAAACTACAGCTAGTCACTTTGCCAAAAAAGGGTCATTTTTCACTGCAAAATTGAGGTGTGACCACGTTGCGTTTTGTGCCGTTTCTTGTCGCGGGCACTAGGCCGACCCGCACAAGTGAGGTACCAAATTTCTCGTAGGACTTTGGGGAACGCGGGGTGGGTGGAAATTTGTGGATCCACGCAGATTCCAGAACTTTCCATCACAGAAATGTGGGGAAAATGTGTTTTTTTTGTCAATTTTTTACATTTGCAAGGGATTCTGGGTAACAGACCATGGTGGGAGGCAGTCAAGTCACCCCATCCTGGATTCCCCTGGGTGTCTAGTTTTCAAAAATGTATAGGTTTGCTAGGTTTCCCTAGGTGCCAGCAGGGCTAGGGTTCAAAAACTACAGCTCGTCACTTTGCCAAAAAAGGGTCATTTTTCACTGCAAAATTGAGGTGTGACCACGTTGCGTTTTGCGCCATTTCCTGTCGCGGGCACTAGGCCGACCCGCACAAGTGAGGTACCATTTTTCTCGTAGGACTTTGGGGAACGCAGGGTGGGTGGAAATTTGTGGATCCACGCAGATTCCAGAACTTTCCATCACAGAAATGTGGGTAAAATGTGTTTTTTTTGTCGATTTTTTATGTTTGCAAGGGATTCTGGGTAACAGACCATGGTGGGAGGCAGTCAAGTCACCCCATCCTGGAATCCCCTGGGTGTCTAGTTTTCAAAAATGTATAGGTTTGCTAGGTTTCCCTAGGTGCCGGCAGGGCTAGGGTTCAAAAACTACAGCTAGTCACTTTGCCAAAAAAGGGTAATTTTTCACTGCAAAATTGAGGTGTGACCACGTTGCGATTTGCGCCGTTTTCTGTCACGGGCACTAGGCCGACCCACACAAGTGAGGTACCATTTTTCTCGTAGGACTTTGGGGAACGCGGGGTGGGTGTAAATTTGTGGATCCAAGCAGATTCCAGAACTTTCCATCACAGAAATGTGGGGAAAATGTGTTTTTTTTGTCAATTTTTTACGTTTGCAAGGGATTCTGGGTAACAGACCATGGTGGGAGGCAGTCAAGTCACCCCTTCCTGGATTTCCCTGGATGTCTAGTTTTCAAAAATGTATAGGTTTGCTAGGTTTCCCTAGGTGCTGGCAGGGCTAGGGTTAAAAAAATACAGCTAGTCACTTTGCCAAAAAAGGGTCATTTTAAACTGCAAAATTGAGGTGTGACCACGTTGTGTTTTGCACCGTTTCCTGTCGCGGGCACTAGGCCGACCCGCACAAGTGAGGTACCATTTTTCTCGTAGGACTTTGGGGAACGCGGGGTGGGTGGAAATTTGTAGATCCACGCAGATTCCAGAACTTTCCATCACAGAAATGTGGGGAAAATGTGTTTTTTTTGTCAATTTTTTATGTTTGCAAGGGATTCTGGGTAACAGACCATGGTGGGAGGCAGTCAAGTCACCCCTTCCTGGATTCCCCTGGGTGTCTAGTTTTTAAAAATGTATAGGTTTGCTAGGTTTCCCTAGGTGCCGGCAGGGCTAGGGTTCAAAAACTACAGCTAGTCACTTTGCCAAAAAAGGGTCATTTTTCACTGCAAAATTGAGGTGTGACCACTTTGCGTTTTGCGCCGTTTCCTGTCGCGGGCACTAGGCCGACCCGCACAAGTGAGGTACCATTTTTCTCGTAGGACTTTGGGGAACGTGGGGTGGGTGGAAATTTGTGGATCCACGCTGAATCTAGAACTTTCCATCACAGAAATGTGGGGAAAATTTGTTTTTTTTGTCAATTTTTTACGTTTGCAAGGGATTCTGGGTAACAGACCTTGGTGGGAGGCAGTCAAGTCACCCCTTCCTGGATTCCCCTGGGTGTCTAGTTTTCAAAAATGTATAGGTTTGCTAGGTTTCCCTAGGTGCCGGCAGGGCTAGGGTTCAAAAACTACAGCTAGTCACTTTGCCAAAAAAGGGTCATTTTTCACTGCAAAATTGAGGTGTGACCACATTGCGTTTTGCGCCGTTTCCTGTCGCGGGCACTAGGCCGACCCGCACAAGTGAGGTACCATTTTTCTTGTAGGACTTTGGGGAACGCGGGGTGTGTGGAAATTTGTGGATCCACGCAGATTCCAGAACTTTCCATCACAGAAATGTGGGTAAAATGTGGTTTTTTTGTCGATTTTTTATGTTTGCAAGGGATTCTGGGTAACAGACCATGGTGGGAGGCAGTCAAGTCACCCCATCCTGGATTCCCCTGGGTGTCTAGTTTTCAAAAATGTATAGGTTTGCTAGGTTTCCCTAGGTGCCGGCAGGGCTAGGGTTCAAAAACTACAGATAGTCACTTTGCCAAAAAAGGGTCATTTTTCACTGCAAAATTGAGGTGTGACCACGTTGCGTTTTGCGCTGTTTCCTGTCGCGGGCACTAGGCCGACCCGCACAACTGAGGTACCATTTTTCTCGTTGGACTTTGGGGAACGTGGGGTGGGTGGAAATTTGTGGATCCATGCAGAATCCAGAACTTTCCATCACAGAAATGTGGGGAAAATTTGTTTTTTTTGTCAATTTTTTACGTTTGCAAGGGATTCTGGGTAACAGACCATGGTGGGAGGCAGTCAAGTCACCCCTTCCTGGATTCCCCTTGGTGTCTAGTTTTAAAAAATGTATAGGTTTGCTAGGTTTCCCTAGGTGCCGGCAGGGCTAGGGTTCAAAAACTACAGCTAGTCACTTTGCCAAAAAAGGGTCATTTTTCACTGCAAAATTGAGGTGTGACCACGTTGCGTTTTGCGCCGTTTCCTGTCGCGGGCACTAGGCCGACCCGCACAAGTGTTGTTACCATTTTTCTCGTAGGACTTTGGGGAACGCGGGGTGGGTGGAAATTTGTAGATCCACCTAGATTCCAAAACTTTCCATCACAGAAATGTGGGGAAAATGTGTTTTTTTTGTCAATTTTTTATGTTTGCAAGGGATTCTGGGTAACAGACCATGGTGGGAGGCAGTCAAGTCACCCCTTCCTGGATTCCCCTGGGTGTCTAGTTTTAAAAAATGTATAGGTTTGCTAGGTTTCCCTAGGTGCCGGCAGGGCTAGGGTTAAAAAACTACAGCTAGTCACTTTGCCAAAAAAGGGTCATTTTTCACTGCAAAATTGAGGTGTGACCACGTTGCGTTTAGCGCCGTTTCCTGTCGCGGGCACTAGGCCGACCCGCACAAGTGAGGTACCATTTTTCTTGTAGGACTTTGGGGAACGCGGGGTGTGTGGAAATTTGTGGATCCACGCAGATTCCAGAATTTTCCATCACAGAAATGAGGGGAAAATGTGTTTTTTTTGTCAATTTTTTACGTTTGCAAGGGATTCTGGGTAACAGACCATGGTGGGAGGCAGTCAAGTCACCCCATCCTGGATTCCCCTGGGTGTCTAGTTTTCAAAAATGTATAGGTTTGCTAGGTTTCCCTAGGTGCCGGCAGGGCTAGGGTTCAAAAACTACAGCTAGTCACTTTGCCAAAAAAGGGTCATTTTTCACTGCAAAATTGAGGTGTGACCACGTTGCGATTTGTGCCGTTTCCTGTCACGGGCACTAGGCCGACCCGCACAAGTGAGGTACCATTTTTCTCGTAGGACTTTGGGGAACGCGGGGTGGGTGTAAATTTGTGGATCCAAGCAGATTCCAGAACTTTCCATCACAGAAATGTGGGGAAAATGTGTTTTTTTTGTCAATTTTTTACGTTTGCAAGGGATTCTGGGTAACAGACCATGGTGGGAGGCAGTCAAGTCACCCCTTCCTGGATTCCCCTGGGTGTCTAGTTTTCAAAAATGTATAGGTTTGCTAGGTTTCCCTAGGTGCCGGCAGGGCTAGGGTTCAAAATCTACAGCTAGTCACTTTGCCAAAAAAGAGTCATTTTTCACTGCAAAATTGAGGTGTGACCACTTTGCGTTTTGCGCTGTTTCCTGTCGCGGGCACTAGGCCGACCCGCACAACTGAGGTACCATTTTTCTCGTTGGACTTTGGGGAACGTGGGGTGGGTGGAAATTTGTGGATCCACGCAGAATCCAGAACTTTCCATCACAGAAATGTGGGGAAAATTTGTTTTTTTTGTCAATTTTTTACGTTTGCAAGGGATTCTGGGTAACAGACCATGGTGGGAGGCAGTCAAGTCACCCCTTCCTGGATTCCCCTTGGTGTCTAGTTTTAAAAAATGTATAGGTTTGCTAGGTTTCCTGTTGGACCTGGCCCTTTTTGAAGGGTCATCCCTAAACTTTTTGCCTTCCTCCTGTATTTTTTCTGACCTGGTGTTGGCTGATTTATGACTCTGGGCACCTTACCACTGCTGACCAGTGCTAAGGTGCATATGCTCTCCCTATGGTAAAATGTATACATTGATTGGTGTCCATGATTGGTTCATTTGGTTTACTGTCAGCCCCTAGTAGAGTGCACCAGGAGTGCCAGGGCTTGTAAATACAAATGCCGCTAGTGGGCTTGCAGCACTGGTTGTGCCACCCACAGAAGCGGCCTAGTAAAATGTGTCTAGGATCTGCCACTGCAGAACCTGCGTGCGGTCTGGTACCGTCGCGCTGACTGCGCAAGTGCACCCACTTGCCAGTCCCTAAACCTTCCCTTAACTACATATTAGTCACCCCTCTGGTAGGCCCAAGGGCAGGGTGCATTGTAGGCATAAGGTAGGACATGCCCTGATGTGTGTGGCATGTCTTAATAGTGAATTACAGCCATTTTCGTTTTTCACTATTGAAGGCTACCTGCTCTCCATAGGCCAGAATGGGCTGCTGGAGTCACTACACGCTGTGACCCCAGTGGACTCATAGAGCATGGTAGAAAGTCATGTTTAGTATGCCTGGACTCAGAATAATAAAATACTTCTTTTAGTAAAGTTTATTTTAATATCCTGCGTTTGTAAATACTACTTTTAGAAAGTTAGTATTTACTGACCTGGCCATTTCAGTCCGCCTCTGCTGTGTGTGTGTGTTCTGCCTAGCAACAGTAAGGAGCAGGGTTGGGGAATCCCCAGAGACAGGCTGGCTGCCAGGTGGTGGGTAGAGAGATTACACCAGGATGGGTGGGAGGAGTCCACCCTTGACTCTGAATAGACCTGTGCTCTGACAGCACAAAGCCGGCGCCGCCCCCTGTGGAGCGGCTGATGTCTCTGCCCTGCTGCTGAAAGGAAAGCGC
Organism: Triturus cristatus; assembly: GCF_964204655.1. Lineage (NCBI taxonomy): Eukaryota > Metazoa > Chordata > Amphibia > Caudata > Salamandridae > Triturus > Triturus cristatus. The sequence continues at coordinate 29,261 of NW_028187871.1, read as the reverse complement.
AGAGTCACCACAACAAAGTGCTCCAGAACTGGACTGAGCCAGGCCCAGGCCCCCTGGCGCTAAAGAACAAAAGAATCGCACTATAAAAGTAGGAGCCTGGCTCCTAAGAAATCAGATCCTGTTTGCGCCAAGAAGAAACTCTGCCTGAAGGAGAAGGACCTGGAGAAGCTGAAGGAGGAATACTGTCTCTCTGCCTGAGAGACTGGCCTGCAGTGGGTGCCTGTCTGCTGGAAGGAGAGGGAAAGCCTGAAGAAAAGGACTTTGATTCAACTTGTGCCTTTAAAACAATCTCCAAGGGCTTGCGTGTGAACTTGCCCCCTGACCTGCGCCCCAGGAACAGTGGGCGCTACCATCCTGAAAGAAGAGGAGAAGTGCCTTGAAGTGATTCAGCAAGCTGACCCCGGAGAACCTGTGCATCCCCTGATCTCGCTGAGCAACGCGACTTCTGCTGCTGGCGTGGCTGCAAACAACGTAAAGGCCTGACAGCCCGAGCACCGTGAACAGTTGCCCCCTCGAGCCGTAGCTCGCAAAGTAAGGTGGAGATCTCCGCGCCTGAGCGCCGAGTCCCTGTGACCCCTGCCGGGTTGTAGAGGCTTCTGCAAAGGACTAAAGTGCCCTGGTTCGCGTCTCCGGCCGAAGCTAACAGCGCGCGGCGCTGTGATCCCACCCCGAGGCTGCCCTCCTGCTTCTGACCCCCTTCGTGGCAACCTGCATCCTGCCCGAGCGCCCCACGAAGCTCCGCCGTCCCCTGGACACTGGGGACACCAGCGCGACGTGGGACACCCCTGGACTGGACCGCGAGGCCGCCACGAACCTTCCCCGTGAAATCTGCAAGGTATTGTGCCAGCGCGTGAAAAGTACGGCCCGTACTTGCCTTTGTACGAACCGTACCTGCCCTGTAACTACGGGTGCCTGGTTCGCACCGTACTGCCTGTGAAGTGCCTTGGTTCGTACCCGCCTTGTAAATACTTGTGCCTGGTTCGCACCGTACTGCCTGTGAAGTGCCTTGGTTCGTACCCGCCTTGTAAATACTTGTGCCTGGTTCGCACCGTACTGCCAGCTGAAATAATGGCGCTTTGAAAAGTGCTCCTTTTGGCTGAGTTCGAGCCGTAACAGCCTTGGTTCGACCCGTACTTACCCTGGGAACAGCAAGGTTCGAACCGTACCTACGTTTTAACCGTACTGCATTGAAAAGCATTACCGGTGCTCACTCGAGAAGAGTGAGACTCGGCAAGCGTACTCCGGCTCACGCGAGAAGCGTGGGAAACGGCAAGGCACTGTAAAAACCTTGCCAAAGGCACCCCAAAGGCGCTACGAAGTGCCCAGAAGACCTAAGAAACCTATTTTAAAGAGAACTGTGCCATTTTTACAACTGTGGACTGCCCGTAAAGCATTTTGAGAGTAACTGGATTATTTTACCAAGAGAACTGTATTTATGCAACCTGCCTGAAAGAAAACCTTTTATATAAAGAATTATATTTTGGACATAAATACAGCCTTGTGTCTTTGTGTGGTGGGGTGGTGATTATTGTGTGGGACAACTTGAACGCTTAACCTATATGCCCTCTGGAAATTTAGCCTGACTGCTCGCGCCACGTTACCTAGAGGGTGAGCAGGGGTTATTTTTAAAGAGGTGATCCTTTGCCCTGACTTAGATGAAAAGGGTCCCTGCTTGTCGCAAGTGCATACCTGCGCCAACCAGAGACCCCGGATTCTAACATTGGTGGCAGCGGTGCGGATTTACGGATTTGCGTTCTTGATGTCTGCGCAGTGATTACTAACCATTGCACGGGAAAGACAGTCCAGTAGCTTGAGCCACAGAACTTTTTATTTTGCTTGCCAAGAGAAGAAGATCCCTTGTGTTTGGCGTCATGCCGGGCCCAAACAGCATAGAGAAAACCGCGCTGAAAGCCTGGATTGAATCAAGGGGTGCAACTAAGGAAGTTACACCATTGAAACCAGCGGAAAGCGTTCGCAGTTTTGGCAGAGGCCTGTTGCCAGAGGAGCTGGCAGACAGACAGGCCGCCAGGGATCACGAAGTGTTATTGGCAAAGCTGGAATTAAAAATCCAATTGGAGCTAGAAAGCAGAAAGCTGGCTCTGGAAGAAAAGAAAATGGCTCTTGAAGAAAGAAAGATTCAGATGGAGCATGACTTCCTAATGAAGAAATATGATATGGAGCTCGAGAGGCTTGAGGCCATGAGTGTCTCAGCCCAGCAGCAAGAAAGGTGCGTAGCTCAGAGATTGAGCTTTTCTGAGTGGGAGGAGGAATCCAGCTCAGATGGTGGCAGCAGTATAGAATTCTCTAGTGCTGAAAGAGTAGTACGCACACCCAGAGATGTGGCGCCTGGCTTGAAGGAGGGGGTTAACACACACCAGGAGGTTCAAGGGCATGAGGTAGCTCCAGTAGTGCGCAGTATCCCTGAAGGGAATAGGGTAACTGGCGCAGGGGTTCATAGTCCTAGTGGCGGGAGGGACACTCTACTGGCTCTAGATGAGAGGCGCAGGGAGAGGGGTTCCCCCAACATTGAAGTCCTGGTAGGTGAGTGTGAAGACCGCCCAGAAGAGTGTGGGTTGTGTGACAGAGACAGTCAGATACTGTCTTGCCAGTCTCAGGAGAGTGGTGTGGAGTACGTGTGTGAGGCACTGGATGGTAAGGTGAAGGCTAGTTTGGTTAACCCTGCTAGGGGGCTGTGTGATCCAATTGTGGGAGAGCATATTTTAAGTCCCTGTTTTCCAGAGCTATGTCAACACCTGGTGGAGACCGAGTTCTCTGACCGCAGAGAGCTCACATTGGAGGTAGACCTTTTGGTGGATTCCAGAGGGTCTGGAGAGGCATTGGGGAATGACCCTGTGGGGAGTGGCTCAGGTATCTTCCAACCCAGAGTGGTGGAAGTGGTGCAGAGTAGCCCAGCTAGGTCCCATGGTAGTGGGAGGGGTGTAGGGGCTCACGTCCTGTCTCAGTGGAGAAGGAGTGAGTGTGGGGCTGCGTGCCCCCAGGTGCCCGAAACCCAGTCTCAGAGCCTGGATGGTTCTTTAAGGGAACACCAGGCGGGGAGCCTAGGCTGTCCTGATGGGCCACCCGTTGAGGGGGATCCCCTAGTGTCTGGTGAGCTGGGAGTGTCTGTAAGCAGGCCTCCATCAGTTCTGGTGTCTGGCAGTACCGCTCCAGTTGGGAGGGTGCAGAGGTCCAGATTGAGGGGTGAGAGGGGGAAAGAGTCCCCAGTGGAAGAACCAGTGGGTCAGAGGCCAGCCAGAAGGGCTGCGTCCCCCGTGAGTGACCATGGTGACACCACTTCTGTCCTGGGGGATCTTCAGGCACTGTCAGATGGACAGGGGTCTGGAGATCAGCGCCAGGCAGACTGTCACACGACACATGAGTTAGGTGTCACCCTCAGGGGGGGCATGCGTGCTCCCCGGGAAGTCCTGGTGCGCCAGGCGAGCGTTCAACCGCATGGGTTGGACCCAGGGTTGGGAAGCCAGGTTCAGGTGTTGTCTGACCTGGAGGGTGGGACCACTGTAATCAGTGTCCTGACCCATGTTGCTTCTAGGGGTACCACGCCAGTTGGGAGTGGGCAGTACTCTGGAAGGGGGTGCAGAGGGAGGGAGTCCTCGCCTCTGACCCCGGCTCAACTGAAGGGTTTAGACCCTAGGTTGAAGGGCCAGGTTCAGGGTGTCCCCCCTGACCTGGGCACCCAGTTGCAGGATAGAACCCCTGAACTGGTGGGCGAATTGCGCAGGACACCTGCCACAGGTGCCGTGGCAATTCTGGAAGGGGGTGCCACTCCAGGTGGGAGGGTACAGAGCCCCAAGGAGGAGGACCGGGTGTGGGAGAGGCCACCCCAGTCTTTGGTCCAGCCGCTGGGTACAGTCCCGGGGCTGGTGGGTCAGTGCCAGGATGTCATACCTGACCTGACAAGGGGGAGAATGGACAAAGGGTGCCAAGCACCTGGGGCTACTGGCCCCTGCTCCCTGGCACCACAGAGGATTGAGAGCCCTGAGAGGCATACGGCCTGGGTCTCATCCCTGACTACTGTCAGTGGCCACTGTAGCATTTTGCTGTCTCTCTGGTGGGACACACCTGTGGGCCAGTTAAGGTTAGGTGCTGCACAGGTGGTGTCCACAGGCAAGGAGAAGGGTTCCCCATGGATTGGCTTGGTGGGCCCTGAGAGTATGGACAGAGGGAGTCCGATAGGTTCAGATTGGCGTAGAAATGGAGTCTGCCCCTGCAGTTGCGGGCCAGGTCCTTGTTCTATCGCCCCAAGCAGGGAAGACCATCACGGTGGTGATTGGTCTACCCTGCGTTTTGGCTGGAAGGGGGTTGTGTTGGACCTGGCCCTTTTTGAAGGGTCATCCCTAAACTTTTTGCCTTCCTCCTGTATTTTTTCTGACCTGGTGTTGGCTGATTTATGACTCTGGGCACCTTACCACTGCTGACCAGTGCTAAGGTGCATATGCTCTCCCTATGGTAAAATGTATACATTGATTGGTGTCCATGATTGGTTCATTTGGTTTACTGTCAGCCCCTAGTAGAGTGCACCAGGAGTGCCAGGGCTTGTAAATACAAATGCCGCTAGTGGGCTTGAAGCACTGGTTGTGCCACCCACAGAAGCGGCCTAGTAAAATGTGTCTAGGATCTGCCACTGCAGAACCTGCGTGCGGTCTGGTACCGTCGCGCTGACTGCGCAAGTGCACCCACTTGCCAGTCCCTAAACCTTCCCTTAACTACATATTAGTCACCCCTCTGGTAGGCCCAAGGGCAGGGTGCATTGTAGGCATAAGGTAGGACATGCCCTGATGTGTGTGGCATGTCTTAATAGTGAATTACAGCCATTTTCGTTTTTCACTATTGAAGGCTACCTGCTCTCCATAGGCCAGAATGGGCTGCTGGAGTCACTACACGCTGTGACCCCAGTGGACTCATAGAGCATGGTAGAAAGTCATGTTTAGTATGCCTGGACTCAGAATAATAAAATACTTCTTTTAGTAAAGTTTATTTTAATATCCTGCGTTTGTAAATACTACTTTTAGAAAGTTAGTATTTACTGACCTGGCCATTTCAGTCCGCCTCTGCTGTGTGTGTGTGTTCTGCCTAGCAACAGTAAGGAGCAGGGTTGGGGAATCCCCAGAGACAGGCTGGCTGCCAGGTGGTGGGTAGAGAGATTACACCAGGATGGGTGGGAGGAGTCCACCCTTGACTCTGAATAGACCTGTGCTCTGACAGCACAAAGCCGGCGCCGCCCCCTGTGGAGCGGCTGATGTCTCTGCCCTGCTGCTGAAAGGAAAGCGCAGAGTCACCACAACAAAGTGCTCCAGAACTGGACTGAGCCAGGCCCAGGCCCCCTGGCGCTAAAGAACAAAAGAATCGCACTATAAAAGTAGGAGCCTGGCTCCTAAGAAATCAGATCCTGTTTGCGCCAAGAAGAAACTCTGCCTGAAGGAGAAGGACCTGGAGAAGCTGAAGGAGGAATACTGTCTCTCTGCCTGAGAGACTGGCCTGCAGTGGGTGCCTGTCTGCTGGAAGGAGAGGGAAAGCCTGAAGAAAAGGACTTTGATTCAACTTGTGCCTTTAAAACAATCTCCAAGGGCTTGCGTGTGAACTTGCCCCCTGACCTGCGCCCCAGGAACAGTGGGCGCTACCATCCTGAAAGAAGAGGAGAAGTGCCTTGAAGTGATTCAGCAAGCTGACCCCGGAGAACCTGTGCATCCCCTGATCTCGCTGAGCAACGCGACTTCTGCTGCTGGCGTGGCTGCAAACAACGTAAAGGCCTGACAGCCCGAGCACCGTGAACAGTTGCCCCCTCGAGCCGTAGCTCGCAAAGTAAGGTGGAGATCTCCGCGCCTGAGCGCCGAGTCCCTGTGACCCCTGCCGGGTTGTAGAGGCTTCTGCAAAGGACTAAAGTGCCCTGGTTCGCGTCTCCGGCCGAAGCTAACAGCGCGCGGCGCTGTGATCCCACCCCGAGGCTGCCCTCCTGCTTCTGACCCCCTTCGTGGCAACCTGCATCCTGCCCGAGCGCCCCACGAAGCTCCGCCGTCCCCTGGACACTGGGGACACCAGCGCGACGTGGGACACCCCTGGACTGGACCGCGAGGCCGCCACGAACCTTCCCCGTGAAATCTGCAAGGTATTGTGCCAGCGCGTGAAAAGTACGGCCCGTACTTGCCTTTGTACGAACCGTACCTGCCCTGTAACTACGGGTGCCTGGTTCGCACCGTACTGCCTGTGAAGTGCCTTGGTTCGTACCCGCCTTGTAAATACTTGTGCCTGGTTCGCACCGTACTGCCTGTGAAGTGCCTTGGTTCGTACCCGCCTTGTAAATACTTGTGCCTGGTTCGCACCGTACTGCCAGCTGAAATAATGGCGCTTTGAAAAGTGCTCCTTTTGGCTGAGTTCGAGCCGTAACAGCCTTGGTTCGACCCGTACTTACCCTGGGAACAGCAAGGTTCGAACCGTACCTACGTTTTAACCGTACTGCATTGAAAAGCATTACCGGTGCTCACTCGAGAAGAGTGAGACTCGGCAAGCGTACTCCGGCTCACGCGAGAAGCGTGGGAAACGGCAAGGCACTGTAAAAACCTTGCCAAAGGCACCCCAAAGGCGCTACGAAGTGCCCAGAAGACCTAAGAAACCTATTTTAAAGAGAACTGTGCCATTTTTACAACTGTGGACTGCCCGTAAAGCATTTTGAGAGTAACTGGATTATTTTACCAAGAGAACTGTATTTATGCAACCTGCCTGAAAGAAAACCTTTTATATAAAGAATTATATTTTGGACATAAATACAGCCTTGTGTCTTTGTGTGGTGGGGTGGTGATTATTGTGTGGGACAACTTGAACGCTTAACCTATATGCCCTCTGGAAATTTAGCCTGACTGCTCGCGCCACGTTACCTAGAGGGTGAGCAGGGGTTATTTTTAAAGAGGTGATCCTTTGCCCTGACTTAGATGAAAAGGGTCCCTGCTTGTCGCAAGTGCATACCTGCGCCAACCAGAGACCCCGGATTCTAACATTTCCCTAGGTGCCGGCAGGGCTAGGGTTCAAAAACTACAGCTAGTCACTTTGCCAAAAAAGGGTCATTTTTCACTGCAAAATTGAGGTGTGACCACGTTGCGTTTTGTGCCGTTTCCTGTCGCGGGCACTAGGCCGACCCGCACAAGTGTTGTTACCATTTTTCTTGTAGGACTTTGGGGAACGCGGGGTGTGTGGAAATTTGTGGATCCACGCAGATTCCAGAATTTTCCATCATAGAAATGCGGGGAAAATGTGTTTTTTTTGTCAATTTTTTACGTTTGCAAGGGATTCTGGGTAACAGACCATGGTGGGAGGCAGTCAAGTCACCCATTCCTGGATTTCCCTGGGTGTCTAGTTTTCAAAAATGTATAGGTTTGCTAGGTTTCCCTAGGTGCCGGCAGGGCTAGGGTTAAAAAACTACAGCTATTCACTTTGCCAAAAAAGGGTCATTTTAAACTGCAAAATTGAGGTGTGACCACGTTGTGTTTTGCGCCGTTTCCTGTCGCGGGCACTAGGCCGACCCGCACAAGTGAGGTACCATTTTTCTCGTAGGACTTTGGGGAACGCGGGGTGGGTGGAAATTTGTAGATCCACCTAGATTCCAAAACTTTCCATCACAGAAATGTGGGGAAAATGTGTTTTTTTTGTCAATTTTTTATGTTTGCAAGGGATTCTGGGTAACAGACCATGGTGGGAGGCAGTCAAGTCACCCCTTCCTGGATTCCCCTGGGTGTCTAGTTTTAAAAAATGTATAGGTTTGCTAGGTTTCCCTAGGTGCCGGCAGGGCTAGGGTTCAAAAACTACAGCTAGTCACTTTGCCAAAAAAGGGTCATTTTTCACTGCAAAATTGAGGTGTGACCACGTTGCGTTTTGCGCCGTTTCCTGTCGCGGGCACTAGGCCGACCCGCACAAGTGAGGTACCATTTTTCTCGTAGGACTTTGGAGAACGTGGGGTGGGTGGAAATTTGTGGATCCACGCTGAATCCAGAACTTTCCATCACAGAAATGTGGGGAAAATTTGTTTTTTTTGTCAATTTTTTACGTTTGCAAGGGATTCTGGGTAACAGACCATGGTGGGAGGCAGTCAAGTCACCCCTTCCTGGATTCCCCTTGGTGTCTAGTTTTAAAAAATGTATAGGTTTGCTAGGTTTCCCTAGGTGCCGGCAGGGCTAGGGTTAAAAAACTACAGCTAGTCACTTTGCCAAAAAAGGGTCATTTTTCACTGCAAAATTGAGGTGTGACCACGTTGCGTTTAGCGCCGTTTCCTGTCGCGGGCACTAGGCCGACCCGCACAAGTGAGGTACCATTTTTCTTGTAGGACTTTGGGGAACGCGGGGTGTGTGGAAATTTGTGGATCCACGCAGATTCCAGAATTTTCCATCATAGAAATGTGGGGAAAATGTGGTTTTTTTGTCAATTTTTTACGTTTGCAAGGGATTCTGGGTAACAGACCATGGTGGGAGGCAGTCAAGTCACCCATTCCTGGATTCCCCTGGGTGTCTAGTTTTCAAAAATGTATAGGTTTGCTAGGTTTCCCTAGGTGCCGGCAGGGCTAGGGTTCAAAAACTACAGCTATTCACTTTGCCAAAAAAGGGTCATTTTAAACTGCAAAATTGAGGTGTGACCACGTTGTGTTTTGCGCCATTTCCTGTCGCGGGCACTAGGCCGACCCGCACAAGTGAGGTACCATTTTTCTCGTAGGACTTTGGGGAACGCGGGGTGGGTGGAAATTTGTGGATCCACGCAGATTCCAGAACTTTCCATCACAGAAATGTGGGTAAAATGTGTTTTTTTTGTCGATTTTTTATGTTTGCAAGGGATTCTGGGTAACAGACCATGGTGGGAGGCAGTCAAGTCACCCCATCCTGGATTCCCCTGGGTGTCTAGCTTTCAAAAATGTATAGGTTTGCTAGGTTTCCCTAGGTGCCGGCAGGGCTAGGGTTAAAAAACTACAGCTAGTCACTTTGCCAAAAAAGGGTCATTTTTCACTGCAAAATTGAGGTGTGACCACGTTGCGTTTTGTGCCGTTTCCTGTCGCGGGCACTAGGCCGACCCGCACAAGTGAGGTACCAAATTTCTCGTAGGACTTTGGGGAACGCAGGGTGGGTGGAAATTTGTGGATCCACGCAGATTCCAGAACTTTCCATCACAGAAATGTGGGGAAAATGTGTTTTTTTTGTCAATTTTTTACATTTGCAAGGGATTCTGGGTAACAGACCATGGTGGGAGGCAGTCAAGTCACCCCATCCTGGATTCCCCTGGGTGTCTAGTTTTCAAAAATGTATAGGTTTGCTAGGTTTCCCTAGGTGCCGGCAGGGCTAAGGTTCAAAAACTACAGCTAGTCACTTTGCCAAAAAAGGGTCATTTTTCACTGCAAAATTGAGGTGTGACCACGTTGCGTTTTGTGCCGTTTCCTGTCGCGGGCACTAGGCCGACCCGCACAAGTGAGGTACCAAATTTCTCGTAGGACTTTGGGGAACGCGGGGTGGGTGGAAATTTGTGGATCCACGCAGATTCCAGAACTTTCCATCACAGAAATGTGGGGAAAATGTGTTTTTTTGGCAATGTTTTACATTTGCAAGGGATTCTGGGTAACAGACCATGGTGGGAGGCAGTCAAGTCACCCCATCCTGGATTCCCCTGGGTGTCTAGTTTTCAAAAATATATAGGTTTGCTAGGTTTCCCTAGGTGCCGGCAGGGCTAGGGTTCAAAAACTACAGCTCGTCACTTTGCCAAAAAAGGGTCATTTTTCACTGCAAAATTGAGGTGTGACCACGTTGCGTTTTGCGCCATTTCCTGTCGCGGGCACTAGGCCGACCCGCACAAGTGAGGTACCATTTTTCTCGTAGGACTTTGGGGAACGCAGGGTGGGTGGAAATTTGTGGATCCACGCAGATTCCAGAACTTTCCATCACAGAAATGTAGGTAAAATGTGTTTTTTTTGTCGATTTTTTATGTTTGCAAGGGATTCTGGGTAACAGACCATGGTGGGAGGCAGTCAAGTCACCCCATCCTGGATTCTCCTGGGTGTCTAGTTTTCAAAAATGTATAGGTTTGCTGGGTTCGCCTAGGTGCCGGCAGGGCTAGGGTTCAAAAACTACAGCTAGTCACTTTGCCAAAAAAGGGTCATTTTTCACTGCAAAATTGAGGTGTGACCACGTTGCGTTTTGTGCCGTTTCTTGTCGCGGGCACTAGGCCGACCCGCACAAGTGAGGTACCAAATTTCTCGTAGGACTTTGGGAAACGCGGGGTGGGTGGAAATTTGTGGATCCACGCAGATTCCAGAACTTTCCATCACAGAAATGTGGGGAAAATGTGTTTTGTTTGTCAATTTTTTACATTTGCAAGGGATTCTGGGTAACAGACCATGGTGGGAGGCAGTCAAATCACCCCATCCTGGATTCCCCTGGGTGTCTAGTTCTCAAAAATGTATAGGTTTGCTAGGTTTCCCTAGGTGCCGGCAGGGCTAGGGTTCCAAAACTACAGCTCGTCACTTTGCCAAAAAAGGGTCATTTTTCACTGCAAAATTGAGGTGTGACCACGTTGCGTTTTGCGCCATTTCCTGTCGCGGGCACTAGGCCGACCCGCACAAGTGAGGTACCATTTTTATCGTAGGACTTTGGGGAACGCAGGGTGGGTGGAAATTAGTGGATCCACGCAGATTCCAGAACTTTCCATCACAGAAATGTGGGTAAAATGTGTTTTTTTTGTCGATTTTTTATGTTTGCAATGGATTCTGGGTAACAGACCATGGTGGGAGGCAGTCAAGTCACCCCATCCTGGATTCCCCTGGGTGTCTAGTTTTCAAAAATGTATAGGTTTGCTAGGTTTCCCTAGGTGCCGGCAGGGCTAGGGTTCAAAAACTACAGCTAGTCACTTTGCCAAAAAAGGGTAATTTTTCACTGCAAAATTGAGGTGTGACCACGTTGCGATTTGCGCCGTTTTCTGTCACGGGCACTAGGCCGACCCACACAAGTGAGGTACCATTTTTCTCGTAGGACTTTGGGGAACGCGGGGTGGGTGTAAATTTGTGGATCCAAGCAGACTCCAGAACTTTCCATCACAGAAATGTGGGGAAAATGTGTTTTTTTGTCAATTTTTTACGTTTGCAAGGGATTCTGGGTAACAGACCATGGTGGGAGGCAGTCAAGTCACCCCTTCCTGGATTTCCCTGGGTGTCTAGTTTTCAAAAATGTATAGGTTTGCTAGGTTTCCCTAGGTGCCGGCAGGGCTAGGGTTCAAAAAATACAGCTAGTCACTTTGCCAAAAAAGGGTCATTTTTCACTGCAAAATTGAGGTGTGACCACGTTGCGTTTTGCGCCGTTTCCTGTCACGGGCACTAGGCCGACCCGCACAAGTGAGGTACCATTTTTCTTGTAGGACTTTGGGGAACGCGGGGTGTGTGGAAATTTGTGGATCCACGCAGATTCCAGAATTTTCCATCATAGAAATGCGGGGAAAATGTGGTTTTTTTGTCAATTTTTTACGTTTGCAAGGGATTCTGGGTAACAGACCATGGTGGGAGGCAGTCAAGTCACCCATTCCTGGATTCCCCTGGGTGTCTAGTTTTCAAAAATGTATAGGTTTGCTAGGTTTCCCTAGGTGCCGGCAGGGCTAGGGTTAAAAAACTACAGCTATTCACTTTGCCAAAAAAGGGTCATTTTAAACTGCAAAATTGAGGTGTGACCACGTTGTGTTTTGCGCCGTTTCCTGTCGCGGGCACTAGGCCGACCCGCACAAGTGAGGTACCATTTTTCTCGTAGGACTTTGGGGAACGCGGGGTGGGTGGAAATTTGTAGATCCACGCAGATTCCAGAACTTTCCATCACAGAAATGTGGGGAAAATGTGGTTTTTTTGTCAATTTTTTATGTTTGCAAGGGATTCTGGGTAACAGACCATGGTGGGAGGCAGTCAAGTCACCCCTTCCTGGATTCCCCTGGGTGTCTAGTTTTTAAAAATGTATAGGTTTGCTAGGTTTCCCTAGGTGCCGGCAGGGCTAGGGTTAAAAAACTACAGCTAGTCACTTTGCCAAAAAAGGGTCATTTTTCACTGCAAAATTGAGGTGTGACCACTTTGCGCTTTGCGCCGTTTCCTGTCGCGGGCACTAGGCCGACCCGCACAAGTGAGGTACCATTTTTCTCGTAGGACTTTGGGGAACGTGGGGTGGGTGGAAATTTGTGGATCCACGCTGAATCTAGAACTTTCCATCACAGAAATGTGGGGAAAATTTGTTTTTTTTGTCAATTTTTTACGTTTGCAAGGGATTCTGGGTAACAGACCTTGGTGGGAGGCAGTCAAGTCACCCCTTCCTGGATTCCCCTGGGTGTCTAGTTTTCAGAAATGTATAGGTTTGCTAGGTTTCCCTAGGTGCCGGCAGGGCTAGGGTTCAAAAACTACAGCTAGTCACTTTGCCAAAAAAGGGTCATTTTTCACTGCAAAATTGAGGTGTGACCACATTGCGTTTTGCGCCGTTTCCTGTCGCGGGCACTAGGCCGACCCGCACAAGTGAGGTACCATTTTTCTTGTAGGACTTTGGGGAACGCGGGGTGTGTGGAAATTTGTGGATCCACGCAGATTCCAGAACTTTCCATCACAGAAATGTGGGTAAAATGTGTTTTTTTTGTCGATTTTTTATGTTTGCAAGGGATTCTGGGTAACAGACCATGGTGGGAGGCAGTCAAGTCACCCCATCCTGGATTCCCCTGGGTGTCTAGTTTTCAAAAATATATAGGTTTGCTAGGTTTCCCTAGGTGCTGGCAGGGCTAGGTTTCAAAAACTACAGCTCGTCACTTTGCCAAAAAAGGGTAATTTTTCACTGCAAAATTGAGGTGTGACCACGTTGCGTTTTGCGCCATTTCCTGTCGCGGGCACTAGGCCGACCCGCACAAGTGAGGTACCATTTTTCTCGTAGGACTTTGGGGAACGCGGGGTGGGTGTAAATTTGTGGATCCAAGCAGATTCCAGAACTTTCCATCACAGAAATGTGGGGAAAATGTGTTTTTTTTGTCAATTTTTTACATTTGCAAGGGATTCTGGGTAACAGACCATGGTGGGAGGCAGTCAAGTCACCCCTTCCTGGATTCCCCTGGGTGTCTAGTTTTCAAAAATGTATAGGTTTGCTAGGTTTCCCTAGGTGCCGGCAGGGCTAGGGTTAAAAAACTACAGCTAGTCACTTTGCCAAAAAAGGGTCATTTTTCACTGCAAAATTGAGGTGTGACCACGTTGCGTTTTGTGCCGTTTCCTGTCGCGGGCACTAGGCCGACCCGCACAAGTGAGGTACCAAATTTCTCGTAGGACTTTGGGGAACGCGGGGTGGGTGGAAATTTGTGGATCCACGCAGATTCCAGAACTTTCCATCACAGAAATGTGGGGAAAATGTGTTTTTTTGTCAATGTTTTACATTTGCAAGGGATTCTGGGTAACAGACCATGGTGGGAGGCAGTCAAGTCACCCCATCCTGGATTCCCCTGGGTGTCTAGTTTTCAAAAATATATAGGTTTGCTAGGTTTCCCTAGGTGCCGGCAGGGCTAGGGTTCAAAAACTACAGCTCGTCACTTTGCCAAAAAAGGGTCATTTTTCACTGCAAAATTGAGGTGTGACCACGTTGCGTTTTGCGCCATTTCCTGTCGCGGGCACTAGGCCGACCCGCACAAGTGAGATACCATTTTTCTCGTAGGACTTTGGGGAACGCAGGGTGGGTGGAAATTTGTGGATCCACGCAGATTCCAGAACTTTCCATCACAGAAATGTAGGTAAAATGTGTTTTTCTTGTTGATTTATTATGTTTGCAAGGGATTCTGGGTAACAGACCATGGTGGGAGGCAGTCAAGTCACCCCATCCTGGATTCTCCTGGGTGTCTAGTTTTCAAAAATGTATAGGTTTGCTAGGTTCGCCTAGGTGCCGGCAGGGCTAGGGTTCAAAAACTACAGCTAGTCACTTTGCCAAAAAAGGGTCATTTTTCACTGCAAAATTGAGGTGTGACCACGTTGCGTTTTGTGCCGTTTCTTGTCGCGGGCACTAGGCCGACCCGCACAAGTGAGGTACCAAATTTCTCGTAGGACTTTGGGGAACGCGGGGTGGGTGGAAATTTGTGGATCCACGCAGATTCCAGAACTTTCCATCACAGAAATGTGGGGAAAATGTGTTTTTTTTGTCAATTTTTTACATTTGCAAGGGATTCTGGGTAACAGACCATGGTGGGAGGCAGTCAAGTCACCCCATCCTGGATTCCCCTGGGTGTCTAGTTTTCAAAAATGTATAGGTTTGCTAGGTTTCCCTAGGTGCCAGCAGGGCTAGGGTTCAAAAACTACAGCTCGTCACTTTGCCAAAAAAGGGTCATTTTTCACTGCAAAATTGAGGTGTGACCACGTTGCGTTTTGCGCCATTTCCTGTCGCGGGCACTAGGCCGACCCGCACAAGTGAGGTACCATTTTTCTCGTAGGACTTTGGGGAACGCAGGGTGGGTGGAAATTTGTGGATCCACGCAGATTCCAGAACTTTCCATCACAGAAATGTGGGTAAAATGTGTTTTTTTTGTCGATTTTTTATGTTTGCAAGGGATTCTGGGTAACAGACCATGGTGGGAGGCAGTCAAGTCACCCCATCCTGGAATCCCCTGGGTGTCTAGTTTTCAAAAATGTATAGGTTTGCTAGGTTTCCCTAGGTGCCGGCAGGGCTAGGGTTCAAAAACTACAGCTAGTCACTTTGCCAAAAAAGGGTAATTTTTCACTGCAAAATTGAGGTGTGACCACGTTGCGATTTGCGCCGTTTTCTGTCACGGGCACTAGGCCGACCCACACAAGTGAGGTACCATTTTTCTCGTAGGACTTTGGGGAACGCGGGGTGGGTGTAAATTTGTGGATCCAAGCAGATTCCAGAACTTTCCATCACAGAAATGTGGGGAAAATGTGTTTTTTTTGTCAATTTTTTACGTTTGCAAGGGATTCTGGGTAACAGACCATGGTGGGAGGCAGTCAAGTCACCCCTTCCTGGATTTCCCTGGATGTCTAGTTTTCAAAAATGTATAGGTTTGCTAGGTTTCCCTAGGTGCTGGCAGGGCTAGGGTTAAAAAAATACAGCTAGTCACTTTGCCAAAAAAGGGTCATTTTAAACTGCAAAATTGAGGTGTGACCACGTTGTGTTTTGCACCGTTTCCTGTCGCGGGCACTAGGCCGACCCGCACAAGTGAGGTACCATTTTTCTCGTAGGACTTTGGGGAACGCGGGGTGGGTGGAAATTTGTAGATCCACGCAGATTCCAGAACTTTCCATCACAGAAATGTGGGGAAAATGTGTTTTTTTTGTCAATTTTTTATGTTTGCAAGGGATTCTGGGTAACAGACCATGGTGGGAGGCAGTCAAGTCACCCCTTCCTGGATTCCCCTGGGTGTCTAGTTTTTAAAAATGTATAGGTTTGCTAGGTTTCCCTAGGTGCCGGCAGGGCTAGGGTTCAAAAACTACAGCTAGTCACTTTGCCAAAAAAGGGTCATTTTTCACTGCAAAATTGAGGTGTGACCACTTTGCGTTTTGCGCCGTTTCCTGTCGCGGGCACTAGGCCGACCCGCACAAGTGAGGTACCATTTTTCTCGTAGGACTTTGGGGAACGTGGGGTGGGTGGAAATTTGTGGATCCACGCTGAATCTAGAACTTTCCATCACAGAAATGTGGGGAAAATTTGTTTTTTTTGTCAATTTTTTACGTTTGCAAGGGATTCTGGGTAACAGACCTTGGTGGGAGGCAGTCAAGTCACCCCTTCCTGGATTCCCCTGGGTGTCTAGTTTTCAAAAATGTATAGGTTTGCTAGGTTTCCCTAGGTGCCGGCAGGGCTAGGGTTCAAAAACTACAGCTAGTCACTTTGCCAAAAAAGGGTCATTTTTCACTGCAAAATTGAGGTGTGACCACATTGCGTTTTGCGCCGTTTCCTGTCGCGGGCACTAGGCCGACCCGCACAAGTGAGGTACCATTTTTCTTGTAGGACTTTGGGGAACGCGGGGTGTGTGGAAATTTGTGGATCCACGCAGATTCCAGAACTTTCCATCACAGAAATGTGGGTAAAATGTGGTTTTTTTGTCGATTTTTTATGTTTGCAAGGGATTCTGGGTAACAGACCATGGTGGGAGGCAGTCAAGTCACCCCATCCTGGATTCCCCTGGGTGTCTAGTTTTCAAAAATGTATAGGTTTGCTAGGTTTCCCTAGGTGCCGGCAGGGCTAGGGTTCAAAAACTACAGCTAGTCACTTTGCCAAAAAAGGGTCATTTTTCACTGCAAAATTGAGGTGTGACCACGTTGCGATTTGCGCCGTTTCCTGTCACGGGCACTAGGCCGACCCGCACAAGTGAGGTACCATTTTTCTCGTAGGACTTTGGGGAACGCGGGGTGGGTGTAAATTTGTGGATCCAAGCAGATTCCAGAACTTTCCATCACAGAAATGTGGGGAAAATGTGTTTTTTTTGTCAATTTTTTACGTTTGCAAGGGATTCTGGGTAACAGACCATGGTGGGAGGCAGTCAAGTCACCCCTTCCTGGATTCCCCTGGGTGTCTAGTTTTCAAAAATGTATAGGTTTGCTAGGTTTCCCTAGGTGCCGGCAGGGCTAGGGTTCAAAAACTACAGCTAGTCACTTTGCCAAAAAAGGGTCATTTTTCACTGCAAAATTGAGGTGTGACCACGTTGCGTTTTGTGCCGTTTCCTGTCGCGGGCACTAGGCCGACCAGCACAAGTGAGGTACCAAATTTCTCGTAGGACTTTGGGGAACGCGGGGTGGGTGGAAATTTGTGGATCCACGCAGATTCCAGAACTTTCCATCACAGAAATGTGGGGAAAATGTGTTTTTTTTGTCAATTTTTTACATTTGCAAGTGATTCTGGGTAACAGACCATGGTGGGAGGCAGTCAAGTCACCCCATCCTGGATTCCCATGGGTGTCTAGTTTTCAAAAATGTATAGGTTTGCTAGGTTTCCCTAGGTGCCGGCAGGGCTAGTGTGAGAAGTTGGCCTGGTATATGATGCTCACTAGTTAAAGTGATCACCTTGTACCATGCCAAGCAACCCTTATGGTGTGGTTGTAAGTCAACCTTTTCGGACTAGCTGCCCTACTGGTAGCGTAGGCTAAGCAGTCTTTGAGGCTAAACTCGTGAAGCGTGTTAAGCCAGCTGTTTTACCAAATGCAACCCCCTTTTATACCGATGAAAGGACACCACACAGATATATATTCAAAATATATATGTATTTATTTCTCAAAGTAACCCCTAGTCTCTTTATGAGCACAGGAGCACAAATCGTCAAACAAGATTACAGTAGAATACACAGAAGTTGCACTTTATATGGATAGGCCCTGGTGGCCGCTCAAACCGTATACTAAAATAGTGGTATAAGTACCACGAACAGAAAAGGGAAAAGGCCTAGGGCCTCTAGAATCGCTGGGCCTACAAGGAGCTAACTTCAGTTAGTGACCAGGAGGTCCATGGGTGGCGTGTGCAGAGCAAATAGTCACACGCGTGCTGCCATAGGTTTCAATGGGTGCGTAAAAAGTACAAAGTTACTGCAAAGAGGATCTTCCGGATGGACTAGGAACTCAAGATTTGGAACACAGGCACTAGAGATGTAATACTACACTTGGGCAGAGGTGTGCCAGCTTTACCTCACCCACAGGAAGCGGGTGCATAGGCCTCGAAGTGCGTCGGGTTTCTTCTATCTGTTCCGTGGAGCTTGAAGACAAAGATGCTGCAGGCGGTCGGTCTGGGAGAGATGCAGTGGATCCAAGAGTGGATCGGATATGTTGAAGACCTGTAAGCAGAGGGGACAGTGTTCACAGTCACTAGCCAGTGACCAGCGTGGCACCAGGTGGGTACCAGGCAATGTCAGGTGAAAACAGGAAGAAAGGTGTAGCTTGTCTCTGCAGTCACGTGGTCCCTGGAGGTCGACGACGTCCAGGAGTAAGTTCACGAGCTGTACCACGCAGGCTCTCGCTGTCGGCTGTGTCGGCGACTTGATCGAAGCAAACAAGCCTTGGCAAAAGCAATTGTTGTAGGAGATGAAATAAGCTGATGGTTCTGACCAGCAAGGTCAGAAGGACTGCTCCTTTGGAGGGGAGCAAGGGCCAGTCTGGAGCAATCAGACCAGTGGTGTATTTTGTAAAGTTCGTCGCCAAGATGGCTACTAGCCAGCGGGCCAGCAACCGGTTAGGCGCGTCGAGTGGCAAAATGCAGAAGGGCCCCACGCAGATCATGGAGATGCTGGAGGGCTCACCTTTGGTGCAGATGCTGCTCGAGGGTTGGGCTTCTCAGATCCCAAAGCACAACTTGGAGGGAGCCTCGGTTGTTGCCCTTGTCAGCTTGTCGTGGTCGTTTCAAGATGGCTGGCTCCACGTGTCTCGGTGCCTCCACGGGTCTCCTCTTTTCAGGGACTGTGGATCGGGCAGTGAGAGGTCTGGAGGTCCAGGTCTTGTCAGTCTCTGGGCTCGGGCTCCGGCGGGAGGCGGCGGCAAAGCGGACATTGATTTGCTGGATGGTGCTTGCGTTAGCAAGGTGGTCACTCCCTGACCACAGGGGAGATTTCCTTCAGTCTTCTGTGCAGCAGAATGTCGAAGTTCCCGTCTTCTTCTTAGTTTCAAGTTGATTCCAGGATGTCTGAAGTCTTAGGACACAGCTCCTACCTTTAAGCGGATTCTAGGGGCCGGACTACCTGCTAGGTCCCTCCCTATGGGTGGGACCAGGAAGGGGGTGGTTACACCCCCAATCCTTTGTCCAGCTCGCCCCAGGCCCGGGACTGGTGTGCCCCAGGACCGGTTTGAACTGGCATATGCACCGAGGCTCCTTGTGAGCCACAGGCGTGTCTGGTTTCTTTTAAGCCCTACCTGACCAATACACAAAATCCAGTCTGGGGTGGTGCATGCACCTCCCCTGGCAGGAAACCCTTTGTCCACACCTCCCAAGCTGGAAGGACTCCCAGCAGCAGGAGGGCAGACTTGTGTCTGTGGTGGCAGCATCCATTTTGTGGAGCTGAGGCTATGTCTGATTTTACCCAGGTTTCAGGTACTGTACATGTCGTGTCCCTCTAGAAGGGTGGAATGCTAACCCCGTCGCCAGAATTGGCGAGGGGTTAGTATTCCAATTCGTATGACACCTTACTCGACATGTTTTGATAAAGCCAAACCAAAGATAGCATTTAACCGCGAGGTTCATAATGCACTTAAGAGTATATGGTATGACGATATCTGGAAACAGTAGAAGGAAGTTGTTCCGACCACTGCAGACAGGCTCAGCTCATGCTAGAGCACCATCTCACATGGAACCAAGCACTCTGCCTTCAGGATTGTTAAGGCCTGCCATAGGAGTGACTTATAGGTTACCAGGTGTCCCATTTAAGGTTAGGTATAGGTATACTACACCTAAGTAAGAGGTGATTACACCAACTTACCCCAGCTGAGTTATCAGTCAGTTGTGTCAAATTGTTAGGCCAAGCCTGGGGTGGCATAATACATGCTTCAGCCCCTGGCAGGCCTTGGGTACACCAATGCCCTGGGTACCTAGTGTACACTGGTACAGGGGCTGACAGGGTGATCCAACCAATTGGGTATGTACCTAGGGTACATGGAGTCCTGAATAGCAGGATCTCAGGCCAACTAAGTCGAAAAACCAGCTAGACACTAGGCAAAAATTTGGGGGTAACCATAGTCAGATATCCACCTTCCTACACAACCCCCCCCCCCCAAACGCAGGGAGATAAGGCTGACCTTGACCAGGTAAGCCTATATTGCCCAAGTGGCCATATAAGGAGGAACCAGCACTGGCATGGTTACCCCCTGTCTCATGGTCCACTAAGCAATCCCTCACCCTAAGGGTATCAGAGGGTCTCCACCATAGGGAATCTCTACCTTTGGTGTGTCTTGGCAAAGTAAAAGGCTGGTGTTGAGATGGAGTACGGAAGTGAGTGTCCTCAAAGTGAGGCCTCACCTTCCTCCAATCCCCCTCCACCATGGATGCCTTTCTTTCCTTAACTGAGTTGCACTGTGCTGTGGAAATATGGATTTTTATGGTCGGTTATGTCCCCTATCTTGGACCCCAACGGTTTCATGTATAAATCACAAGTACATGTATGTTCCCTCCAGTTCCAGTTATGAAGACGCAAACACATGTGCGTCCACCGTCAACATGTCCTCTTTCAGATCCGCCATGAATGGGCTGGATATTCTATTCCTAAGTATGAAAGGCCACCGGCTTTATATGGTTCATTTATCCCATTTTACAGTCCAGGCGAGTAGGCCCTGATTCTGCCACCAAGCCTTTTCCTGCCTTCTGCCTCTGAAAGCTCCAGTCTGAGCCTGCATCTGTGACCATGAACTTTGTCCTACTCCCTGTGCGGCTAACGGTGCCTGATCCAGCCCGTAGCCTGCCAGAAAACTGTACTTCACCTTCAAGATTATCTCCTCCGCCCCTCATCCGATGCATTCCTGTCTCGTAGTTTAGGTAAACATTCCTCCAGCTACCGTGCAAAGGGGCCAGGCCTCGCTGTCCTCATGCAAGTAATTCATAAACCCTGTTACCATGGAATATTCCTACCCCCTCGCATCTAGTGTAGACACTTAGACGCTTGTACACGCACTAACAGTCAGTATAGTCAGTATAGAATAAGATTCTATCCTAAGAGACCTTTCTTTTTGGATAACACAGTTCTTTAAACATAGGATATTAGATATGATTTGGGATTAGGTTGACATAACCCCAGACTTTTGTCTCCTCATGTAGAGCTAAATGTCAAGTCCCATTCTCCCCCTAGTTGCACGTCAAATCACACGTCATGCTGCCGCGCGTGCATCTCTGCCAAGTATTCTTGCTGACATTGCGAAATTCTTTCATGGAACCACCCATTTGTGACATCATACCTAATGACGTTCTTTAGTTACGCCTAGTTACACCCATTTCAGTTACGCATGTATATCTTTATCTCTGTTATCAACTGTTACGCCTCCTGCATCTGTTTCACTGTAATGCCTCTTCTATAAAAATGATTACCTGTCAATAATGTATTGTCCTTCACTTCCTGAACCTCCGTGGTGATGGAATATGAAGCCAACAATTCGAATTGTTATTGGAATAAAGCCCGTTCCGAATCTCTAATACCACGGATTCTGCCTCTTATTTTACTGAGCTATTCTTATTAATTTTCCGCATCAAATTAAGTACCGGTAATTAAATTATTTACCACATATATGGCGCCCGAACAGGGACACTTTCTCATCTCACGCGCCGGAGGTGCGTTGCAGGCCCGGTCTCCTGCCACAGCTGGACGGACAACAACGCGTACCCACAGGATTTCCTGTATCTCCCTCCTGCCGAGCGGGGGTAACTGAGGCTGCGATCAACACCCAGACGAGGCGGTGAGAAGTGCGAAGTATCCCGACCAGAGCCTAGCTGAGAGAGCAAGATCCGAGGTATACAGAGGCCCACCAGGTTCCGAAGTTCCGAAGTTTCGAGTCGAGTCCAGTCCGGTCCAAGTCCAGTTCAGTTCAGTTCCGAGGCCTTCCGTTCCGAGCTACCTGGTGAGTACCATTGCCGGGGAGGCGTTCTGACGTGCACATAGGTTGTGCCGGTCAAGACGGGTTTGGGTACACAAATCCGGTCTGCACTGTTTCAGCAGTGTATCTGTACTGTTTAGCAGTATATCTAGTATGTCTAGTATATAATTCAGAATACCTAGTTAGTGCCGAGTATTATGCTTAGTGACTAGTTCCCTAAATGGCCATCATTGTTGTTCATTAAATATTAAATGTTAAATGTTTTAAATACGTTCTGCATATTGTGGTGTGAATGACTGTTCATTATTGTGTTTTGTTGTATTAAACGTGTTCAAAATTAGGTCTCAGATCAGTTCTCAATATGCCGCTCTTTTCGAAATTAAGACAGATCAAAACTAGAAAAGGGGTACTCAAAGAAGCTGTTCCCATTCCTCCTAGGGACACTCCAGGGTACTTCATGTATCATAAACATGGCCTAGACGCCATATTATTTCTTGATTTATGGGTAGACTACACCAAGGAATTACCAGAAAGTCAGAGGTGGCCCGCAGCTGGGACCTGGGATGCAGATTGCATCATGAAAATAGAGGAAGAATTATGGAAAAAGAAAGCTAGACAATCACAGAAAGATGCCATTGAATTATGGCGTAAAGAATCGTATAGACGTACAGAAAAAGCACTCAGACAGGAAGAGAAAAGTAAGGAGAATTCAAATAAAGTCCGAGAAAATCTATTAATTGAAGAAGGTACCCGAGCAAAAGCAGAACAAGTAGACAGACAAAGAAATGCCCTTATGAATGGTATGTATCCTCTTCTGGCCGAAGGGTTACCTAAGGCTACTCCGGAGATACCAAAAGACTTGCCACCTCCATTGTTTCCGATAAAAGCACATCCCAAAGGGCAACCCAGAACCGCAGAAGATGTTTTCCTTTCCTCTTATTTAGACGACTCAGCTCCCGAGTATGCTAATACTGCACCACATAGACCGTCTGCCGAGGGGGTTCAACGCCAAGACCCTCCGTCTGTACCTCCGCAACAACAAACTCCGACACAAGTTCCGGCAAGCACATCTGTTTCTACAGCTGTACCCACACCTATGGTTGCTATATCACGTTCAACGAATCCTTTCACATCCAGCACCCCAGGCGGTGCTACAGGAGGTACGACAAACATTTTTTCCACGCCACCCAGAGTAAATAAACTTTCCTTTCAAGAATTAGCCCACCAACGTACGCCCAAACTAGTAACTCCCGACATGCTTAAGGAACTTCTAGTAGATTGTAGATATGACCCTGTGCCCGGCAAAGAGGACGAAATGCTGCTGGCATCATTACGTATCCGACGAGCTGCAATATATTTAGGGAGGCTACCAGGAATGACTACACATTTAGAAAATATATATCACTTTGTCCAGTCAGGGCGAGATTCTGAAAGTATTAATAGAGCCATGGAGTACCAGAAAGTGGAGATACAGGGGGAACGGTTACGTTTCCTCATAAATTGTGTGATCAGAAATCAAGACCGACCAGGGGTAAATCCGGAGGAAATGCGAATTCTTACCACATGGAGTCGGAATATATCAGAGGGGAGACATGATAGATTATTAAGTATAGTAGCTATGTGCCGAAAGATCCGCAAAGAAGTAGAACGAATACACGAAGAAAGATTGGCGGTAGACCAGCCTGAACAAAACGAGGAGGAGGAAGAATTAGAACTGCCCACAGGACAGTTAGAAACCATGGCCTATGTAGGTAGAGGAAGATCTTGTAATAATACTAGAGGCTTTACTGATCCGATACGTCCGATACGTCCAGAAAATAACAGAAATTTCCAAACCCCTATAATAAATATAAGGTCCCCCGAACATTCGTTCCAAGCCGCTGACAAATTACTCCGAGAACGAAGGGGTTATCATATACTCGATTCTATGGACGAACAAGAATTAGCCAGGTCAGCCGTTCACTGGGTTGACAGTCCCGGAAAATATAGTGATGATACACTAGCGCACACGTTTTTGAACCTCACCCCAGATTAACAGCGTTTAGCTGGTATCTACATGATTCAACAACTCCTTATATTATATAAAAGCCAACACTCCGATCCTAGTCCCTTACCTGATATATTGACTGAATTACTCACGAATAAATGGAGAGGTTCAGGTACTGAGTTAATTAGAGAAATACTAAAATCCAGAAAGCAGTACATTATTTTTGTATGCCCCGAACATGTCTCACTGCCCATCAAGGAAAGAACGACGTATTATATGGATAGACAGAATCCCTTACGCGAAGTGCACCCGATAAAAGGTGATGACAATCAGTTTAAACGTGTGTTTGTATACACACCCATATCTAAAATGGAACTATTAGAAATGAAGAAAGTGGTACCCAGTCATGACAAAGACCCAGCGGGTTTCCACCGTGAAATTAAAGACATGCTGCTCATGGGAGAGTATACCTATCCCGAC
This sequence comes from Triturus cristatus, assembly GCF_964204655.1. NCBI lineage: Eukaryota > Metazoa > Chordata > Amphibia > Caudata > Salamandridae > Triturus > Triturus cristatus. The sequence continues at coordinate 5,269 of NW_028187871.1, read as the reverse complement.
ATTATGAAAATATTAAAGGTATTAATGCCTGCGGGCATTTATGAAAAACTCAAAGAAAAGGATTGGGAGGTGGGAGACCAAAAGATAGATTGGACAGCATTAGAAAACGAAGAAACAGCTCGAGGTCCAGGTTTAGGGCTTGGGGAAAAGACCAAAATACTACCAGGTTTATTAGTACAGGTATTGCCACGTTTATTAACTACGAAAAAGGAAGACTGGGGTGCAATATCAGCCTGTAAACAAAAGCAAGATGAAGACACTAGTGATTTTTATGCCCGATTCGAAAAATGTTTTGGTATAAATAGTGGAATAAAAGCAAGTAGCGAATCGTATCCACATCTGTTTGTGACAAAATTAGTTGAAAATGCCTTGCCCCAAGTTAAGAATAGAGTATTGAAATTCGAGAGTACCTGGCAAGGTAACACTCCGTCACAAATGTTACAAATGCTACAGTACCATCACAATAGAATTAGAGAGGAACAAGAACATGAACAAAGACGCATGAAAGACACGAAAATGAAAATGCTAGTTTCCCAGACAGTTCCAGCTGACGGTCATAAAAAGGGTATGACACAGTCCAGTGTTTCAGCAGGTTCTGTAAAAGGGACATGCAACTATTGTAAACAGCCAGGTCATTATGTACACGATTGTCCAGTTTTAAAACATAATATCGCCATAGGTAATACAAAAGAAAGACCACGGCCACTTAGACAGGATCAGAACCAACAAGGAGCCCCGCAGCATGCACAGGCCATGCCAGCTCCGCAACAGTCTATGCCAGCTCCATCACCGCAGCCTATTGCTGCCACACCAACAACGACACGACAGATGTACCAGACCGCACAGTATGACTATCCTGATTATCAACGATACTCATGAAACAGCCTAGAGAGGGAAGTTGGCTTACCCCTTATCGAGGTCCCTGTAGATCAAGAAGGACCTTATGTACACAGTGAACTATTAGGCCAAGATAGAAAATTTTTACTTGATACAGGGCCAAGCCGAACAACCATAAAACGTAGTGAAGTTCCAGGGGCACCCCTCTCAGGCTCACAGAATATTTCCCTTGGTTTTTCAGGAAAACCTATCATTAACGAAGTATCACAGCCTCTTCCACTTACGATTGGTCCCTTGACACGAACTACAGATTTATTGCTTACAAAATCATGTCCAGAAAACCTGTTAGGTATAAAAACATTGAAAGCTCTAGGAGCTATAATATGTTGTTCTCCGGAAGGAGTAAGATTGTTTTTACGTGATTTCAAAGGGCACTATGTGTCCCGAGACATGGATCACCGACTACAGACTTTACCCACATATTTATGGGCACAAGGCCCTACAGATGTTGGTTGCATGAACATTACACCATATCGAGTCACACTAAAGACAGGAGTGGTACTACCACGAATGCGACAATACAAGTTACCCCCAGATGCTGTAGTGGCTTTACTGCAAATCATTGACGAGCTTATTACCCAAGGAGTGGTTGTGGAAACCAACTCCAATGTATGTAATTCCCCGATAATTCCGATTCTTAAACGAACTGATCCAAAAGCCCCGCCAGTATATCGATTGGTTATTGATCTGCGCGAATTAAATAAATGTATCGTACCACAATACCCCGTAGTTCCAGACATTTCTTCATTACTGACAGCCATTGATTCCGAAGCAACATTCTTTACTGTAATTGATCTCAAGAATGCCTTTTTCAGCGTCCCAATAGATCCGGAAAGCCAATACTTGTTCGGATTTAGTTTAAATGGACGAAGCTTTAAATTCACACGCGCACCTCAAGGATTCACAGAAAGCCCCAGCATCTATAGCCAAGCACTGAAACGAGAACTTGACAGTATCCACATGCCAGTCAACACTGCCCTGCTTCAATATGTCGATGATCTGCTGATCACCGCTAGAAGCGAAACTGAATGTGAAAAAGCTTCACTGACGGTTTTACAATTTTTGGCCGAAAAGGGGCACAAGGTGTCCCCTTTTAAGCTGCAATTCTGTGTCCAGCGAGTTGTTTACCTTGGGCACTCGCTGTCCAAGGAGGGAAGGCAGCTTACGTCAGATCGCATCCAGTTAATTGCTAACATACCAATACCCAAGACACAAAAGGAGGTACGGGCTTTTATAGGCCTCACTTCATATTGTAGGCAGTGGATCCCTCAGTATGCATGTCTAGCAAAACCACTCATTCAGTTGACAACACAGGAGGCGGCCACATCGACTGTCCTCCCTTGGACTCAGGAACATACACAAGCTTTTGAAAGCCTAAAGAAAGCTTTATGTCAAGCACCTGTCCTAGCAACACCATGTTACAGTAAACAGTTTACACTCTTTGTTACAGAACGCGAAGGTACTGCTTTGTCAGTACTCACACAGGAACAAGCAGGATCACACAAACCATGTGCTTATTTTTCTAGTACATTAGATCCCGTAGCTCAGGCTCTGCCTGCGTGCCTGAAATCAGTGGCAGCGACAGCTTTAGCAATCAGACAAAGCGATGCCATAGTGTTAGGACATCCATTGACAGTACAAGTACCACACGCAGTAGAGGTTCTTGTGAACCGAACGCAAACACAACACTTGACTATAGCAAGACTTACCGGTTACGAATTGACATTGTTTCAGCCACACATTGAAATCAGACGTTGTAGTACATTGAATCCTGCCACACTTTTGCCAGTAAACGGAACAGACCCACTAGCACTAGGGGTGGGCGGAATTTGCGGAATTAACCTTCGCAAATTATCGCGAGAATGTTTAAAATTATCGCAAACAAGCAGAAATATCGCAAAGATGCGGAAGTTTTTTTCCGGCATGTTCGCGAGATTTTCTGCATGGTTGCGGGTCGCCAACTTACCCATGTGGTTGCTTGCGGGCGCGGCCATCTTGTTTTGAGTTGTTCTCGCGGTGCATGATCACGAGAAGAAAGACGTGATCGCGCGACGCATGACGTCACTGCGGGCGCGAACTGTCGCGAGACAGCGCAAATGGCTAAAAACAATACAACATCTCATGGAGAACGCGACCGGATCAAGAAAACTTGTCGGCGAACGCAGGGATTCAGGTAAGGCGATCGCGCGCGCGCGAGAATGTATCATTTTACAGCGCGAGCAAGAAACAAATTATCGCCAAGCTGCGGAAACCGGAATTTTTGACATTTTCGCGCTCTCCGCGGAACGCAAAAATGTCAAATTATCGCAATTTCCGCGAACGGAACGAAATTTTTGCCCAGGCCTAACTAGCACATGATTGTATCGAAGTTATTACTATTACGACGAAACCCAGACAAGACTTGACAGATATCCCATTGTCAGATCCAGACCTGACGTTGTATGTAGATGGTTCATGTATGAGAACAAGTACAGGAGAGCTAGTGGCCGCGTATGCAGTCACAACAGACACTGAAGTCATTGAAACAAATTGCATAAACACCTTGTCAGCTCAAGCAGCAGAGCTCATCGCTCTGACACAAGCCTGTATTCAAGCCACAAATAAGAAAGTCAACATATACACTGATTCACGTTATGCATTCGGAGTTGTCCATGACTTCGGCGTACTGTGGCGAGAGAGAGGTTATTTAACTTCTCACGGTGCCCACATTCAGCACGGACCCCTCATTCATGCCTTATTAGATGCAATACATCTACCCACTGCAATATCAATTATGAAATGTAAAGCTCATACGAAAGTTACTGATATCATTTCCCAAGGCAATAACCTAGCTGACAGAACAGCTAAACAGACTGCTCAGAATCAAACTCACACATCTGACATGACAAAGACAATAGTTCTGACACCAACACATTGCATGACGGTTAAGGATCCCGCTCTTGACGTAATTGACATACAGACACATGCTACACCAGATGAAATAAAGAAATGGACTGAATTAGGAGGGATCCAAACGAATCAAGGATGGATGACGAAGGAAAAATCTATATGGTTTCTTCCCGACTCTATGGTTCAAGTTATCATTAATACAATACATAGTCCAGCGCACCTAGGAGAAAAAGCTATGCTAGACAGCATTCAACACATTTGGTTCAACAAACATTTACGAGCAGCAGCTAAACAAAAAGTTCGTACCTGTATGATCTGTTGTCAGTTTAACCCAGGTAAAAGCATTCCCGTAGAACAGGGTGGATTTCAGCCTCCTGATCACCCTTTTGAAGTCCTCCAGATGGATTATATCCAGATGGAACGATGTCGAGGATTCAAATATGTTCTTGTAGTTGTCTGTGCTCTTTCCCGTTGGACAGAAGCCTACCCGGTCTCAGATTACACTGCCCCGACTACTGCCAAACAGTTGGTTCGAGAATTCTTCCCACGGTACGGTTTACCACGTGTTGTCTACTCAGATAACGGCCAGCCGTTCTCATCCGAACTAATGAAACACGTTTCACTTTTGTTAGGCTATCAATGGAGATTTCACTGTGTCCGACACCCCGAGGTAGCAGGTCTCGTGGAACGACATAATCAAACTCTAAAAATTAGATTGTCCAAAATATGTAGAGAGAAAGGTGTCGATTGGGTAGTAGCCTTACCAGTTGCACTCTTTTACATGAGAATGGTGGCGCACTCTCGAACAGGGCTATCCCCTTATGAGGTGATCTTTGGCAGACCACCAAATATGTGGGGGACGCCTATACCACGCAAAATAACTGATGTTGACTGTAATATGCTGACAGATTACCTGGCTTCCTTGATGTCTGCACTACAATCTTGTCGTTCACAGGTAGCTGCAGCCTTTCCCGACAACACCGAGGTGAAACCCCATGACGTAGTTCCCGGGGACCTGGTGTTAGTGCGTAATTTTGACCGGAAGACTCAGCTGGATCCTAGGTGGAAATCGCCTCAACTTGTACTACTCACCACGAGGACAGCCGTGAAGATCGAGGGTCGCAAAGGATGGTTACATTCAAGTCATATCAAGAAATTTCATGGACTACCGTCTGATGTAAACGTTACACCTCGCGTGTCTTCACCGATTGACTCAAAGCTCCCTTTGGTTGAACAAAGCGATAAGGAACTATACAAACTAAAATTACGGTCTAATAAGTCAGACAATTTGATTGTTTAAGTCCTCTCCAAGGTGAATCGGTCGAATTTGTCTCTGACATGTATCCCCTAGACCTGAATAGAGAAAGAAACCGAAAGATGCAGTTGAAAAAGCATGCGTACTGTAAATCACTGTGTAGTCATTGCACAGTGACGTTATTAATCTTGTTTTTCTTAAGTCTTTTAATAATTGCTGCAAGTATAT